>NC_051127.1:8936399-9299162 GCF_014839805.1 Manduca sexta
CCGAAGCGTTTTTCGTCTATTGCTAAATATCGATACACGTTTTCACATTACGTCTATCTGTTAGTTTGTGTATGCTAATTTTAGAGAAGACATCAAATTCCGATAGGAATTTCAGTAGTGGTATGAGAAGATACCTACACGCAGGGAGAGAAAGAGTCTAATGGAATGATTTAGTGATTATTCCATGCTATACTTTATCTTTGACTGCCTCGGTGGCGTAGTTGTACTACATACGTGGTACGACAGCGCTCTGACGTCCTGGGTTCGAATCCCAGGTCGGACAAAATGATATTTGTTTTTCTGTTCAGTATCAGCCCGGAGACTCGAATTTGAGCCTGACATTGCGATAGGCTCGCCCCCTATCGCATTATGGGACGGAACTCATTTGGCGAAAAGTGAGTGCTTTGGTTACGCCTCTACATACCCCTTAGGGGTAAATGCGTGATGACCTGTGTGTGATACTTTATCCTAAAAAAAAATTCCCTCAAGCGAAACCTCGAACAAAGTTTAGCACATAAACACGGTACGCACCGGTGTAATCAACGCCTAAGTTGATGTAATTCTGCACATTTTCATTAGGCTAGTTTAGTTTACAACTCGATATGAATAAAACATACAAAGGGTTCGGACTATTAACAATCTGTTTACTGTTAGGGATGAGTAGAGAAATAAACTTGTTACTGATCAACTCAGGGTTACTGCGGAATTTATAAACGTTAAAACCTTGCTCATTGTTGACGTTGGACATCTTTATTAGCGTTATGTAGGCTCTTATTTTTATTTACTGGTGGCAGCTCTCACATATGTGAGTGTCTGCCTGGGTAGGTACCACCGCAATATCTATTTCTATCGCCAAGCAACAGTGTGTAGTCACTGTTGTGTTCCTGTCTGAAGAACGTTGTAACCAGTGTAACTAATGGACATAATAAGACATCATCACATGTCTTAGGATGGCGAGCGCAGTGGAATACCAAATAATACTTTGTAATTCATGGTATTAGATGGTGTTTCTTCTGTTTATGGGCGGTCGTATCGCTTGCCATCAGGCAAACGGCAAGTTCGTCTCGTCATTTAACGCAATAAAAAATAAATAATAATAATTTAAAATTACTAGACAATTAACATTTATCATGTTGGTTTTAAAAACAATCAGACCTATACTTAAAACGGGAAAAAATACCTATTTATAACAATCTACTACAACGTGCTCATGAACCTTTGACTTCATGCGTTCCATAATACCATTCGTTTTATCGTTGTTTTCACTGGACTTATATTAATTGCCATGAATTCAGCCGTGATAAGCGCAAAGGCGGTATGTCAGGGATACCTTAATAATTGCAGTTTTGTAGTTATAGTTTTGTATGTAAAAATGAGATAGAGAAACTCTTTTAAGGTTTTTTTGTACAAATTCTATACAAAATAACATTATCTAAGTGAGTTAATTGGATGGGTACTTCTTTAAGCTATCTGACGACATAAAAATCAAGGTTTTTTTTACCATACCGCTTTTGAGCTTAACACGGCAGAACTCCAAAACGCAAATCACTATCGATTTACTTAGTAAACAAACGCGCTGCGTAGCTTTGCATGGCTCTATTTGGAAGCTTTCGCTGTCAAACGACTCATTATACTGTGTCTGACCAATTATGGTTAAAGGCTGGACGTTTGCTCGCCTCATTTTTAGACCTACATGGGCTAATTAAAGCTTGTGGTGGGACGGTACCCTATACTTATTTATGGGTACATCGATTCGCGTTTCAGTTTCGTATACATGAAAACAAGGATGATTTGGAAGCTCGAAATTGTTTTGGTCTAGATATTTGGAATTGCTTAATTTTTAAAGTTATGTTCTACATTGTATTTTTAAATTGTATTGTATTTGCCATAAGGTTCTGTGACATTATGAAAAAGGTGTTATAAAGGTATTGCTTGTATTACTTAAATATAATTTGAAGGAAACTAAAATTAAAAAAAAAATATATGATTTCATCGCGGTTTTAATGTTTTAGTTTTCTGCCGACGTTTTGAAGACTTTGCAGCCTTCGTGACCTCGAAATTTTATTGTCTAACATTTGCGTTAACTTCATTATATAATTTGAAGGACTTCTAGTGGGCTTAGAACCATCACCTCCATCCACAATCTGTAGGTTACTGTCGGATATAGGCCTTAGAAATAAAATATTGTAGAAGAATTATATGGCATGACCGCATTTCTCTTCTAAATTACTTTCTTCTTTGTATATTGTCTGTCCATCTTTCTTATTCTCCTTCTAATTCGCATTATAATTATGATGAGATTTCAATTCCCAAAATAGTAGACTAGTTTTCTAAATATTCTTTCTGGAACCATTGACTACTGACTCGTATTGTGACAGCTCTAAAATCCTGATTTTTTCATGCGAAACATATTCACCGAACCAAACAGACGTCCAAACAAAACTCATTCAAACATAAATGGCGATATATTTTTCTATTTCAATATATCGTTCTAAAAACATCACCCTGAACTACCCAATGTAATTATGTAGTCCACTTAAGATAGCAAGGGCTCAAGATTCCCTAATATAAGGACAACCCTTCAGTTGAATATCGGGCACCCTATTAAATATGGGAAGGGTGGTTCGTCAAAGAGGCTTAATTTTCTTCACTTTACGAGCTACATTAATTTGTAATATTGGTTTTAAGTTTATCTTTACCATATTAACTTGTATTTTAGATATGGTATGCTTAATAACAGTATGGGAAATCATGGCGGACTTGGTCATTTTTTTCATTTTATTGCAATGAAGAGACGAGCATGCCTTTCGTTTTATAGTGAGCGATACGTTCACCCATCGATAGCTTTGAATTATAATGTACTAAGCATGGTACGCTATTGCGCTCGTCACCTCGAGATATAATAAGGTGTAAAATCTTATTAGACCAATAATAATGCTGGCTTTTTTTCTAAACGACCACGACGAAGTTTCCCCACTGCACCTGATGGTAAGTGGAGTGGTCCAATAGAACGTCGACTGACGGGAGATGATTTACCCGGCAGTCGACGCAATTATGCCGGCCTGTTGGAACCAGATATACACTGGCTGATCGTGGAACGCGACACACATACGTCCGCTGTGGTATTAACACCTTGTGTACCGTGATTGAACCCTGGACCTCATCCGAATGACCTGTGTACCGCCCAACACAACTACGCTACCTAGGCAGTCGTCGGTTGTTGAAGGTTTTATATGTATTATATCAATTTAGCTGGCTGATATAGTAAATGTCATTGTAGTTCCCATAGCGATTGAAAATAACAAGAACAAAAATGGTGTTACTCTGATACATACGATATAGCGTAAGCTTTGCTAATAGTAAATAAACTATTCAGTTAATAAATTCTAAGGGCGTTATAACTCTACAATATATCCCATTCCTAACATCGGTCAGTATGTAAAAACCTACCTACTAAGTACGTAATTCGAAATGAAGGGATTCCCCTCGTGTTATTCCAATGTCAAGTGATTAACGGACACATCAGGGCGTGCTCATTACGTGGTCACGTCGGGTCCCGGGTCAGGCATCCATTAGGGCAACCCCTGGGACCGTTCACGTAATTATTTTTTTAATTGTTACGTTTTTGCGAACCCTACAGGGTTATCGACGGTTGGAATTATTTCGTGATACTGGTATTGATATTTTAGTATTTGAATTTTAAAAGTGGTGACAGCTTAGTTTAGAGAACGATTTGCTGTAACAAAGGTAGTAGTTTCAAATCGTTCAACTAGATGTATGCATGCAAACCTGATCGTCGTAAGGAAATTGATAAGAAAAGAGAACAAATAAAATTCCATCCATCAGTTGCCTTTAACTATAATTATATCGGCGGGGGAATGGCGTATCCAAAATGCGCTCGTACTTTCATCAATTGAGTGTATAAGTCCAGTAAAAGCGCATCAAAGGGCAGAAGCACGACTAGTAGGTACGCAGGCTTTGTTCGTATTAAATATGCCTGTATTAAATATACCTGTTCAGTTTTTACAATCGTCGTGACGGAAATTGGCTAGAAAGACATCAACATTGGGTTTAAATTCCGCAAATATCTATGACTTTGAAAGTTATCTTGATAGTAGTGGACGTTTATATCAATGAGAAGAGGTATTTATATTATAATACTAGCTTTTGCTCGCGCCTTCGCCCGCGTGAAGGAAAACAATGATCCCGGAAAACTTTCGAGATCATTGTTTTTCCGACTTACTTGATATTTATCGTTATATTATGACCAAATTACAAAAAATTATTATAAATTGTAGCCTATATGTTATGCTCATGTATTACCAATATTGCCGTAAAGTTTCATCTAAATCCGTTCAGTAGTTTTTTCGTGAAAGAGGAACAAACATACACCCATCCTCACAAACTTTCGCATTTATAATATTCGTAGAACATAGTTGGTATAAATTAACTATCTTTTGTTATTAAATTGATTTATGCATTGTTCAAGAAATGGAAAGGCAATGACTAAAATATTTCGAATAGATCCGGGAAATATCTAAACAAAGGTCTTGACCCTTATCTTAAAACTCGGGTTGTTTATAAATAGATTTATTGTATCCGTTATACATTGTTATAAGGGTTAAATAGTAATCTGTTTACTAAAGGCAGAAACAAATTAATGTATATGCTAATTTAATCCTGAAAGTACAAGAACAGACACTCCTTTGTCCATAAAGGGTAGGCAGAGACGCAACTTGTGCGCCCACTTTTCACCATGACATTCCGTTTCATGATGTGAAGACAGCAAGACTTGCCTTATTGAAAGCAAATTACAAACTCCATAATACTGAGCAGAAAAGTCCAATATCCTAGCCCAAACCAAGATTACCGCGGTATGCACACTTCTCCACAGATAGGTAAGTATGCGCACCTCCTTTAAATACCACACGCCCTAATTCCCGATAGCATCTTACAATAGAGTTTGCAAGGACGACTAGATTCAATAATCCCGCACTGCAGTAAACAATAGTCAGTATTGATTAAATATTGAATACACGCACAATAGCTCCAAATAGGTCAGAGGCTGTATCTTGTTGCATTCTCAGCGTTCAGTAATCTGCATACTGCTTTGTGGAGCTTTCAACAGTGGTGCCTTTGTGAAGATGGTTTAGAGCTTTTGTTTTTGGACGGGTCTTGTTTGTTTATGTTTTAGACTCTTGGTGGTCAGGTATGTTTGTGTTCAGTCTGGATCTGGTTCCAACGAGTCATAATTGTGTCGACTGCTGAGGGGTAATCATCTCTCGTCAGTCGACATTCTATTGGACTCCACTCCACTTACGATCAGGTGCACATTGTCGTGCTCGTAAAGAAATCTGGTGTTTCTTCGAACAGTCTTTCCAATGCTCTGACAAAAAAAGGCGGCGATAGCCTTGTTAGTTGTGGAACGGACTGCCGAGACGAATGTCCGCATGTTCGAATCCCAAGGGCACATACCTCTGACTTTTCTAAAATTATGCGTTTTCTTTGTGAATTATCGCTTGCTTGAACGGTGAAGGAAAACATTGTGAAGAAACCTGCATGCCTGAGGAGTTCTCTATAGGAATTTCGAGGGTGTGTGAAGTCTACCAATCCGCACTAGGCCTGCGTGGTGGACTAAGGCCTAATCCTTCTCAGTAGTAGAGGAGGCCCGTGCCCAACAGTAGGACAGTATATAATACAGGGCTGATATTAAATATATTATAAGACCTTTAAAGGTCTTAACAACTTACTGTTAGTACCCTAGTCACAATCAAAGCTTATCCTGCATTGCATATTCTGTGGACCGTCCGCTCAGCTTGTTTCGTAGTAATCAAAGGCTATGGCATCCATGGCTGAATGCGCGGCTTGTCCTTTTGACGGACTTGTCAACGAGATTTTATGTATTTCCTTCCTATATCAGTATAGTAGTAGGCATTGGGCAATGTTTCATTAATATATTCTTGATCTGATTTTGTTTTTGGAAATTTTGAACGATGATCTTTTTGATTTCGGTGTATTGGTCTAAATCATTTTCAAGAAAGTATTGATTTCTTATTTTTACGCAAATGTTAGACATTGAATTAAAATTATTTTACGGATTCTATGGCGTCTTTTTATATTTTAATTTTCTCCCGATGTTTCGAATACTTTAATTTTTATGGTAATGGAGCAGATTAAGGTGTAGGGCATCCAAAAAGTCATTTACAATATCTACTCACATTTAAGAAACAAAAATATGTACCAAGTGAAATAAATCCGAAAAGCAGTATAATTTTGATGAGTGGTAACAATCTTTGAATGCTCCAATTACCGAAATATTTTACTTTATGACCGTAAAGAAATTATGATATTGTGTAGGTATTAATTGCCTCTGTGGCGTTATACTGCGTGTGCGGTGTACCGGTCTCAGGTTTCGAGTTGGAATCCCGGGTTGGGCAAAGTGATACTAGGTTTACTACTTAGTATCGAACCGGAGTTTTGTATTTGTCACGGATAAGGCTGGCACATCACATCATAGGACGGAACAGAATGGCAAAAACTGCGTGCCGTGGTTCCACTTCTGCCTACCCCATCTCTTCGGGGATACAGCGTGGTGTGTGTTTGTGTACTAATTCAAAATGGTCACCTAATATTCAGTGTTTTATTAACTTTTAAGGCGAAAATATACCAAGACTTTCGTTTCAGAAAATCACTATTACGCTAGTCAAGCCTTGATGAAATTAAATATTTCATAAATTCGACTTTATTACTTCGCATTAAATATACTTTCGGCATGGTCATCACGTATTATAAATTGTCTTCAGTAAAGAACGAATCCTACACAAAACTAATGGTTCACCGGAATATAGCTAATTTTGTCTCATAGCGCTTTTCAAACAAATTAGTATAATAGCACTGACGCAGCAGTGTCCAGTTAGCATTGTATGCGGAGGTATAGTAGGTCAATCAGTCTATTTGTCAGTGGATTAGAATATTTCTAACATACTAAATATCAACACAATTAAATTCACATTAAAAAGTTACTGGGACTTTTTTAACACATTAAAGCCATACAGATTTTAATGGTAATGAGTCTGGTAAGGGTTAGGTTTCATTCACTTATGTTAATTAGCTGCCAGGTTATCTAAAGGTCTCAAATATCCATTTATACAACAGTAAAGTCACCTGTGATCTTTCGAAATGAATAAAAATCTCAATATTCAATGACAACTATCCAGAAATAATTTTCAATTTGAATCCAATGTTTATATTTCTCACCCCTGTCCATCACCCTCGATTTCAAATAGCATACTGTCATCCCTACCTCCCAGTATTGGTTTCTGTTGCATCCCCGGCAATCAGAGCTGGCGCAATTAACGTGCCATGACAAAGGGGCGAGCCGTTTGACTAACGCAGTTTGGAATTACGCGTCTGAATTACATCGAACAAGCGGTGTTTTGAGGAGTTTATTACACTACTGTTCCTTTGCATACCTGTGAATTGGCTTTGGATTCGAAATTTGAATGCAGTCAAAGAAGGGGTGGAATGTGTAAATTAATTTTAGTCGATTTTTAATAATTGATATTTAGACTCATTGATTGCCTTCTTGATTTATTTGCGGCGTATATTATTATGATGGACTAAATGTAGGGTGGACATAAGATCCTGGGTTTGAATTCCAGGTAAGAGCTTTTTGCGTTAACTTTCAGAGATTAAATTAAATTATAAAATTACCTTTTCAGTTAGATTTATTTCTAGGAACTGTCACCTACACTACATTTTTTTTAATCAGAAATCGAAGCTACTGTCAGTTCATAATTAATTATATTACGAAAACGTAATATTTAAAGAGTCATTCACAGATCTAAAGTGTATGTTGAGCTTAAATATACATACAGCAAAAATGACCTTTACGAAAACAGAATAAAGCATGTCTTATATTTTTGACGCAAAATAAAAATGAATTTAAACAAAAATACCTAACAACAGTCCAAAATGAAAGCAATTGGAAAGTTTTCAATCCAAACATGCGAAGATTACGCTCCACCCCCATCTTCAATTAGCACTGAGTGTCAAAGCCTTTGTGCCTGGAATTTTTAGTCCGTGTTTGTATGGTATGTGTGAGATTTTTTGCTATTAAATTTATCACGCTTTTTCAGCGTGTTCTAGAGTGGTCGTGTCTTGGCAAAGGTAACGTGGGACGCCCTCTGGCTAGATGGTGGGACGACGTACACAAGAGGGTAGCAACTGGACGCATAAAGCAGTAGATCGGACTCTGGGAAGACCTGACCAGATCTACGCTATTAGTGCTGAAAACGTACCCTTATCTAAGGAAAGGGATTTTAATCTTAGAATAAATATCGAACACTGGTGCCACTGTGGTTAGTACTTATGAAACTATTTGAGTCAAAATTACGCCTGAAGATTATGTTCTATGTTGAGGGGCTCCTTATTCCGCACTTAGCCCGTAGTAGGTCGGGCCGTTGAGCGTGGGATGCCGACTATGGGTCTAGCCAGCCCAACTCCTTCCAGAAGCGCAGGATCTTTCTGGTTCTTCCACGGGCTTCTTGGACTGAGCCCGGTGTACCGAGGATTTCAGCCCGTTGTTGCAACTACTCCTTTGCATTCCAGGATAACGTGGCTGTTTCGTCATCCGACAGATATCCCTTGCAAAGGGGGGCTGTCGGTGATACCTAAAACTATAAGTGTTTGTTTAAAGGGCAATGTCCGGTGATTGTACCCACCATTTTTTTGTGGGACTCTTCGCCCCACTCTCGTCCCCTCTATCCAGGACAAGGATTTTTACTTATCCTTATAACACATCGGAAATAAAACTTGTTCCATCCCATCGTCAAGAGGTGGCGCTACAACGGAACGAGTAATTTGTACATCGCGATATCAAGATTTTCCGGCGAAATATGACGTCTGGAAGCATTATTTGTTATTTAAGGGAAATTGTACCGCACTATCTTGTTCTATTATATTCGCTTTCACTTAGTTTTAGGAATTAGCTTCCACTGCGTGGGACTATTTCCAGTACTAACGGCTAGAGGGTTTGCGCTTCCACCTGGTGGGACACAACACTCTGTATTATCGCTCATTAATATAGTTTTCGTCGAAACTTTATTCTTAACGCCCTGCCCAACATCATCAGTCATCAACCTCAACCTCATCTGCACCATTTTATCTCATTACATCCTTTATTTTTTTTACATTTTTTATTTGTTTTAAATATAAACATATCTATTTATCTACTTAAGTAATCTAATTTAAACTTATATCTATTTATCTTTCTATGTCTGTACCCACCATTATTCATAGGACGCCTGAAACTATTCCACATATGGTCTTAGGTGAAATAAAATTTTCGAAATAAAACCCGAGAAAATCAGGATAAAACACCCAAATAACAAAAACCGGATAATTCAACAGAGATGTAAAGGACGTACCTTTCGAAATAAAAATGTCCAAATCATGGAGTGACAAAAAAATGTTCACAATCAAACTTTTTCCATTTTCAACGTCGAAAGAGCTTTAGGCGTAGGCAGTAGTAGAATGTCGTGTAGTGTTGCAAAACGTGGTGTTCAAAACCTTGTTTATCATAGTGTATTTTTATATACTTGCAGAGCAAAGTGAACACACTGCACTTGATAGTAACTGTTATATACATTAGAACTTTATGCATAATTACTCTATGGTAGTTTTTATATATTGTCTTAGACGTCTAATCTAAACAATTAATAAAAACCGTGTCCCATAAAATAGCTGCTGTATTAATTAATTACATGCAAAAATATAACAGTAACAAACCAGGTATCCCATAGAATGTAGACGTGAGATGATTACCCTTTCGGCAGTCGACACAATTATGCCGGCCTTTTGGAACTAGATATACACAGGTTGATCCCGGAATGCAACAATTACGTGGGCCAATATTGCGGGTTTTAACCTTCTGTGCGGTGGTCGTTATCTGAGCGGATATAAAATGTATTCTACCACCAGCAAAGCATGTTTATGGATTTGTATGTTGGGTCAAAATAGTGCGCCTGAAGGGATAGACAGAGATGCAACTAGCATCATTTTACGTCATGATTTATTACATCACATACAGGAGACTTCAAGTTAATAGGAATTTTAGAGTGAGTGGATATTGAACAGAAAATCCAAAACACTACTCGACCCCAATATCGAACCTAAAACTTCAGAACAATATTCATACATTTACGTTACAAAGCCATCTAGGTGTTTTAAATAAATTGTTTATCTATTTCATTACTGTCTTACTAGTAACTGTACCTTCTGAACATTCTTCTGAAGGAATCCTTCAAAACTTGCCTAAGCGATGACGCCGCTCAACATATTTCGCTTTTATGAAGTTGCTGTGTGAATACTTGAGTTTGTCAGAATCACTGTTTAACGACTTACGTGAATCTGCAGTATTGTATTGTTTCCTGAAATTATCTGCATAGTGGTGTCCAGCTTTGAGTCGGTAGGATTAGCGTTTAATTTCCAAGTCGAAGAAATTAAATTGTTAATGTTAATGGAATTTTTGCTCCGTGGCTGTTATTTGCTGTCCTATGATATGGGACGGATATCGGCCAAAAGAAGTTATTAAATACCTACCCACATATTGTATAATGACATGAGTTTCTAAGTCCATAATATGTTTTGTTTATGCCTTAATTCATAGCTGGCATATCATGCACAACGGCCTGGGGCCTTATTCTCTATCCCGCACGTTATTTTAACAGTGCGTAATAAGCACGTAACACAACGCATCATGTTTAGGACTATAGAAATTTGGCTTACAGAATAACATTCCACGCACATTTCTCGAAGATAACATGACACGGCCGCGTTACATGTTTGTACTATCATACAGAATAAGGGCCCTGATTTGCTACGGACTAAGTGCGGAAAAAGGAACCCTACGACGTAGAACATAGATGTCATAATTTAATAGTACATAATATATTTGTTCCCGATATAAAGTTAACTGAGATAGATTTAATATTTATATTTGGAGACATTTTTCTACTGACTGCCTCGATGGCGGAGTTGTATTGTTGTATGAGGTCTTGGGTTCGAACGTTCGAAGTGATATTAGGTTTTTCCATTCAGTATTAACCCAAAGTCTAGTATCTATGCCCGATACGATAGGCTCACTCCCTATCACATCATAGGACGGCATACATATGACGAACAGTGCATCAGTTGCCCTCTGCTCCTTCGGGAATAAAAAAAACGTGAGCACTATTTTTCTGCTGTACATATACAGTCTTACTTATAAAAAAATCGCAAAGATATGCTTAGTTAAAACACAAACTCGATCAGCTGTAAGTCAAAATCCACCATCTTGCCTCATAATAAGATTTAAATTAGGAAACCGGTGATGTTTTTGACAGTTATTTAAACAATACTTAATCACCTCTTAACGCTAAAACAAGTTTATAGTAAGATGGATAATTATCAAATTATATTTAAGAATTAAACCCACACTTGCCAAATATAATCTCACCTAATCTAACTTAAATCTCGTACAAACTCAAAATAGAACGTTGACAAATTCAAACAAGAAATAAAAAGGAGCACACTCAAAACTTGTCTTCATCTGTATTTACATAAATATTACAAGTATAATGAGGCTGACTTGTATTGAACGCGTTCATCAACAGACAGCCATTCTGTATTCAAAGGGAAAAGTAAACAGCCACGAAAGAATGGCCTGTGGTCTATCTAGACTGGACAGGCCGCTACCATTGGCTAGTTTAAGTACTACTTGTAAATGTAAAGTGAAGGTAGATTTCGTAATTAACTTTTCGGATGAACACCTTCCTCTGTGACTATGGCTACAATTCGAAATGTCGCGAGTAGATAAAAGTATACATAATTCCGGGAAAAATCCGTGTAAACAAAAACCAAAGCGTCGCCTTTGAAGAAAGCACATAAGATAGAAAAGACGCCAAATTGCGACTTGAACGCCTCCACATCCAAATCTTCCGACCGTAAGTGTTCAAATTACTTCCGCAGGTATTAACTATTATCTTTTTTTTAAAAGTCCAGTGTCTATTTTTCCGGGATATGAAGTATATATCCTCCCTAGGGATCAAAATATCTCCATACCAAATTTCATCGAAATCGGTTCAGTGGTACAGCCGTGAGAGCGAAACAGACAGTTACTGTCGCTTTTAAAATATAAGTATAGGTTACGTAGGATCGTATTAATAGATGCAGCTCAATTCCGTCCTCAAGTGCAATATCAGATAAGACACTGTCACACTAAGTTGGCATCTTAATAAAATTCTTATTTAATAAATCCATATCAACATTGACTTTTTATATCACAATATGTGACGGATTTTAACAGTTGACTTTTGTTAAGTAACAGCGCCGATTCAGCTGAGAACTACCTCTTATATGACAGCGTAAGCTTGGTTACGCTCGATTTTTTTAAATAATTAAAAACATTAAATGCCTACTTGAGATCCTACTCAAAGTTGAGATTGATTTATTAATAAGGCCTCTTAAGATCGTACCTAAATAGCAGTGGCGAAGGGTGACAAATTCCGAAAAGGAATCCAGCACAACATATATGTACTATATGCATAAAGCGGTCTGCAAATCGTTACAAGATAATTATATTTTACATAAATTACAAAAGTTAAGCAGGAATCAGGTTATATTCCTTCACTACTAAACAGCTAAAGAATTTTCTAGAACCACTTTAGAATTTCCATACATGTATTACAGAATTCGATTCAATTACTATGTGGACCCGTAGTAGGACCGTTTCAAACATCCACTCCTGCTGTTTAGAAAATGGACGGGATTTCTATCGCGTTTCCTTTGCGGTGTTAGTGAAAACTGAATGCTAAAACTTTAAGTAAGCTCGTCTATTTGGAAACACGGTTTTGCCAACGTTTTTGTTATATCGAAAATGTGTTTAGAGGGATGAAGTTGATTTTATACGTAATTGTCTGAGAATAAATGTATATATGGATTTTATGTATATAAAAACAAATAAGTTAAATCAGATTACATAAGGTGGTGGTTTACTGGTGGTAGGATGGCCGCCTGGATAGCGACTACCGTACACAAAGTGTTAAAACTTGTCCTATAGCCCCTAGTTATATTGAGTTCCGGGGCCTGTGTATCTTCGGTTTCAATCAGATCGCAATCTCTAGTAGGTCGACACGCTTTGGGTCCCACTTCCCATCAGATACAGTGGGGTCTCTTTGCTGTACACGTACAAAACCACGACTCAATAAACGTAACGCACGTAAGAGTTGATAATTTTATTTTATTTATTCAGGAAAAATTATGTGTAACACCAGCAAATATGTCTTTTACATGGTACGGATACAAAAGTATTGTTTTTTAAAATATATAGTACCAACCGGGAGCTGCATTAATAAATGTCACTCTTTAGCTCTGATATATGATGTCAGCTGATGCGCTGTTAAGTTACAGTCAGCATCTTAAGATCGTCACTATTTTAAAACACCAATCAACAAGTTACTTGAAAGCCTGATCCTAATAGCGGTTACGTCAAATTATTAATTTTGAGAGCTGAGTTTAATTTATTAACAGGCGCTCAAGTAACAGCACATTTTTTTTTATTCATAGTATTATCTTAAATGTTAACTCAAGATCTTACTCAAAGATCAGATTAGTCAATTAATACAGCCCCAAGTGTATAATACGGTCGAATAATAAAGGTAATCAACCATAACATTTCATTGACCAAAGTGCTGGCCTCGAATGTAATAGTAATTTCGCTCGAGAGCTCAAGAGCAGTTGCTAATATAGTTAGAGATGATGCGTTCAATACAGCGTCGTCAATGTGTCTATTTTAGCGGAAACTGCAATATTACCTTTTAATTATGAAATCAAGTTTCCATCTGCTATTTTGGTATAAAGGCTTTTTATGACTTCATATTATGGAGTGAGGCAAATAAGTGAACAAATTCAAAACTTAAAATGGCCTGTACACATTAAGTTTGTTTTTGTTTGCGCGAAGTATAGTAAATCCATTTTATTTTATTTTTGTGAAGAGAAAAAATAATTTGACAACAATCTAGAGTTTTTAATTTCTTAATCTACGTATGTGGCTGACTGTATCTTTTAAGGAAAAACTAAACGCACTTTTTTAATTTTAAATTGAATGAACTAATTTTAATTAAACTTTCATAAGCGTGCAATGAAACTTCCACGAAATATTTTTTAAAAATAATTTTAATACAGACAGAGCCGCTAACAAAATCTAGTAGGTCTGTAAAATACATTTTTCTATAATTCCTGGTGCATCGCCATAAAATGCATGTGTTAGGACATTTAGACATTTGGCATGAATCCCGAGACATCAGCTTTGTCTTTCGCCTTTACGACATTTGCGTGATATTTTATAGATATTGTGGACTATATATCCTAACTTTTGAAGTATATTTTCTTGCTATTTATTTTTTTAAGTTGTTATTTATTTAGATTGTATGATAATGGTTTATTTTAGACTTTATATTTAAGGCAAATGAATATTGATTTATTATGTTTACGCGAATGTTAGACATTGAAACAGAAATATTAACGGTTTTTTTCTAGGTTGACTGCCTCGGTGGCGTAGTTGTATTGCATGTCCGGTACAATAGCGCTCTGAGGTCCTGGGTTCGAATCCCGAGTCGGGCAAAGTGATATTTGGGTTTTTCTGCTCAGTACAGCCCGGAGTCTGGAATTTGTGCCCGATATGGCGATAGGCTCGCCCCCTATCACATCATGGCACGGAACATACTTGGTGAAAAGTGGGTGCCCTAGTTGCGCCTCTGCATACCCCTTCGGGGATAAATGCGTGATGTTATGCTTATGCTTTTTCTAGGTTAATTATATTAAAATTAATCTATTTCTCGGATTTTATCGCGGTTTTTGTATTTTAATTTTGTCCCGACGTTTCGAAGACTTTGCAGCCTGCGTGGTAACGTAGCGGACTGAGGTGTTGGACATCCGCAAAGCAAAGTTATAATATCTACCTACATTTTACAGTTATACAACTTTTTACATTTTTAGCAGTTGGTAGTCCGATGTACGCAGAATGAGCTCACACTGTCTTGAAGTTATATTATTATTTTCTCCTGACGTTTCGCTGGCCGGAGTTCGCCCCGTGACCACGAAGGCTGCAAAGTCTTCGAAACGTCGGGAGAAAATAATAATATAAAAAACCGCGAAGAAACCCGTACATAGTTTTATTTTAATACAAATAAACAGCTCAAATTATTCAAATGTCAAATCGTCTATACCTTGACTGAAATAATCTAAAAATAATTATTTATGGTCAGAGGATTTATTCCTTCTACGGGAGCATATCCATGCTTTTCCAATTACAGGCGTTCCAATCCAAGGACAGTTTTAATAGTGGTATACGCAAGAGTCGTAAAATCCGAAAGACGGATTCGCCTTGTAGACGAAAAAGAAGCCCCTGATTATCTTAAAATGGCATCACGCTTTTTTGCCCTTTAGGGGTAGGCAGAGGTGTCATCACACGCATTCAGCCAGATATGTTAGTCCGCTGGTGAAAAACCGTTGTGTATGATTTGAATTTTCGAATGTATTCGATTTTTAAATCACAAAATAATAATATACACGAAAATCCACCTTATTAATATGCAGGTAAGATCGATGTTCAGTTCAATATCGGTGTCCCGAATCCAAGATCTTAAGCCACACAGACCATCGGTTCACCAATTTCCAGCTGAAGCAAAGGGAAATTCACGTCCAATTTTCACAAAATCATTTTGCATAGCGGTTCAAATCTCGTCTGTGTACATTCCGACACGTATATGGCTTTGGGAAACCATTTGTGGGCACGTATCATAACCGAAGCTCTACGTAGAGTTCCATCTTCAATATTTTGTGGAGAGTTTGTCTTTGAGGTGAAATGTAGAGATAGGTAATAACATTGGTTTCGTATTTGCTAATTTTTGGGTACACGCGATCGTGTAGCTCTTCCTTATTTGTATTTTGTATTAAATTTTTAATTGCTTTTAGTAACGAATAATTGTAGTTAATAAATCAAATTTTTTCTCGTCCTTTTACCTGACATACTACGTAGAAACGGCTCAAGGCTCATGTTTAAACGTGTTGAGAAAATATATATTTTAAATTTCAATCAACCACCTGTATAACTTGAAAACTCTAGATGATTTAGATTTAGAGGAGAAAATTATATTATAAAATCTCACACAAGTCCTATACTACTTGGGATTCGAATCCAGGACCTCAGTTGTCAGCAGCGCCACCACACCAAAAACGAATTGATATCTCAAATATTAGTGTTACTTGTAATAAATTTCAATTCGGTGTTAGATCAAAGCTATGAATTTTACGATATAGCATACGGAATTGCTCTCAGGCATTTTTTGGATCGATGCGAGGGCGCGCGTTATTCCGAATCTACAACCCCAAGAGAAAAATTTAAACCTTTGAATTTTTTTGTTTTTCGAACATCGCTCGTTTCAGTTATCATATAAGTTTTATTTTTGCAAAAATATTTCGGAGCCCTAGAATGTGGTTATTGAAAGTCGAGAGTGAAAATTGATATCTACATAATAAAAAATATTCTTTCATCCAAGCTTGGCTTGTGACCAATGATGCAACTTATTTATTGCTGAACATAAAATTTGTTGGATTATAGAAACAAATTTATATAATATATTTTGCTAGTTGATTAACGTACAATCTACCACAAAAGTAGCTCGACATATACAAAATTTCAAATCATCTTAAAACTTTTGTGTCCTTAGAAATAATCATTGTTTCTATACAACAATAAACTTTAAAAGGTTTGTTTATTTTAGATTTCATTTTGTTTTGTGGCTGACTTTACACTGATATTATAAAATATCGAACTTTCTGACAAAATTTGTTAGGTTGGTATGTTTGTTGGACGTATATTTAGTGACCTTCACTTTGGAATAAGTGGAACTTTCAGATGAGTGAAGCCATGAGCGAAAGCTTTATATAATAAGAACTCAAAATAAATCACATTGTTTGACAAATACATCCAATTGTAACAAAAGAAAAAAAATATGATTTTTCACTTTCACTATCGCGAGACGTAATCAAGTTTGTAAAATGCTTTGAGTCCAAAAAAATTTTTCGCGAGCCAGCCCAATTGTTAGCTACGTTTGGATAATTGCTTTACCCTGCGAAGATCTCTAGACTAATTTTGTTAGATGGGAATCTTTGACAACGTTGTATCAATTAGGCTCGTGGATATTTCAGTAGAGTCATAATGTAGTGTAGATATAATATTAAAATTGTTTTTTTTTGGAGAATACTATGTGTTGCTTGCGGCTTTGGCTGTGTGGAAAGTCTTTCCCGTTACAAAAATCTATAAATTATTATAGCGATCCATAACACCATCTGTTCGACGCTAGCGCCATCAACTTAAACATTAATAAAAAAAAATCTGAGCTATTTAAAATTACTTTTAACAAACATCCAAACGTTATCACAGATATTCGCATATAATTCATATTAGTAAGAAGTAAAATTATTCCCAATGTCTTCATGAATATCGTTATAAGGTTACGTGTAGTAAGACTTGTACCTCTAGCATGAATAATAAAGATTACATCATATATATTATGTATATAGAGCAGTGGCGATGAGTGATTTTTTAAAGGTAACCCGACACAACTTTTAGGTACTAATATGCATACAAGCAATTCAAATCATTCTAATGATAGTTAGATTTAACATATATTACGAAATGGAAGCCGGTAGGAATTAGGTTATATGGACCCTTTGCTACTAGTATCGAGTAAGTTAACGTCTTAATATTCCTCTATAGTTGTAACAGGATTCTATACCGTCAAAAAGTACCGATTTCTAATACATTTTGTGTATCCTGTTCTATGGCTACACAATTTTCCATTTGAAGTTTGTACACGGTTAATGTTCATGCTATCGAATTTTAGTTCTAAATACAGTCACGGCGCTGTCCCAATTTCCATACAAATATTTACTTAAACGAAACAATTTATATCTATTCTATAGCTTAACTTTATTCTAAAATACAAATATATAATAAACTATGCTATGCTGTTTGTGTACCAAAATCAATAAATAAATATTGTAAACATTCGTGTTAGGGGTACTGCAGGGTGCTGACGTATGGATGATATGAAGAATGAAAGAGGGAGGAAATAAATTAAGATGAATTTATCGCTAATTAGCTTGTTTATAGAAATATGAAAATGTTAAGTTTGCTTGTAAACTAGAATGTAGGGTGTCTTAAATAGATCATATTGTGAAAATTATACACATATATTATACAATGCAATCTTGCTATACGTGTCCAGAACAACATAAATAAAACCTTTTTAGAGATTTAAATAAAGGTACTCGTCGAAGGCGCGACAGGAAGTACCGGCTTTCACTCCCTTCCGGCGACTTAGCGCCAGTTTTGCACACTATTTCACATTTAACGGTCTCACGCTTTGCAAGTTTTGTTTTGTTTCTAGGAATTTGTTTTGTAAAGTAGATGTATAATTTAAATGTTGGGTTGAATGTTATTTAATTTTGTTTTCATCTAGCGATGCACAATACGTCAGGTGTTAAAAAAAAAAGCGTTTTTAGCGGTTCCTTCTTTGTGAAATTAGGCTTGAGACTAATATGAAAGAAATAGCTAAATTTAAGTCCTTTATTGAATAGGACAATGCTCGTAACCCTTTATCAAAATAGTTTTAATAGTACAGTCGTGCAAGCAAATATACACATAACATTATTTTCGCACTTATAATATTAGTTTGAACGCGGAGATTTAGAGAGAACTGGACTTGACATTACCGACTGATTAATTCAGCATTAAAACCCTTAATGATAGTTGCAAGATCAACCTGTGCTTTACGTTTTTTTATTCGCCCAGAGGACAGGCTATAGTCTTTCGACCATACTGCCTAGTCTTAAGTCGCTTTACGTTCACCATCATCGTCACCAGCCCTGTATTATTTACTGTCCCACTGCTGGGCACGGGCCTCCTCCCTCTCTGTAGTAACGGTACGGATTAGGCCTTAGTCCACCACGCTGGCCTAGAGCGAATGAGTAGACTGCACACACCCTCAAAATTTCTGTAGAGAACTACTCAGGTATGCAGGTATCCTCAAGATATTTTCCTTCACCGTTAAAGCAAGCGATAATTCACAGAGAAGTCTATGTTCTAAATACGAATTCTACGTTCGTCACACTCAATACAATCGTTCCCACGTCATAAATAACACCAAGCCCCATTACCCGCGTCTTGAGGAAAGTAAACAAGCCAGCGAAAATTAAGATTTCAGCGAACGGATGGCCAGCCATTTCCTGCCCCTTCCTGCGCGGAGTGGGGTTCCTTGTTCCACTTGACCGTCTTGGGCTAAAATGTTTGTCGAGGTTTTGATTTAAAAATCAAAATGACTGGCCACATTTCAGCAAAAAGGTCGCTTGAAAGATTTATGTGTGAAGGAATTCTTTTTTAGAATTTCATATAAGTATGATGTTATGACTTACTAAAAAAATATTCTAAATTTGAAATATGAATGCATTGAATAGAATCGTCTTATTGAGACTTTATCACAATAATTCTAACAATGTCACTAGCCACAGTGAACGCTAAAGAGGTCAATTGTAAGGTTCAAATGAATAAATGATGGTTCGTTTTATCAATTTTCAATGTATTTATCTAGTTTAACCAGCAATTTTATTTAGGCACCGACTCTAAAATTGGTATCCAGTATATACCTGTTATGTGAAATAATTTTTTGGTTTCGAGTGGTTTTTGAAGGCGGTTTTTAAGTAAAATTTTGTTATAATTATAATTTATGCACTTAACCACGGTGACCGCTTAACATCCTCTACACTCCTTAATCCCATGACCAGCGATTACACTCCCTAATTCCTGAAACTACGGTTGAAATTACAACACATAATAGAACTGGCCGGGTTCCAGATAGTTTCGCTTGATGACGGCTCCCTGGATTAACCGATGTTTGCATTGTACAACGATGTCGCATCACATGTGTGGAGCGGGCTTTATTGCAACTTGTTACTGCCGTCATAGTTCTATGCTAAATATTTTGAACATACTGTGCTTTTTATATAGTAGCAATCATCCTCGACTACCTCGATGACGTAGTTGTACTTCATGCGAGGTACGGCAGCGCTCTGAGGGTTCGAATCCCGGGTCGGGCAAAGTGATATTTAGGTTGTCCTGTTCAGTATCAGCCCGGAGTCTAGAATTTGTGCTCGATATGGTGATAGGCTCACCCCCTATCACAACATGGAACGGTACACATTTGCCGAAAAGTGGGTGCCCTGGTTGCGCCTTTGCATACACCTTCGGGATAAATGCTTGATGTATGTGCGCAGTCTTCACAGTTACAGTCCGGAGTCCAATTAGTTTTCAAAATGGCGAGCACACCGCCAAATTAAAATATTAAAATTATAACAGCTCTAACTTTGCCGCATTCGAGAAAATAAATCACATTCGTTCTCGAATATTACCGTGTTTTTTGCTTTTTATTTCCACACGTTTCGAAGACTGCAGCCTTTACGGTACAAGGCGTATATACCCGCCATTTTTGTTTCGATAAAATAATATTTTCGTATCATCAGCAGATTTATTGTGGTTTCCTCGACTAGTTTCAGTCCAACCCGTGCCATTGTAATAAAAAAATCTACAAAGAACGCCAAGAGATAAATCATTTTTCATGTGAAATACGATCGCATAAAGCGTTTCCGAAAGCAATTAGTTCCTGTTACGACCGCAGACGTGGGACACGAAAAAACAATGCGCACGCACTGTACCTACGAAACGCTGATCGTTGCGGGTTTAAAACTGCCGCGTTTCTAGGCGACAAATGTGTTTACTTCCAAATTACCAATAATGGTGAGTCTGAGTGTATTAGTTAGTATTTTCTCCCGAATTACTAAATAATTGTGAGCCCTAATTGAATGAATGAATCGCTCCTAGCCGAATTTGGGTGACGGCAACCAATCTCGACGGATATCAGCCAGCTTCGCAGGAGATAGTGCACAAGTGTGCGCGCAAAACACGGTGGTACTCTCTGTTCTTTCACTCTCACAGTCTGATGAGACGACTATTAATTGTAAATGTTTTAGTCAGTGTAACAATATGTTTTGTCACATCGAAACCTTGGTGTAACAAAAAAACTAAGTAAGGAAATAAAAATATTAGCATTAATTAAAAATAAATCAGTGAGTTACGACTACTTACAATGCTATACTTTTATCGTCTATATCGCTTTTAATATCAAACAAATCAACCACCTTTATTTTTGAAGAAAGTTTTTTTCTTATGATAACGCTCAACGACATCTATTTCAAAAATCAATTTTCTATTAAAAACGCTGCGTTTCCCAAGACCAGTGCGTGAACAGCCTTAATAAAAATAAATATTGTAACATACAGGACCGTTGCGGGTTTACGATATGACCACAATAATTTTATACCAGCGTATTTATTTAGCTACAAGATATTGAACAGTAGTTTATGGCTACAGGTATCCATAGAAAATTCTAGCTACAATAACGGCGAGCGTTGCCCTTAATCTTTATGTTGGTAATACTTTGTATGGTATCCTTTCAATTGCCATTGTAACTGGCAGTTTGGATTATAAAGAAGATTAGAACTCTAAGCCGTAGGTTTTGATGATTGACGTTTCGGCTTGATTTTTTTATAGTGATTAGTTTATTTGACAAGCCAACAATTACACAAATACAATTTTAAAACGGAAACAATATAAGTGCCACAATTTCTCACAGGCTAGTTTCACGTGCACGCAATAGGTTCATAATAATTAAAATAAAATTATATTATTAATTATAATTATATAATAAACGTCACCTATTAAGGCCAAGAAATTATAATAATAGATTAATATAAAGTTTTAATTAAAGCATAACTTACTCCCTAATTATAATTTGTGTGACGGTCCCCGATGGTATCAAGCAGTTAGTACTATAGAAAAATGAAACTATAGCGTGGCTTTATTATAATATTGTTTTTTCGTGATCTCAGGTAGTCACCATAAATGTTGACTATAAAATATTGCACACACGTCACGCCTGTGTCCCCTGAGTGGTAAGCAGAGGTGCAAACAGATGACCCATATTTCGCCTGTAAGTTCCGTCTCATGATATGATAGCGGGCGCGCCTGTCATCATATTATCAAGCCTTAGTTTCAGAGTCCGGTCTGATAAAGCAGAATATCCCAATATGACTTTACTCCACACGGGATTCGAACCCGGGATTACAGAGCGGTATCGACCGCGCACGCAATACAACTACGCCACTATCTATACTATAAAATATATTGTCAAATTTAATGACATAATAAAACCTCCAGTAGCATTTAATTGGACCCTTTAGCTGAATTTTAGATGAGGAAATTAGTCCATTGAAAAGTTACATTTGGGGTTGCGTTTTTTAGAGGACGCAATTTTATTTTTTTGAAGTGTAGGGGGGGTCAGTCTAAAGCTAAAACCAAGTTTGTGGGGTCGCCACCCTTGTCCCACGGCCGCCATCTTGAAAATAGGGGTTGAAATGTTTTTTACGATGTATCTCTTAAACTATTTGTCTGACAAAAAAAATGTATGGACATTTTTTGTTGCAAATTAAATTCTCTACAACTTTGGTCTAGTAACTTTTGTCGTAGAACTATAAATAAAAAAGTTATAAGCGAAAATGTTAAGAAATTCAATGTTAAGCAATGTCCATTGCAACGTCATCAGAACGTGTGTTTATAAGGTTCATAATACTTTTTTTTGTACTCCCATTAATACCCAAATACCCAAGGGACCATTAGGGAACAAAAGAACATCTGCCTGCTATTATTATTATTATTTCTTACCTCTCTTATTGTAAGAATAGATGATAATATTGTGTTGAAGTTGTTGTAAGTAAGTTTTTTATTAGCATTTTGACTTTTAAAAGTCTTTTAAAAGTCAAAATGCTAAAAAAAAGTAGTTTTCACTAAAGTTAAAATCGTGTCTAAAATCATTCGAAATCGTCTTCACAATTAAAAACAGAATAAAATACATCCGCACGTACAGAAATATGTAGCACAACTAAAAGATATAAGTTGAACGACAACTTCAACACAATATTATCAGCTATTCTTACAATAAGAGAGGTTAGAAATAATAATAATAATAGCAGGCAGATGTTCTTTTGTTCCCTAATGGTCCCTTGGGTATTTGGGTATTAATGAGAGTACAAAAAAGTATTATGAACCTTATAAACACACGTTCTGATGACGTTGCAATGGACATTGCTTAACATTGAATTTCTTAACATTTTTGCTTATATCTTTGTGATTTATAGTTCTACGACAAAAGTTACTAGACCAAAGTTGTAGAGAATTTAATTTGCAACAAAAATGTCCATACATTTTTTGTCAGATAAATAGTTTAAGAGATACATCGTAAAACCATTTCAAACCCTATTTTCAAGATGGCGGCCGTGGGACAAGGTGGCGACCCCACAAACTTGGTTTTAGCTTTAGACTGACCCCCCCTACACTTCAAAATAAAATTGCGTCCTCTAAAAAACGCAAGGTAAGGCCTAAAAAATGTAACATTTCAATGGACTAAATCGAAATTTCTGTAATTTAATTATTTGTAAGCTAAAATGAACTTTATATACCTCTAGAACTTCCTACAAATACAGAGGTTCAAACAAAACCACAAAGTACGTTATTGTAAAAATACTACGGTTTTTAGCTGTGGTATTTCGGTACGTCCAGCTTTGGTGTGGTAGATTATGAGTAAATCATTTTATTTTCATGTGGTATTGAGTGTGTTATATAAACTATGAAACTATTTGCTAATAAGTATTAAAAAGGAATATCTATAGGTTTTTTTTAAGAAAAAAAGTATCTTTACAAGTCTCGTCTAGAAACTGAATAAATATTTTTGCACTATTAATTCCTTATAAGAAAAACAATTGTAGCTACAAGACGTGTTTTGATGCAATAATCGATGATCCCGGTTCTATTTATAGAGTACTTCGGTCGTAATTCGTAAAATGACCTCGCGCTTACTACAGGTATTCAACTTACCTAAGAAAGGTAGTTTTTTTTTAAAATGACGAGTCGAACTTGCCGTTCTCCTAATGGTAAGCGATACGACCGCCCATAAACAATAGAAACACTATCCTAGAATTTTAATTACAAAGTATTGTTTTGTATTCCACTGCACTCACCATCTTGAGATATGTGATGTTAAGTCTTATTATGTCCAATAGTTACACTACAATGACCTTCAAACCGGAACGCAACAGTGACTACACAGCTGCTTGGCGGCAGAAATAGACATTGCGTTCGTACCTACTCAGGTGAAAAATCACGTAGTTTTGTTCGATGAGAAGATCTATATTGGGGTGTTCTACATACATGCGGAACTTGGAGTGACATGTACATCATTCCTTATTAAGTTTATCTACATACAAGATGAAGTTATAAATTCAAACATACCTACTCCAAACCATGTCTAAACACCTCACCAAAGAAACCAAAAAACGACACAAAAAATATTTCCGAAATCACGGACACATTTCATATACCTTAGAAGTAAAAAATCCCAAAGTGACCGAAGCTAATTAAATTTCCCCGAGCATTACAAAAGTGTACAAAGTACGTACGCCGTTGAATAATGCCTCGCCGACGGCATGTGTTAGGAATTTTGCAGAAATTCAATAAAGCGCCGGAGTCCACCTTTCCTACGGTGCTGGTTGGGCTGCGGTGGTAGTGAGAGCGGGTATGGCGGAATATATTTGTGTAGCGTGTAATATTAGCAAAAAATATTTTGTATTTCGCTATTTTAAGTTTTGTCACATGTTCTTTGCTAAGATTTCTGATCGTCATAAGAATTTATAGTTATAGAGACTGACAATAAATTGGAATTGGTATTGTTGTTGGATATTTTCAAAGTACTCAGTAAAGGGCATTTGCTATAGAATTCTTTAAATGTGAACTAAAAATGTACTCGTATAAATAATAATAATAATAAAACATAAATTTTTGCCATCCGAACAAATTATAATATGTTTTCTTAATGCTCAAATAATGTCTACAATATCAATACGTTCAATTTAAATACCAAAGTTTTCGCCCGCGATTATTAAAACCAATGGCGAAAGCAATCCAAGGGGATCGTCACACTCAAAACACTGTACGTTAACAAAATTGCTCATAAGCGCATGAAATCGCTAATCGCTGTCAGTGCAATATAGCTCTTACGGCTATTTTAATTAACTCCCATGCTGGAATTTTCTTTATTACGACCACTAGAAGAGTGTAGCGTTCAATGGCGTTAATTGAGAGATGAAAAATTAATTATTTGCTACAGCCGCGTGTTTTTACTGCCAACAGGTCATTTTAAAGGGTAAACTTATCATTTTAAATTCTGTTATTAATTTAAAGAGTTTCTAATATACTGCTGGTTGGATATATTTTGTATTCGCCCGGATAGCAATTGAGTCAAGTAAGATAAGACTGCTTTTTGTACCACCGATGTTTAAATTATTTCCGCCATGTATGTACATATTAATTATTTTTTTCTTTTATATTTATGATGTAAAATAAAGTTTTAAATAAGTAAATGAAATAAATATTAAAATATTTTTCCAGTGCGTTTCATGTTACAAGGGTATGTTGCTTAGATTTTTAAGACTGATGACCTGGATATGTGGGTGCTAGAAAAACCTATACAAAGATGCCTGAATTGGATCTCAAATTCAAAAATTCCATGTCCATAGCCCATATAAACTATCACAATAATTATAAAAAATAATATACAAAATTGAACTATTATAATATAAAATCTGCGAAAAGTTTCCATAAAAATGTCTACGCAATAAGCACCAACCAGTAAATTTGTCCAGCGTCTCTGTAAAAAAGGCCTGTGCCCACGTAAATTCCACGGTATATTTACAAAATTCTAAACCAATTTCCCACAAAAAAAGAACAAAATGATATCGCAAAACAATGTCGTTAAACAATTGTAATCCCCAAATAGATCACGAGAGAGCATTCTGTTCGGCGATTCATCGTACAGTAACAACTTAGAGACTTACAGCGGTTTGTATATTAAAATATTTATTTTGCAAATAGCGAAAAAATATATATTTTAATATAGCCTTAATAAATGAAACGATATACTTGCCTTTACTTCTACATTGTTTTTAAATAAAATAAATAACACAATGTTTTATTTATAAGGTAGGCGAACATAGTTGCAAATATGATAAGTTAAGGTACATGAGTATATTTAATTATTATTTATTAAATTCGCTTATATGTATATATATGATATGATTATATAGGCTTACATATGTGTTCCAACAATCATCCATGAATAATGAATATTGTTACTAAATCTATCTGCTACTTTTTTGTTTTTTTATCATTTGGTAGTTTCGTGCGTGTGACGTGTGCTTCATCGTATGTCTAAGTGAAAATGTGATGTTGCCGCTACAAAAAAATCTCTTAGAGTAGTTGTTTTGGCATTAGGGCGTATAAAGATACAATTATTTTTAATGATATTTTTTTATAAAACTTACTAAGTGATCATTTAGTAATGCTTTAATCGATGATTGTAATATGGTAAGGATATATAATTCCAACACATTTCTTTGATTTATATTAGCATAAACGATTGTTAAAAGGCAATCTTGTCCACGGCCCCAAGTTTTGCTTCATTACGTAGAAGTACCTAACACCTTATAGTTGAAGATAAGGTAGGGACGACTGCGTGGGTTTTTATGAAAAAATATACTCCAGGAAGAGGAAGTAGCTAATTTAACGCCCACCTTCTATAAATTAAGACGCAGTGACGCGATCCCGCTCGCACTCGAAATCTACGATTATTCAAGGATTTACCGACACGTATATTGTCGCGCTTAATTTGAAAATATGTGAATGAAACGTTTAATTGTCGCAGCGCCTACCACGAGCTTGCGGAATTGGCTAAATTATGCTCTACTTTGATAAAATTCTGTACTCTCGTTTAAAGAATTAACCGGAGTTAATGTTGTTGTATGGTTTAAGAGTGTTCTGATGTTTAAAAAGTTAAAATTTCTTGTACATATGTTCTTTGGTGGGTATTATAGCAATTACTGTTTCAAAAACAAACACAACAGATGCCTTTATCCACGAAGAGGTAGACAAAGGTGCAACTGGGGAACCCATTATCCGCCATATAAATTCCGTCCCATGATGTGATATTAAGCAGAAATCCCAAGGTAATTTTGCCCCAAGTATTCAAACCCGGCACTTAAGAGCACCAAAATATATGTCGGCGTACATTGTAAGAGTTCACGGTCGTCTATAGAATGGCAAAAATTATTTGAACAAGTCGACATCTGGGTATCGGCGGTCCCTACGTATAGTATCGAATCTGTAAAATTGCTATTTGCCGATTCAATACTTTGCGTAGGGACTGTCGATATTTAAACGGTCTTTATTAAAATGCATTTATTTAAGACAATAAGGATCGAAGTGCTTATCGCGATGGTAATTAACACTAAACAAGCGATGTTTATTCCACGGTCCTTGCGTAAAATAAAATAAAATAAATAAATAAAATACTTTATTTATCACGTAGGCGAACAAAGTTGCACTTATGATACGTCAAAACAAAGAATAAGAATAATTATTATTTCTAAACAACTATTAAAATTACTTATATAACTATGGACATTTTTAATTTAGGGATAAAATTTATACAAAAGACAAGGTACAAACCGAAGTAACCAGCTCGGGCTGGCAAGTAGGGGGAAATAAAAGGGTAAAGTATTGCAACTACTAAATGCAATTTTGCAGATTCGATACTTTACGTAGGGACCGTCGAAATATTCTTGCCCTATACCTCGCTCTACGATAACCAGGAGTAGGGCCATCCAGAGGTCCACTCGCATATTTATGACGGGGACTTTATAAGGGCGTGTTATTTATATTTCAGCATGATAAAGACTTGTGGAGCTTAGCGGCTTATAACCAAAAACCCTATCGACCCCAATGGGCTGTTATTTGTTCCTCGGATTAATATGCTATTAATAATAATTCAAGTCTATTATTGCTGGTTAATAATGGATTTTATAGGGTACGTTTTGTTTTGCCTCTGCGTTAGATTTCTTTTAATAAAATTAATAAAAAATTTGGTATTGTTCTCCGTGGTTTTAAGGGTGTATGACGTTATTTGAATGGTAGTTAAACGCATACGTTGTATATAATAATAATAATATCAGCTCTGTATTATAGGTCTACTGTCCCACTACTGTGCACGCGCCTCCTCTACTACTGAGAGGGATTAGGCCTTAGTCAACCACGCTGGCCTATCGCGGATTACGGTAGTTGTGAAATACTATGTATGTTTCAAACAAAATAAATATTAATAAAAATTGTTTTTAATTTTACACACCCTTATTACTACCTTACCACTAAAGGAATTCGTCGCGGCAACATCACATTTTCAGTCCGAAGTAAGTACTACAATATTACTATATAACTGGTCGTCTAGAGGTCGAAATTGGCCCGTTGAATTTCATATATTTATAACACACAAATCATAATTTTTTTCTAGACTCTATGAATTTTAATCTTGCCAATTCTCGTACCTTTTTATTCTAGAACTCCCTATGAACTTTATTTATGCCAAATCTCACACTTCTTCCAGCGTGTGCTGAAAAAAGGGTACATATTTTGGCCACGTATTATATATAATTTAGAGCTCTAAAACGCTTTCCAGCATCGTAAAAGAGAATCAATCCGTTGGTCAATAAGTCACAGTACGGTTAACGGACGGCGACGTTTATACGCACAAACATGTTTAGTATGACGTCGCCTCTATTGATGGAGTGATAATGAATGGGTCGAGGAATGTTGCGGTTGGATCGGAAAGTGTAGAGAATTAAAATTCTACTTATAAATGCGAAAGTTTGTGATGTATGTTTGTTCCTCTTTCACGAAAAAACTACTGAACGGATTTGGGTGAAACTTTACAGTAATATGGGTTATACATCAGAATAACACATAGGCTACAATTTATAATGATTTTGTGTAATTCGGTTATAATATAACGATACATATCGAGTAAGTCGGAAAAAATATATTTATTCTGTACGATCGTTATCCAAGCGGATACAAATATCCTATTAGTATATTTCTTATATACAAGTGCTCATTTTTGCTCGATAAAAACCCCGAAATAAATAAAGGAAAAAAATGCTCATTTGGGTAAAATGCGGTTAATACCTAGTAGTGAAGGGCTGAATAGAAATAAAACTGATACAATATTATTTTATAACTAAATGAAGACGAGGTAAACACTTGCAAATGCTAAACAGCATGACTATCTATAAATACTACACCACAAAAAACCAGAAAGTTCAAGCAAAATAACGTCGACTAAACCAATTCGATAAATACATCCTTTCACTCACAGAAGTAAATCAGTCAAACGTTACTATCCAGTCGCCGCCTAAACCGTGTCAGTGCCAAAGCATCCAAAGCCGTGAGTAAAACCGCTGTCATATAAATCAAGTCACAAACTAAATTACCCAATAAAATGATTATAGACATGGGTCAACGAACTCAACGCATCAATCCGAAAGTTTTTAAGTGATAAATTCTTTTTTAAATTACTAAAAAGGTTATTCATGTAGTTTGAATTACGAACATAAAAAAAGTTGCGCAGAACCTACCTCATTTTTCGTTGTTTTGTCAACAATAAAAAAAATACAAATTTAAATATAGAATTCAAAATACTCACATCGCTCTAAAAGAATAAGTCAACAACCTCGAATATTAATAATATTTCATAATTTTTTAAAACCCATTAATATTTTTATTTTATTTTTCAATAATTACACGCCGCGCTCATTGATTTACGACCGAGGAAATTAATTCGGAATATTTAACGTTTTTTACGATTGTATAATAAAGTGGCGTTCGTAAGATCGTAAAATGAGTTATTAATAAACTTTACAATGTCAAAGAGCACACACATACATTGGTTGCCTTTTAGGAGAACATCTTCGAATGTAGTATATGCGATGTGCAATGATTATAATTTATAAAAATTGACAAGATATTCATGTGAATTATATATAATATTTAAATAAAATATTTCGTGGAGATTTGGTCTTATAACAGCTGTCAAAATTTTGTTACAATTAAAATTTTCGTTAGAGTCATGTGTCTGTCATGTCATAGACACAGCAACTGCGCGGTGCCTTATCGCCTAAACTTTCATTTGCAAAAAAAAACTGTACATAGTTTTCAATTTCATACGCAAAAATTTCATACTCGTAAATCCACCCGCCTAAAAATGTTTTCTCGGAACAAAATCTAAATGAAAAGCGTATTTTTTAACAGAGATGCTAGTTTCCTGTTGTTGGATTAGTTTGGTAAAAATAAAATCAATCAAAAAATCCTACATAAAGATTAATATACTAATTACGTAATATATTCTTGTTTTTTTTTATTCATATCTGTAATAATTAGGAGGAAATGAAATACAAATAGAGAAGAATAATTAAGGATAGTAAAAAAACGTGAAAGTCTCAATCAATAGCCCAGCCACCAGTCCAACTAGATCCCATCCATAGACCCAGTATAATTCCCATCTTTTCTGCAATAGTCCCTGCACCTTACAAGTGCTATCTTTAGCTGTATTTCCTCCATAAGTACAGACAGAGAGAGTACTCGCAAGGTGTATAAACCCCAACTAGAGTAATCTTAAAGGGGCCTCTACGTGTTGGATCCATGTCCCCACGCAAGCCTTCCAAAACGACCAGCCTTTATGCCGTGATTTCCCGCAGGAAAGTTACGACATAATAATTCAAATATTATGATTTGAAACCAGATAATTAAAAACACTGTGGCCGTATTTACCTCACGCGGGATGAAGTTTGGTTGGTCAGATTAGCCAAAAAGTCGCCCCCGGGTGGACTCGAACCACCAACCTTTCGGTTAACAGCCGAACGCGCTAACCATTGCGCCACGGAGGCACTTGGGTGCAAAGCATAATACACGCAAAACATCGTTTTTCCGAATTGATTTGTTGACTATAAAACTTGGCTTCACTTTATACTCATATACGTACTCCCCATATAATAGTTAATCTCTACCAAAGTTTCTTAAAAGGATATTCTGATATCTATCTACTTATACTACATATTATAAAACAGAGTCACCTTTCTGTCTGTCTGTATGTTATCGATTTTCTCAAAATCTACTGAACGGATTTTTATGAAATTTGGTATGGAGATAGTTTAAGACCCTGGGAAGGGTATGGATTACTTTCTATCCCGGGAAAATATATAACGAGACTTTCATTCCAGACAATTCTTTCACGCGGGCGAAGCTGTGAGCAAAAGCTAGTAGTATATATTTTTTCTTTTTAAATTGTAACTATCGATTTTTTATATCTCCGTTCTCTGTATTAAAGGAAAGAAAAAAGATTTATTGGCAAAAATTATTAAGATTTTAGACGTTAAGGTGTTCAATATGTGAGACAAAAAGACGCCCCCGGGTGGGCTCGAACCACCAACCTTTCGGTTAACAGCCGAACGCGCTAACCATTGCGCCACGGAGGCTTGTGGGTAGGCAGGCGAATTTGCACAAACAACTGTTAAATAGTTATTAGAAATTTTTAAAATAGAATTTTCTTTAAGGCATCTCGTATAAGTTAAAAAATAACGCAGATTCGTGCAAGAAAAGCCGTCCTGAGACGTGCGTTGTGCTTCTGCAAAATCTCAATAAAATTTCCACGATATTGAGGTATGCCATTGTATTGTGATTTATATTACCTTAACAGTATTACAACGCGGTACGGTGTAGATCTATACATCATGTGAGTCTTTCTACAGAAAAGCAGTTTGAAGTTGCAGAAAATTACTGATACTAAATACCTATACAATAATTCGTAAAAAAAAAAACATAAATCCATATAAAACTAGTTTTCAGATTTTATCGCGGTTTTTTTTCTTATTTTCTCCCAACGTTTGGAAAACTGTACAACTATAAAACATTTACTTTTCGGACGACCAACACATCTGTCTACCCAGTCTACCCTGTGACCATCTATAGTTTTAAAAGCGTGGGGAACGAAATAAAAAAAAAGCTATAAACCACAATAGATTTCGAAAACTCGTTGTAAGGCGCGTTGGGGTAAGATCGTAGGAGGTATAACATCGTATAAATCAAATAACTCGTAATTGTGTTATAATTTTTGTTTTCGGACAACACTACCTGCGACCCCATCTTGTACCCTACATCCCACTAGTTCACATGAGTGAATCCGTCAAGTAAATAATGTTTACGGTGCTAACAAACAGAATATCGGTGTTTTGTCGTTCCCTGGCCGATCCGGATTAACCCCATGCAAGAATTTACCTAATTTTAATTGAGTATTTACTGTTTTCAATGAATTTTGTAGGTATATACTATCATAAAGGAAATAAATCTTGTGACTTGTTTATTCAAATATGTCGAAACACGTATATTCCCTGAGATCCGATCTTTACCCATACAATTATTTGTCGTTAAAGAACGGATAAAAATCGTTCTATCTAGCACTTGTAAAATATTGCAAGTTTTTATCAAAATTTATACACGAAAACGTCTGAACTCAGTAATTGTGTATTTTTTTTTAGCTCAGATGAATGGTCGATTTGGTTTATTTATTGTTTATTTACACGTATCTGTACTATTTCTCCGAATATTTTTAAAAATATCTATAGTGTCACTCATGTGGGGTATGATCGTATGCCTAGAAATATTAAAAAAAACAAAGTTCGCTTCTAAAAATAATTTACGAAATTTATAATTTTTTTGAATGTTTATAAATAAATATCTAGATCAGAATATGCTCTTTTTATGGATTTTAGAATCCCTGTATCATAGACGATTTTAGATAGTAGTCCGAACTATACCTGTGAAGGTCCTATCTTTCTCACACATTTCTAAAAGTATGGTACTTTTTTAAAGTCCTATAAAACATTAACTGTTATATATAAGGTATTGAAAAAATATATACCATTTAGTTTATTTAATAACATATAGCTAAGTTAATGATTCATTATGATAGCTCTTATAGAATTATTGTAAAAAAATAATTCGAGAAGACTGTTTAACACGTCGAAAAAGCGTCCGATTTAACCCCAACGCACCTTATATCGATGTCTAACATTCGCAGAAACATAATATATCATTACGCTTTCAAATGTATTTGATTAATTAACATTACTATAGCTACAGAAAGGTAAGATTTATTAGAATGAGTAATATCGAAATTATTCCTATAAGTGATGAACATTTGGAGATATTATGTTGTGCTATCAAGTGCCTCCGTGGCGCAATGGTTAGCGCGTCCGGCTGTTAACCGAAAGGTTGGTGGTTCGAGCCCACCCGGGGGCGTCTTTTTGGCTTCTTGATCATATATCATGTCCCATTATACTGTGGCATATATTATGTAAAATATAAGATCTAAAAAATACTGCACTTTATTGTAAATATTTTCATTAGATTCTGTCTTTTTTTAGAGTTATAAATATATAAGTATGTAGCAAGACTTTAAAAAATATTGATAAAAGTTATTTAATTCGTCTTTTGAGACTTTTGGTTCAAAAATATAAAAGAAAAAAGGCAAATGAGTTTTATTGTAAAAATATTCATTCAAAAAACAATGTTTGTGAATATTATGCTTTGCACTCAAGTGCCTCCGTGGCGCAATGGTTAGCGCGTTCGGCTGTTAACCGAAAGGTTGGTGGTTCGAGCCCGCCCGGGGGCGGCAACAATTTTATTTAAATTATTTTCAAAAACAAATAATACTCTCTTTTTGGCTCTACACATTAACACTAACAAAAAAAAACACTGCTCCGATAAGCTTAAATTTTAATTCATTTATACTTCCTACAGTATTTTAGAAATCGTTATTTTTTATATTTTCCAAACTTATATATATCAAAAATATCTGTTAATTCTTGTCCGTCTCATCACTAATAATTCTAAATCAACATTTCAAACAAAGCAATGAAAGTTTCCAAACGAATTGAATAGCACCGGACCCCCAGGTTTTATCATAAAACCATAAATTAAACGGCATAAAGTGAGGCAATCAATGTCACCAAAATAAAAACCCTGTACATGTTTTAATAACAATAAAGTTTATGGATCGTTCGGGAATTTATAGTTGCGTTCGTTTTAATTTGGAACGTTAAATGTTAGTATTCCCCTTAAACGTTACTAAATGGAAAATTGAATTTTTGTAACGTTCTAAATTCAAAATATTTTTTTTTTGTAATTTTAAGACGAATCTTTTTTGTATAATCTCTTTGCATAAATGCTTGTATTGTAATTTATGCTGATTTTTCTTGATGTGCCAAACTTAAGAATTTTAGACATATTAGTATAAAATGAAATTACCTGTACAGATATAAAGGATTTTAAGATTTTTTAGTTATTTTTAAACTCACATCTAGCATTATCATGGCCTACCTCATTCACAATAAAATTTAATCTCAAAAGAGAAACCGAACAAATCGTTTAAAATGATTAATGGCATCTATTATCGCTTTTTAATTTGTGTCTTCTAATGATAGCTATAAAGGCCGTTTCTAATTCATTCGAATTACTAGGACACCATAAAATGCTTCCTACCGTTTCATAACTGGTTTGAGGCAGGAGGTTGAGGATTGAGCATTTGACTTAGAGAAAATGTCATCATATAGAGCGGACATTGAGAAGATTATCATATTAAAATTTTCTATTACTATTGTGAAGGCACTAGAGTAAAAAAAATACCGCATACCCAATACAACTATGTTACCGAGGCAGTCGACCACAAATATATACTTACAAAAGATCTACCTAGCAAACAAACGAACACTTCAACCCTACAGATCATAAACGATTCTAATAAAATATGACTAAACTAAAATACACCTCACATGCACATTATATTTTCATAGACCAACATATAATAAAGGAGATAACTCATATTTCAAATTGAACATTCCTCTACCCGAAGAATTCATAAAATGACAATGTACGAAAATTCTTATAACAATGTTTCAAATTATTTAAATTTAGAACTATGAGTATTCGATAGATTTTGTAGTAAGTATACAGGGTCATTATGACATTGCGTTACTAAATGAAACCACATAATTGTCTTCACCTTTGCTGACGCAAAAATCATCCGTTAGTTACGAATATTTTCACCAAAAATCCAGGTTTTAAGTAGTTTTCTGATTTTTTTATCATTTTGTAGTTTAATGCGAATATGGCGTGTGCGCGTGTGTATTTCTGACTGAAAGTATGATGTTACCGAATGACGAATTCTCTTAGATCAGTAGTAGGAGGCATTAGGGCGAGTAAAATTAAAATTACTTTTTATTAATATTTATTTTGTTCGAAACTTACACTTTTTTATTTTACATCTACGGCTCAAGTAACTTATTGTAGTGTTATTTCTAAGTAGATAAGCATGTGGTTTCATTTAGTAACGCAATGTCGAAATGACTGTTTAAGTTTAGTGGTAGGTTTCTTGTATTTTTTATAAGTGCATGACAAAGTGACTCCACTGCACCTGATGTTATGTGGAGTGAGGTCCAATAGCATAATAGACTGACGGGACATGATTACCCCTCGCCAGTCACCACAATTATGCCGGCCTGTTGGAACCAGATATACACATCCTGATATCGGAACGCGACACACTTACGTGGGCCACTATGGCGGGTTTTAACACCTTGTGTACCGTGGTCGCTATTGCGGACTTAAAATATATCCTACCCCGAGTATGGTGTTGCTACTGTTTATAGGCGGTCGTATAACTTACCATCAGGCGAACGGCGAGCTCGTCTCGTCATTTAATTACAATAAAAAATATTACTAGGCTATTTCCTACTTCGTGTGTTTGTAGGGGATGTTACTACAAGTTCCTCCCAGTCAAAATAAGACAAAGGACCAATGATTTAAAACCAAGACACACCTCTAAATTATCTCAGTAACTATGAACATTTGAATCATGTCTCGTTTCAACGATAAAGTAACACATTGTGAGGAAATCAAATTTATAGGAATTCTACAGTCAGCATGACTGACTAGGGTTATGCTGTTAACCCTTACTAGAAGATGGTCTTCTACTGCGCTTCTACAGGGCATATAGTGCGGCTTCGTAAATATATTTATTTAAAAAACATTCAACATTGACTTACTACTATGCAATGGAATAGTTGTGAGTGATCGAGAGGCCTCCGTGAAGCGACGTCCTCTTAACACTCTCCCTGGAAGATGATCTTAATAGGTTGAAACTGGTCGATTTCGACTACGTATATGTGGGTAAAATCGTGTTGCTTTCGACTAATGAAATAGTTATTGAATAAAAGCACTCAACCTTGAATCTTCAACTGATCTACTTAATAGGTATACTTGAGTAAAACCTTGTTGCTTCAACTAATGGAATAGTTTTCCGTGAAGTTAGAATTCCGTGTGAATCTTGTGTTATAGCAAATTAAAAAAGGAAATATCATCTTACTACTTATTTTTTTAGGCGATAGCCTAGTTGGGTGTGTAACGGACTGCCAAGACGAATGTTCGCAGGTTCAAATCCCAAGGATACACACCTCTGACTTTTCTAAAAAATCATGTGTGTATTCTTTGTGAATTTATCGTTCGCTTTAACGGTGAAGGAAAACATCGTGAGGAAACTTGCACATCTGAGAAGTTCTCTATAAGAATTTTGAAGGTGTGTGAAGTCTACTAATCCGCACTAGGCCAGCGTGGTGGACTAAGGCCTAATCCCTCTCAGTAGTAGAAGAGACCCGTGCTCCGCAGTGGGTAAGTATATAATACAAGGCTGATATTATTACTATTTAATTTTGCTTATTTACATCAGTAGCGACCAAAGTCGCGTCGCAAGCCTATCATTACGATCCCACCCACATAATTTACGACTCTCAATCGAAACTTATAGATGACACTTTAATTATATTGCCTATTAATAATGCTGACATGTTAATTTTGATCGTGGGCGAGCGCTGTATTGTTTTTTATGTGATTGCTGTTTATTTGATAACAATACTATGTGACGTTTATGCAAAATTACTATTGTGACAAAAACATTACATAGTATAGTTAGTTATAGATATCAGGACCAAATTTGTGCTTAAAAGTTATTACCAATTGGTCGCTGTCTTATTTGAAGTGTCCGTGTGACAAAATATCACAGCATTCTTAGATACTAATACAAAAATATTTACAGAAAATATCCTAATATGTACATTAAAAATGTGCAAATCACGATATGGAACAAAAGATAAAAGTATTTTTATATTGGTGTTTTGCTGTTTTACAGTAAATTAAGTAACCAAAGCATACAAAAATCTCGCAATGTCCGCCCTATATAATCTTAGAATTTGTTGTGAATTTTTTGTGTGTTGAGTTTGTGGTACTTTTAAATGAGCTTGTTGCAAATCAGGTGTATCATACTTAACTTAGGGGTCACTCGTTTTCCATCTTTTATTGCAGTTCAATGGTGTCTTCAGGATCAAGTGACTCTTTAATAATCCACTTACATCCAAAGCTGGGCTTATAGTATTTCTCTTACAATAATGTGTATTTCACTCGATGGTCACTTTTAAACACTTTAACAACATAATGATTTCTTATGTTAACGCGAATGTTAGACATTAAAATTTAACTATTTTTCGGATTTTATCGAGGTTTCAATATTATAGGTGTATCCTGACGTTTCGAAGACTTTTCACCTTCGTGGTCAGTCCCGCCGTTACTGTGAAAAATAGTTAAATTTTAACGTTAACAAAAGTTTACTTTCATAATATCTATTACAATGCCTTTACTATACAAAGCTTGCTCCATAACAGCAACATCTCAATTGCTTTAGGATATCCGTGGGCGAATCAAAACTGGTTACAAAGATAGCTCAATTACATTTTGGACGATGCCCCGCCCGAAGGCACCGCGTTAATAATAACTTACGTATAAAGAAATTACTACACCTAACTCAATTAAAATGTTACGTAAAATGAACGAATAAATTATATAAAGTGGGCGTTAACTTTAATTTTTTTGTAATTTTATTGTGTGAGACTTTATGATTATCGCTGTATTAGTCACTGTTCGTTGAGAGTGATGTGGTATGCAGTTACACGTAGTTTTATACGATACTTTTTATGATATAAGCCGGTAATCGAGTATTTCACTAGTTATAATAGCTTCCTATGTTTAATTTTGTAGACTTTCACGCGTATTCATAAACGTTATTTATCTAAGGACGAAGCATTGCTGTAATAACAAGTCTGTTTCTCAGCTTTGTTTATCTGACAGCTTGCTGTTTGCTCAGCACAGAGAAACAGACTTGATATCATAGCAATGCTCCGTCTTTAGATAAATAACGTTTATGAATAAGGGGGCTATACGTAACAAGAAAATAATGGGAAAAATAAAATCTACGAATTGAGCATCAAAATTGGTTGGAAAAAAAAACATGATTAATATTTGAAGTAGGCAGCGTGATGGCCGGTGACACTTGGTGACGTCACAGTTTGCTATTGCTATTATTTGACAGCTACCTCTTCCACTAAATTGAAAGCTTTATAACTTATTTATTATTGCGTGGATTTTTGAATGATAAAAGTGTTTAAAAGATAAACCCTATCAAAATAATACCAGTACTGTATTATATACTATTCCACTGATGAACATAGGTCTTATCTACTATTGACAGGGTTTAATTTACTACGCTCGACTAGTGCGGGTGGAGAGACTCCATATACCCACGAAAACCTTGTAGATTCTCAGGTATGCAAGTTTCTTCACAATGTTTTCCTTCACAGTTAAAGCAAGCGATAATTCATCAAGGATACACACATAACTTTAGAAATGTCAGAGGTGCGTAGAGTTTTGAATCTTTGAAATCTTTTTGCAGAAATTCGTCTTGACGGTCTGTTCTATACCATACTGCTCTCCAATACCCATTAACAATTTCAAATCAAAGATAAGCAGCCAGTGAAGTAATCGGGATTAGGTAGGGAGGGAAGTGTTTGGGTTTACGGATATGTAAGAACAATAAGAAGTGAAGCAACAAGCTGTAATTTTAGGTCAGTTTTCTGTTAAACGATCTCGGAAGTCCATCCAAAACTAACAATAGACAACATTTGAAAACATATAACTTCTAGAAAAAGAAATGCAGAGCTACCACTCTCAAACCTCACAAGATTCCCGTAAATATATTTCTAAACTGAGATCTCTATTCCAAAGCTTCGGCATTTGATCAGTTAAGTATTCAGGATTTCAAGACAACTCCATCACCCTAAAAAAAGCAAACCCGTCATACGGTGCGAAGGCTGTTAGATAAAGAAATTTATTTCAAACTTGGAAATACCTGAGGCAACAGTATCCGGATACTTTTCGAGTATTTCTTAGCGGCTAGACTCTGTCGTTCGAAAAGCAAGTCAATGCTTTTGATATAGAGTCCTTTATTCCTTGTAAGTTACCACAAAAGCTTGGAATAGGACTGTGGCAACCTAAACTCAATATATTAGCTACCAAATACGCCAGTACATTATGTTGGTTTATTCTATAAGGTTTTGTATATAAATATTTATGTATTTGTAGTCAGATTTCAGTGTTATTTATTTTGCATTTTTTTAAAGCTAAAATAGCAACGGTTTGATAGGATTTTATGTTGCATTTTTGTGTATTTTTATGCATTTTAATTTAGTAGTATTATGGTTTCTGGTTCAAAGATTGTATCTAGGTCGGTGAGCCAAAGTTTGCGATACAATTTAAAAAAGTATTTCTAATAGAGAGAGCCCATTCACTACTTTATATAATTACGAAGCAGAGCATGATACTATATTCCCTTCAATATGAGATTTTATAACTGAAGAGCTTCCTACAACTGATTCAAGTCTTTTGTAAGTGTATAATATTCTTAAATCTGCAAAACAATGCATTTAGTCTATTCACCTTATGAAATAGACAAAACCATGCTACATACCCATATGGACCCCATGGTCCATACTCTTGCATACAATAAAGCGAAATCTTATAACAATATAAAAAAAGTAAAATTTGAATGTTTGAAATCGTAAAAACCGTTAAAGAGATTTTGATACATTTAAATTAGATTAATATCATGATAGATTTCTATCATGATATTAATTAACTTTTCTTGAAACAAGTATACAGTGGAAATTTATGATCAATAGACGTATATGTATGTTAGGATTTTTTCCACTCAGGCAAGGCTGCAGCCTTCACGTTGTTATTAAACCTACCAAACAAAGTCTATTTATAAAATTAATTTGCAAAAATTTTCCAAATCATAAGTAAATTAGCTATGTAAACATATAAATTTTCCACTAGCTATCACGAGGCTGCCGGCGGCCCTTGAAGATCGACCTTAATAAGCATTGAATAAAGTCTATTTATATCAATTATTTTGACAATCTGAAAAATAACATAATTTAGGTAGTCTTTTAGTCATTAAGATATGATAACCTAGTGGTTATCATATCTAATTCCAAAGCCCTAAAGTAATTGAATAAACAATAAAGAAATCTTAACTTATTTTCTGGCAATACCAAGCATAATTCCAGATAGGTTAGAATCAATTATGAATAATTATATATTTTGTGCCTTATGTCCGGCCTGACTCGCTCGGATAACTATATACCTCAACGCTGACATTGGGTAGTAAGACCGGTTAAACCAACATAACCTTTCCACTTATCCTCCCAGTGTCTGTATTAACACCTTTTCCCCAACAAGAAAAAAAGATGCAACAAGTAGCCAACGTCTGCGCGGAGCCTTAGCTAGCGTGACTGATAAATCCTAACTCTTATTGTTAGTAGAGAAAGCTTCGGGACAAATTCAATAGAGCCCTGATAATAATGCAATAATATTCAAGAACCATCATATCCTACAGAGCAAATATAATCTTTTAGAAATGGAAAAGTATATTTTATAATAAATAAAAAAGCTCTACTACTAAACTTAAAAGCTTGTGCAAGCTTTGAAGTCAAAGGAATATTTCACAGTAATAGTATCTTGGGCTGTTAAAGAATAGGAGCGAATTCTTTGTAACATTATTTTGTATTAGTGTGTACGTTTAGTGTTGCTTCTCAGGGTTCCATGTTAAAAAATAATAGTAAAATGTAGAAGGTTCAGGTTTTGCCAAATGAATCTTAAATCAAAAGGTTACTGAAATCATCATCATCATCAGCCGCAGGATGTCCACTGCTAAACATGGGCCTCTCCCAAAGATTTCCAAATCGACCTATAGGAAGCGGCGGAAATAATTGCTTTAAAATACCTTGTTTTATAAAATTGGTTGAAACAAGCAATTTTATTCACTATTTGGTTGATGTTAAGTGCCAATAGCATACAAAACTTACACACATTAATGCATTACGTTGCCATACGCTAATATGTGATCTGCTTCCAACTAGAATATAACAACAATGCTTGAAATTTCTGCCGTAGAAATAGTTATTATATAATTATACTGAAGCTTGCAAACAAAATACAACCTTATGGAAGAGATTTTATTGAGGATTTTATTTTCTATAAATATTATATTAGCAAAACATGTCAATTTGACAATGCTTTTTGCTGAATCCAACATGCAATAAAATAGTATGAATACATTATACATGTCGGATTGCGGAGTGTGCTAAGCGTCAAGATTTGTTCCCATATTTACCTGTGAATATTTTAGAGTGCACTCGGTTGGAAGGAACGCGGCTGAACAGACGGGAGAAAAGCGATTGTGATTTTTTTATCGCTTTGAATGACGAGACTAGCTTGCCTGATGGTAAGCGATACGACCGCCATAAACACTAGAAACACCATCAACATCTTAAATTACAAAGTATTGTTTGGTATTCTACTGCGGTCGCCATCCTGAGACATGAGATGTTAAGTGTCATTATGTCCAGTAGTTATACTGGCTACAATATTTTGTAAAAAAATTTCAAAGATGAAGAAATGTGTTTTAAATATGTAATATAATATTCTTTATCGCCTCTTTGGTCTCGTAACTATAAGAAATAAAATGATTTATTTGAATATGTAAAATGTTATATATTATTTAGATTCCGAGAATATTAACTCTACCGCCAGTTTGGAAAGTATTTCTCACCAGAGAAGAACGGACAAGAAACTTTGATGTTGCTCTTTCCAAATCAGTTTAAGGTATAAACTACAGTACAAGATACAGAGATTTTTTTTATGTTGTTTAGAACAGTTCATTCATATACTCGCAAAGTAGACAGAATTTCCATACCAACCATCGGCCTCCTCAACCATAATGTAGGGAAATGGTCAACTTGGCATACGACGCCGCCGCAGGCACAGACAGACATATCTTGGAAGGGCCTGGATTAAATACAATTTTTTATGATATTTTCAACAATAGTTGGTAGGTATTTGATCACATAAAAGATTAGTCATGTCTTGTAAACTACGCTAAATTATATCCACAACGTGTTTTGAAACGTACTGTCTAATGGCGTAATTGTATTACGGTATGACTGCAGTGCTGAGCTCTCGGGTCCGATTCTCAAGGCAATGATATTTGATTTTTCTGCTCAGTATCAGTCTGAAGTCAAGATTTTGTGCCTGATAGCGTAATACGCTTGACCACTATCACATCATGGGACGACATATTCACAGCAAAAAGTAGATGCACTCACGCCTCTGCTTCTTAACCTTTCGGGGAATACCATGACTATTTGTGTTAAAAGAAACAAACAAGCAAATGACAGTAGTTCACATTCATAAATCAAATTCTCATTTCGATTTTAAATCGCCCGTCTGCTCCCTTCATTTAACATTTTTACGTTGACAAACTGATGGACAGCTTACTTTCTTTTACATTATCTGAGGAACATGTTCCTATGAGATCACAGAAATGTACTCTTGTATGCGAGGGTCTATCTATGTATTTTTGCATTTATTTCTGTTGGCAATCGTCAGTATAATTATTAGTAGCACAAACAAAGAGAGGTTTACTAAACTTCTAGATGAAGCATAATTTTAAGTCTTATTATAATAGTATTAAGTTACTTTATGAATCTTCTTTTGCTGGTGGTAGGATATATTTTATATCCACCTGAATAGCGACCACCGTACACAAGGTGTTACTTGCGCATGACCACTGACTTAATCGTCGATGTGTTTCCAGCTTTTAAGGAAGATTTATATTATGTCTTGCTTGGATAGTTAGATCCAAAGCAGCACGGCTTATGCTCAAGATGCAGTAACATTAAATGGAATTTAGGATCCCTAAACGAGACCAGTTGGAAAGATGCCAGTTGCTGGAACAGTTGGCTGATATGTACTAAAAATTATACTTATATAATTCTGATATCATAGGCTATCATTAGATTATATGTTAATGCTTGTAACTTCAAGAGTAAGCAGAGAATTGTCTCTCAGCCTGATGTTTTTAACCTACCGCTGCAGAATAACTACACTTTTTTCTTTGGGCACGGCTAAATCCTCTACTATATCCGATGGTAACTGGGGTGGGGTCCATTAGAATGTCGACTGACGAGAGATGATTACGCCTTGGCATTTGCCAAGCTAGGCTAACATTTACTAAGTCCCTCTTAGTAATAGTAAAGTCGTATCAATAATTAAACAGTACATAAAACAGCATATTAAAGTTGATTCAACACTAACAAGCATAAATTTTTACGTTTCGAAATTTCCGCATGCGGTTAATTTACAACGTTGTTTCACGAATTCATGCTCTATTAGAATTCACAACGTCGACACCAATAAACCTTTATGAAGCGTTATTCATTAGATATAGTCCGTTTTATATGGTAACATATCAAAACGTTAACTCTAGGGAAATTACACGTTTACTGCCCACGAAAGTCGTAACCGTCTAGTTTGGTTTTTGTTTGATTTTCCAAGTGTTATGAGTTATGTAAATGTGGAGAAGATATGAAGGGAAGGTTTGATTTAGCAAATGTGACTAGGGCTAGACCAAGCGGGCCTTAAGCCTAGTTCCAAAATCATAAAGCTGGGACGGTTTGATTTAGTAAATATTAGAGGCTTGAGACTGCAGGCCCTGAGCCTAGTTTCAAAATCAGCGTGATTAATATGTAATGGTTTGATTTCTTATGTTTACGCCAATGTTGAAATGAAACTATTTCACGAACTCAGAATGAGACATGAAGGGAAGGTTTGATTTAGCAAATGTTACTGAGGCTTGAGACTGCAGCTCCTGAGCTTGATTTAGCAAATGTGACTAGGGCTAGACCATGCGGGCCTTAAGCCTAGTTTCAAAATCAGCGGGGTTAATATCTAATGGTATGATTTCTTATGTTTACGCGAATGTTAGACATTGAAATAAAACTATGTTACGAATTTTATCGGTAACCAGATAACTCAGAAGTAAAACCATATTGCTTTTATGAGGTCTTAGTGGAAATCTGAGTAATATTACTTTAAGCTTGAAACAAAACGTTCCTGCAGTATGATTGTTTTATAAAAGGTGATGGCAAGGCCGCAGTATACACTGGATACCAATTGTGGAGTCGATCGGAATAAAATACACGTCGAATTGATAACATCCTCCTTTTTTTGAAGTTTGTTAAAGAACAAAAAGACTTTATTTTGGATAAAGATTATCCTGATAAAATACCTTCGTTTGCAAAATTGCGTAAAAATTTTGATAGTAAACATATTACAACAGAATTCATATATTTAATATCTGCATGCTTTAAATTACTCGTGGTAGGATATATTTATATTAATATATTTAGAAACATCATCAAATGGCTGGTGTTACTTTATATCCGCCTGGATAGCGACCACCGTACACAAGGTGTTAAAACCATAGTGGCACACGTAAGTGTCGCGTTCCGGGATCAGCCTGTATACATCCAGTTCCAACAGGCCGGCATAATTATATCGACTGTCGAGGGGTAATCATCTCTCGTCAGTCGACATTCTATTGGACCCTACTCCACTCGCCATCAGGTGAAATGGGGTATCTTCTGTGTTTGTATAAAAAAAATATACTGATGACTATTATTTTTAAAGCGGCGATAGCCTAGTTGGATGTGGAACGGACTACCAAGACGAATATCCGCAGGTTCAAATCCCAAGGGCACACACGTCTGACTTTTCTAAAATCATGTGTGTATTCTTTGTGAATTTATCGTTCGCTTTAACGGTGAACGAAAACATCGTGAGGAGACATTGTACAGCTGAGAAGTTCTCTATAGGAATTTCGAAGGTGTGTGAAGTCTACCAATCCGCACTAGGCCAGCGTGGTGGATTAAGGCCTAATCCCTCTCAGTAGTAGAGGAGGCCCGTGCTCAGCAGTGGGCAAGTACTTATATAATACAGGGCTGATATTATTATTATTATTATTTTTAATATACATCCCAGCGGAATAAATAAACTAGGAAGTTACACACAGGATGACCGTGGCGAGTTTACCGTTAAAACTTCATTTAATTGGTGCCACGCCGCCCGTCGAGAGTTCAACTTAAAGTTTAACTGCATTAACTCGACACTAAGTTCGTAAATTCTATTGCCGGTATAGGTGACCTCTGGTGGAAGGAAACTTGACTAAACTGTTTGGACCAGCGGTTAGAGTTGGCGGCGAGGCTTGAGTTTGGTTTTGGTAACAGTGGCGTAAGGTTTCAAAAGGTACCTAAGGCCTATTGCCTGATGCTTTCTTATGTTTACGCTAATGTTAGACATTAATTATTTTACGGATTTTATCGCGGTCTTATTCTAAATATATGGTAGTAATAGTTTTATTTTAAAATTGACTGAGTTTAAATATTGCGGCCAATTTAACAGAGATCAAAAACTATGACAAACGCAAAAAGGGAAGCCGGTAAGAATCGGGTTGTATGGACGTTTCAATACTGATACGTAAGCGAGTATTTGAGTATGTAGTACCATCACAAATACATTAAACAGTATAGACTATGGTTAGATATAGACCGGACCTCTAAAATCTCTCGGGCCCACACTTTAACCGCGAGCAACTACAGTGTATTTTCTGAAATTCTCACCAATTTTACTGAGTTATAATTTCTGGAAATTTTAATTTCATAGAACTGTTAAAAATGCTTTGGCTTCAATTATTTAGGATTGCACATAAATGTACTAATTTCTGCTCTAGCTATGTTTCTATTTCATCTTGTACTGTCAATAATGCTTTAGCTTCAATCATCTAGCATTGTACATAAATGTGCTAATTTCGACTCTGCCTATGCCCTAGGGAGAAAGCCGTAAACATACTGTTAACTAGTTAAACGTAAAAACAAGCACAACGACATAAATAAACCAGGGCTAGAAGATTTAACACTGCTGTTGCCGAGATGCGTATCAGCGGAATGTATTGCCGGCCGGCGAGTATGGACGTCCGACTGGTGGCGATGTATGGCCGACGCGACGCACTGGCCCACATACGAGTGAGCTTTTAGTTTAGTATTGATGGCATGAATTTCGATGAAGGATAGTGCAAGGGACGTTTGACGGTAATCGCATATGGCTTAAAATAGATAAAAAGGAGAAAAAATTATGTTTTCAAAAATGCTGCGTTCATTATTTCTGCTAAAAAAATCTATAACGGACCATGCACGTGGTACGGTAGAATAGTTCTTCTAAAAGTGGCACCAAAAAGTAACACACGAAACATCAATAACAGCCAGGACAATTTTCAAAAATCGAACACCCAACCGCGAACCGTTCGATGGGCAGATTTGAAATTGGAAGCCATAAAGGCTGCAACCGGCCGGATGTCGGACGCGCAGCTCCATCAGATCCGTATCACGACAGACTCCCGCCAGCGGATTCATTTCCGGTCGACGGTTGCATTTTGAATTTTAGAATTCCATTCCCGCGAAATGGGTCACAGTGATGTGATTTTTATACTGATCGGTATGTTTTGATGGGTAGAGTGCTTTGGCCATCTTGCGGAATTGATTTTATTTTTTTTATTTCATCGCTTAAAGTTATCGATATGCATTTTATTTCAGTGGTGCCTGACGAGCACTTCATGCTACTGACATTAAAACAAACGTAAGCATTTTAGTAAATACATACATGCACATTGCACACGACTTTATCGCTGAAACAGTGGATAGATAAGAGTGTATACAAATTGGGTCGGACAAAAATTCCGACTCCGAACTGCTATTGTTTCATCGAGTCCAAATATCACACCAATTTATTAATAACACCTAATTTCAATAAACTCTTTTTTTCAATCGATATCGAATACGGACCAATCTTGATTGAACAATGCTTTATTTTGATTGGCTTATTTTCTCAAAGATAAAGATTGGGATTCTTTATTGAAATAAGCTGTAAATGATCACGTGTCGAACTATTTTTTTTTCATTTATTTCAACATTTATAGATGCAGGTCTACGTTATGTTACTTGCACCACCCTAAGGTGGACTGGTAGAAAATACTTCTGATATTAAATCTGTCTAAATATCTGTTTATAAAGTGTATTAATAAATAAACAAAACTTCAATCATTCTGCGGTCAGTCAAGTAAGCATGACAATTCCCCACAAAAATCATTTTTTTTTTTCCAAATGACGAAAAGCACTTAAAACCTAAGCTATACAGGAGTAAGCTGGTAAGAAATTAGATTAGGGTGTGTCTGCTAGGCTTTCACACCGACACGCTGGGGTGACAAGCTCCGATGGGATGGATGCGACACGATACACAAATTGAGGATTTTCCATTCACGTATCCTACCAGTCCTACTTCAACTTTTAGAATTTTCCCTGACTTTTGCTCGGGTTTATTGACCACCCGCCCTGATATCTTCAGGGAAGACGTAATTCAGTCTCCCTGTTGTTCCACGTGTACGAAAAACGTGTCCCCTAACCCTCTGCTCAATATAATAGACGTATGCCAGTCCTATTGATATTATAAATGCAAAAGTTTGTGAGGATGGATGTATGTATGTTTGTTCCTCTTTCACGAAAGAACTACTGAACGGATTTGGATGAAACTCTACAGTAATATTTGTTATACATCAGAATAACATATATGCTACAATTTACAATGTTTTTGTGTAATTTGGTTATAATATAACGATACATATCAAGTAAGTCGGAAATAAAATTGCTATGTTGACGTACCTACGCTGCATAACCATTGACGTATATTCTGTAGACATGAACGTCCATATAAACTATTTGTTGAAAATCTGAACTAAAATAACTACCACAAGCTGTCAATATTGACCATTCTAAAGTCAGTTTGAATGGATTGCAGTTCAATTCAGTTGAACACAGTAAATATTCGGAACGCCAAATCTAGTATCTAGTACATATATATCGATGTGCTTAACAGTATAGTCAAAACACGCTATAGTGGCCCACGTAAGTATGTCTACGTAAATGCGTTCCAGGATCAGCCTGTGTACATCGGGCTCCAACAGGCCGGCATAATTGTGTCGTTTGCTAAAGGGTAATTGTCTCTCGTCAGTGTACACTCTATTGGACCCTCTCCACTCACCATCAGGTGCAGTGGGGCCACTTTGACCTACAGATATAAAAATAGTAGGTATTTACAATAAAGTTTATATTAACTTGTAACGAGCAAAGAAAATCTATGATACTCCTACAACTACCCAATAATTCACCATATAAATATATATACCATCATATATACCATACGTTGACTGGTAGAGAAAACTAGAAAGAAAAAGTCCGCCTTTATACATTGATATATTTAAAGTGTAAAATTAATTAATATACCACAAAATATAAAAGCTAAAATACAAATCCTAAACAACTGCAGCCCGCAGTTATCCAAGGCGACGCCGTCATTGTGAACACTGGGTAAATTTAATACACCTTCTGCGCAGGACACCGAGTGGTACAGTTAAAGCGTTATATTGGCAACAATAATTAGATTTTGTTCCAATAAGGCACTGGTCTGTTGTTACCCTTTGCAGTGCATAATGCGGTGTAGTTGGCTAGTTTCTGAGCTCAAAGGGGTTTCTCGTTGTTAGGTGATATTATTTTATAGTATTAATTTTGTTACTTAATAGTTTAACTAGGGGTTATATTATTTTATAGTATCAACATTTTATTTAACGTCTGTGGATAAATGCTATAGATGTAATTTAATTTTGCTCGGAAGTACCAGATGAGACGCTGTTAAAATCGCTTAATAAAAATATATCAAAATTTCAAATAGCATCTTAAGTTACAGCACATAGCAGATTTTGACAGGTGAGTTTTTGTTTATTAAACAACGCATACATAGTTCGCAGAAATGAGGGCAGAAGTTCTGAAGTAGAAACCACGTACTGACAAGCACAGTCGAATGAACAGACGACTTGATAAAAAGATTGCGTTGGATGCAGGCCGCTTTCGAGAGGTCCGTTTCGAAATCTTTGGGGAGGCCTATCGTTAACAGTAGACCTTATGTTGCTGATGATGATGATGATGATGAACTCAGCTGAAAACAAGCTTTTAAATAACAACTCAAGATTTGTTTATTTAATAGTTCAATACATTAGATGTCTACTTGTGATCCTTATATGCGATTGATTTATTAATACATAAGAGTTACTAGGCGGTGCGACTTGAGCGCGTATCTTAAGTAATGTTGATACTTATAAAAAAATCTAATATGATTTGTAGGAGGGTGAGCTCTTTATATTATTAGGCTATATTTAAAAAGAATTACAATGGTGTAACTTAACACTTTTTAAGATTCTCAGATCATGTTGATTCTTATAAAAACTTCTAATATGATTTGCAGGGTGGTCCTTTCTTTGTACTATTAAGCTGCATTTAAAAAAAAACGATGATGTAGCTTAACACCTATACTGACCAATCATTCCGATCCATTTGAAGATGACCATTTAGGTTTAAAGTCAACAACAGCGTCCGATATAATGAATGGCCGACAGCACTCCAGCTCACGCATTTCAGCCAATGTTTTTCCATTAATCAAATTATGAGGCGTACGCAGCGTTAACAAGTCACGGATTTCTGATAATAAATTAAAAACAAATAAGGTCGGTTCGCACCCGACGGGAGTGACGCGATATGTTTAACGATTTGGCTGTATGGAATTTTGCGTAGTTGCATTTTGTGTGTGACACTGCTCTGATATGCGAGTTTCGGATTTGAGTAGGGCAAAATTATGGGTTTTTTTGCTTATTGTCAATACAGAGTTTAGAACTTGTGCCTGATATGGTGATGATAGGCTTGTTCCCTATCACATCATAATATCATGAAATACACGGAGCGATAAACGAGCGTCCTGGTTGCATCCCTGTCCCGTCAGGAATAAAGACTTGAACTGTGTAATTTTTTGACATGAGATATCTATTATAAAGGTATTATTTCCTTTCCTTTAACTGTGAGAAAAGCTGCTTTTCAAGGCAGCGTTATATTATCATTCTATCTTCTATAGTGATTCCACTATATCTGATGGTAAGTGGCGTTTAGATTGACCATCGATTTACGAGAGATAATCGTCTTCCACCAGTTGACATTATTATGTCTGCCTGTTTGAAACCGGATAGGAATGAGGTGATCCGGAATGCCATACTCTAACGTGTGCTACTATCTTATTGTATGATCTTACAGCTTATTTTTTTTTGTATAGTTTTTTATATAAGCACGGCCAAGTAACCTACAATTATGCCGGCCTAATCGAAGCCGCATATGTATATGATGATCTAGAACGCGACACTCTTACGTGAGCAACTATGGCAGGTTTTAAAGCTTATTTACAGCAATCGCTATCAGTGTACATAATATTAATATCCAGTCACAAATTTCTACATTAGTTCATTTGCCTCCCTTAAGGTTTTTTATTGCTTTAGTATGCAAACGGTCTGCCTGAAGCAACATCTGTTGCCCATAGACTAGTAATGGCTGACGAATAACCATGCCGTTGAGTATGAGAAAAAAATGTGTAAAAAGAATTCTTCACTCAGCATTCAGTGCATACGAACGGACCATTCCAAAAACAATGCGCACGGCTCCTTTCAGCCGATGAATCCAAATAGTCGATATCAATTCATGCACGGCTGTTACCAGTCCATTAATTTGTGATAAAAAATACCACTGCCTCGGCGGAAACAATGAAAACTTTTGCACTTCGTTATTTTACATTATCGAGATTTCGAAATATGTATTGATTTTTTATTCTTATCTATCTTAACAATTTAAGGGACGAGCAAGTATCTCGTCTGAAGATAAGCGATACAGGTGCCCTTAATCAGTAGCATAAATTATTAATAATAAAACCAGACTTGTATTATAATTTATGTACCTACTGCTGAACATGGATCTCTACTACTGAGAGGGTTTAGACCTTGGTCTACCACGCTGGTATAGTGCGGGTTGGCAGACTTCACATACCTTTGAAGATCCTCTAGAGAATTCTCTTTCCTTCACTATCAAAGCGAGCAATAATTGACAATCAATATTAAGTAACTTAAAAAGGTCAGAGATGTATGCTTTGGGTTTTGAACCTGAAGCCTCCGCGGCTTGTCAGAGCGTTCCATTCCCAACAAGGGATATATATATACACCATGTCCAGGATAAGATTTAATTGTATCAGATATATTTGACAGACACAGAAAAAAGAATAATTAGCCTCTCTGGGCGTAACTTATTGCTAGGAAACAAGGGTGTTCAAGCATTGTTGTATTTTTTAAGGATATTGCAGTGACTATAATAACATATATTATCTCAGGAAATTGGCACAGTTTAGTTTAGTAAGCCTTGAAGAATCAAGGCTTCATAATGAATTGGTTTCCAGCGGTTACTGTTGAAAATACCTGCAAAGAAAAAAAAAATCTTTTAGAAGAAAATATTGAACTCGCTGAATTTTCCAAATACATTCCTATAAAAAGCTAGTAAACTTAAAAAAGCCTCATCAATCGCAGATTGTACTGTTGAAAACACCTGTATAGAAAAAAATAAGAGACAACAAATAAAACAGACCCGACAAGGCTTTGTCAAGAAGTTTGAGGGTTGTCATAAAAAACTCATAATTTTCAGCATTCAAGGAGAATTCATGAAAATATAACGTGGGAAGGAAAACAAGCTTACAAAATGATGACTGTTGGAAATCGTATCTTTGCAAGTATAATAGGTATTCAGAAGTTTGTTTTTTAAATACACACAAGCACCGCCACAGAAATATACATTGGTGGTAGAAATAGACATTATTGTGGTACCTAGGCGGACTTTTACCTATGAAAAACCTACCACCAGTGAAGATAGACAATGCTCTAGCGTTATGGTTATATAATAATATCAGCCCTGTATTACATACTTGCCCACTGCTGAGCACGGGCCTCCTCTACTACTGAGAGGGATTAGGCCTTAGTCCACCACGCTGGCCTAGTGCGGATTGGTAGACTTCACACACCCTCGAAATTCCTATTGAGAACTTCTCAGGTATGCAGGTTTCCTCACGATGTTTTCCTTCACCGTTAAAGCAAGCGATAATTCACAAAGAATACACACATATTTTTTTAGAAAAATCAGAGGTGTGTGCCCCTTGGGATTTGAACCTGCGGACATTCGTCTCGGCAGACCGTTCCACAACCAACTAGGCTATCGCCGCTTGTTATAGTTATAAAGTCAATAATTAAATGCATTGGTGGTAGGTCTCTCATATGTGACAGGCCGCTTGGGTAGGTACCACCGCAATGTCCAAGCAGGGTTATGTAGTCACTGTTGTATTCCGGTGTGAAGGACATTGTAGCCAGTGTAACTACTGGACATAATAAGACTTAACATCTCATGTTCCAGGATGGCGAGCGCAGTGGAATACCAAACAATACTTTGTAATTCAAGGTGTTGGACGGTGTTTCTACTGTTTATGGGTGGGTGTTCGTATCGCTTACCATCAGGCAAACGGCAAGCTACGTCTCGTCATTCAAAGCAATAAAACCAAAAAAAGGCTCTGGTCATTTCTACAAGGTTATCTTAATGAACTGTTACTCCACACTTTAGCGGTAACAGCCAAATAAAATTTTCTAAAAAAAAGAAATAGACATCATAAAACAGTTTTTGTACATGAATTTAAAATTAATAATTGTTGCCATACCACAAATATAAGTACAAAGTAGGACTCAATAATGCAAATTTTAAAACTCAACAGTGCACGAGGAAGTATTCTGAAAATCTTGAAATGTCAAAAATGTTGGACAAGACATCAAAGGACTTAAGAAAGAGCCAAAAGCATCCTTCATACAAATCTCATAGCGGAAAGAAATGGTAAAAGAAAGAAGTCTTAAATATAAAGAGATTTTCACTTTGTAATGCATGACTCAAAGGTTATTTTTGTTTGTAACAAAAGAAATGTTTATAAAAATAGAAGTATTTTATTTTACTTGCGCAGCAAAGTGACCTTACGGCACCTAATGGTAAGCGGAATGGGGACTAGATCGAGTTTCGACTGAGAGATGATCATCCCACGCCAGTACAATTATGTCGAGCTGTTTAAACTAGATGACAGTCTGATCCCAGAACGCGATATACTTATGTGGGTCATTGTGGGGGGTTTACACCCTGTATACGGTGATCCCTGGACGAGTACAGAGTAACAGTAATATAACATGATTTTTTTCAAGAATAAAATATTTTGTGGACTTTATGCAGTGTTCAAAAAAAGTTAGGGATGATAATGTTGGGTATTAAGAAGTATGGTAATCAGAACTTTCCTAAATACTATAGGACTAAATATGTTTCACAATACAATTTAGGGTTAGGGACTCGGTCCAATGCTCGCTCGGATGATGCTATACTCCCGAGTGTCGACATTGGGCCGTGAGACCAGTTAAGCCAACATAACGATGAAGTGTTTTTGACTCGCAAAAAATAAGTTATTTTTATTATTCTTTTATTTAGGGACATGATATTATTTTTATTTATATTATGCCGTTCGATTTATTTAACTATTTATGTATCCGTGGGAAAAGCGGATTAACTAATATTGTTAAAACATTTATAGATTACATCGTTACAACACAGTAAACAAAAGATAGTGTCGTCAACAACCCTGTCCGGTAAACTATCGATAAAAATCAATTTTTAAAAAACGACCGGTACATTCGTATCGAATACACGGCACGTTGCGAATAAACAATATGGCGGACTCGCGTGATTTACGCGCCGCTCGGATATTGTTGAAATTCACGTCGATAGCGCTTTTGTTTCGCCGTCTGGCTTCTTATCGCCCGCTAGTGTTGGGATAGTATCGATAAATTTTATTTGTTTTGGATAATATATCGAAATTTGTAGTTCAAATGCTGATGAACTGGCAATAATAGTGTTCAAAATTTTATGCCCACTATAAGTATTTATATCGAAATTGATCAAGAATCTAAAACTGAGTAAAATTGTTGATCCTAGAATGAAACCTTAGACAATATGAACTCCTCTTTAATACTCAGTTTACTTCTGTAACTACTTATCTATCTACATGAACTTTTGTATACCATAAAGCCGAAACACCCAAATTACATTAAAAGATCATATGAAAATATTAAAATAATAATAACAATGAAACCTTAGGCGGAATTGAATTACCGCCCTGTGGAATGGGGGCGTTTGGAGAATTCCACCACGGTATCCCCTGCCTGTCGTAAGAGGCGACTAATAGGGGCCACGAAGGGGGTCGTCGGCGGGCAGCAGGGAGCTGTCCGCCCTAGTGCATTTCTGTACATCTTTGCACATTTGTCGGTTAACCCCCGGGTTGGACGGCAGTGTGTGTAGTTGGCCTCACGCTGCCGTAGACGCCGAGGGCGTCCTTCGGTGCGCGGGGGCTTCTGAGCCCCCCCCCCCCCCCCCCCATAGGAGACAGGCCGCAAGGCGGCACCGCGGCAGGGGCGGCTGCGGTCGCAGACTAGACACTTCAACGTCAGAGGAAGCCCGCAGCCGTCCCTAATGCGCCGAAGAGGGCCACCGCGGAGTTTTAGCTGGTAGGCCGTGCATAGGTTTAAGTTGTATATAGGGTTAGGGACTCGGCCCGGCGGTCGCCCGAAGGTCGTCATCAAATCCGGGCGGCTCAACGCAGGGCCGTAAGGCACGGTTACCCCAGCATAACCGCTCAGTCGCCCCCCACGAAGGCTGGGCGGTAGTAATAAGGGACTTTCTCCGCGAAACCAAAAAAAGAAAAAAAGTCGGAATTGAATTAATAGATCAAATGCGCTACCTGCGCCGCCACAAGGAGCAAGCGGGACGTGTGCGGGGCCGCGGCGCGGGGTGAGGAAGGGTGTATATGTAACGGCCGGGTATGGTAGTAGGTATTAATGAGCGACGGATATGCGCCGGATTTTTATTAATATGGATTGTGCTACTGATTCTCAACAAACTGATTTCAGGTTTGTAATAAAGATAATGTTGTTTAAGTGCATCGATAATCCCACAACACTAAAAAAGGGACAGTCCGCCCTTCCCGCATACGAAAAGGCAAAATATTAAACGCATTCCGATGCAGTATCGCGGGGTGTTATTTATGGGGTTCAAAACCATAATCTATTTATAATCTATGGTAAACAGAGGTGTCGTGCCGTTTGTTTTGCAACCTGCTGTTTGTTTACTGTAATGTACTTGTAAATAGAAATAGCTTTTGCTCTCTATTGGATGGAGGTTCGGTTTAGGGAAATTTTATATTATAATTTATTGTTACAATAAAAAAATATCGTGACACTCTTTTGCTATAAAAGTACCGAGCGTTTGACAGATCAGAGCAGTTGGTCGTGGACAGTCGTAGCGATGTGTTGGATGGTGAATTATTGGCTAAAGTATATATTTTTTTTCTGTAGCCAGTGATAGTTCTGTTTTTTTTTTAATCAACTCGCTTTTCTGACTGTGTAATATAGGTCAACTAGGGAAACAGGCCAGTTCAGTATTTACACTAAGAAATTTTTACACATGTTGAAAAAATATTTCATATTGATGTTGGAAATTTCAAACGTAAGCGACAAACATTGACTTTACTTCTTAGTCGTTATACTCTTGACAGAATGGTCGTGATTGTCATGTAGTGTTTTGCGGAGTAGGTGGAATGCGCCTTGCGATCGCTCTACTGCGACTTTATAGGGGAGCCAAAAAACTAAATTTCTGTACTTTTCATTTGTTACTTATCAAGATGCTTTCTAGAGAAATACTTTTAAAACTCATGTATGTAATGAAATATATAATAAAATAAAATTTGAATGAAAAATCTCACCTATTAGAATCAAAGTTTTATATTTTGATAACTTACTACAAAATCAGTTTTGGGATGTTGCTCCCCCATTTTAATTCAAATAAGTGTTTTCTTTTTTTCAAATAACTTTTATAAATAATTTTACCAATCAGATTAAGGATATTTTCCAAATTAATGATACAGGTTCTCTGGATTATTAAAATACACAAACTCACGCCTTTTATACCCGAGGGTAAGCAGAGGCACAAAAGTTGCACCCATTTTCCACCATTTGTATTCCGTCTCATGATGTAATAAGCAGTAAACATATACCCATAACAGGCACTATTTTCAGATTTCGCGCTGATACTAAACAGAAAAATTCAATATCATTTCGCCCGGGGAATCGAACCCGAGACCTCAGTAATGCAGTCGCACAAAATAACTATGCCACCGAGGCAGTCTTAAGATATTCTTTTTAAACAAAGTCTATCAATCATCAACATGCTTAGATAGTCGATTTTTAAAACAATTTACTACGTAACTTATTTTACCTAACCTATTCCCTTGAGCTGCGACAAAAAAGACAGATTACATTTACCTCTTGTATTTACATAAAAAAACGACATAATATAAAAAATGAAAATCCGTCCTCAAGATTTCAGAGGTATAATGACATCTAACGTTCTATTACGGCGGGATAAATGATACATTTTTCGTCCATTTCTCGGTCTCTTTAAATTTTCCACCACCTTAACCCAAGAGGGGCTGTAATGACGTTTACACCTAACAATGACACCATAAAACCAGGCCAAGCGTACCGTAATATCTTTAAAGACTTCGTCACACCTGAAGACCTTACTATTGGCTATTGTAAAGAGAAAACCACATTTTGTCCAACTCATGTTTGAGCTGTCAAAAAGTATTAACATAGACTTTATTTATATTAACTAAAGTTGTACTGAAAGGGCCGCTTAACAGTTGACAGACAGATTTAAAGAATGTGAATTTATTCGTCTATATTTTAACTAGGCTTTACCTGCGGCTTCGCCTGCGTGAAAAAATTCCCGGTATAAAAATAGCCTATAGCACTCAGAAGTAATGTAGCTTCCTACAGCAAATAAATCAAAATCATTTTAGTAGTTCCTGAAATATGCAAGGTAAAACAAACTAGCTGATCACCTCAATATATTAGTATAGATAAATGCAATAGTTAAAGAAGAAACTCTCATACAAGCGCCTAACACAAGTTTAACAATACAAGAAAAATTCTCTACCGAACCAGCAGTAGTGGTTATACGAGTTTGCCGAATAGCGTTTTTAATTATGAACCGAGATATAAAAACTATGAACGCGACGGGATCAAGGCGTTAATGAATGTAGATGGAGGAAATGTACTTAGCATACAAATGGGATCCCGGAATCTGGGAACTTAAGAAACGTGAATAGAGATTGGGGTAAATAGAAAGATATAATATTAACAAGGACTTAGTTTGTGTAAACGGAATATTAATATTGATTCGGATAGAATAATAAGATTTTGGGAATGGCAAATATCTAGGTTTGTGTAATATGCAAACTAAAATAATAAAAATTTTGAGGCACTTGTTGAAATTATCTAAAAAGATGAAAGTATTAATAGTTAACGACGTTCTAGTATAAAATTTTGGATACTTTTTTCTACAAGGAGTGGTTTTGATAGAATATGCGTAAGCCGATAGGCAAACATTTGTACTGAAGGTCTTAAAACAATTCTTAATAACGACAATTCCTTTGTACATACAAAACATGAATAACCAAAGAAGTTTTAATAACAAATTCATCGAACTTCCAACTTGTTATCATTAGCTAGAATTCAGAAAATTAATAAACATTAGAAAACTCTTGAAGCAATACACGAAGACCGCAAAAACAAAACGCCATCATGTAATGAGACAAGATGTAAAATAAACAAATTAATTAAGTGATAGTGACGTGGAGTATCAAATGCACAAGCGTTATCAGGAAGCAATCAATTTCGCCGCACAGCGTGTACTCCGCGCGAACAAGCTCGATACAGAGAGCGCTGATAGCGAAACTTGAATGGTGCTGGGTACGGGTGCTGGCGATTTGGATTTTTTTGCATTAAATTAAGATGAAATACTGGCTTCGTGGCGTATTTGTATTACGATACAACTGCAGTGTGTGTAAGCAGTGAGGTCTGGCGAAACAATATTTAGTGTATCAGATCGAAGTCTGGAATTTGTGACTGCGTCGGTGGCGTAGTTGTAATGACTACGCGGTAGGAGTATGATTATGATGCTGAGTTCCTAGATTCGAATACCAGGTCGAGCCAAATTTAATTTTGACTGACCATCTTAAAATTACTCAGTCGCAGGTCGGAGTCAGAAAGTTGACAGTGTGATCTCCCGTGCCTCGGAAAGAACGTAAAGCCGTTGGTCCTGCGCCTGATCTCTCTCCGGTCATGTCGGATTGCCATGTCACCGGACTATGGTTATGGTAGAACAGAATGCACCTGAGTATTGCACACACTTTTACAATATATCTCCTGCGTACCTTACTGATCACTGTTCAGATTGGCCACCATTGCCGAAATTCGTCAACGCGGTATTCCATCTGTCCGTATCACAAGACGGCATGAAATACTCAAGGACAAGTGGATGCCCTGGTTACAACTTTACCTACTCCTTCGGGGAAAACGTCGTCATGACTTTTTAAAACTTAAAAATTAAATCCCCATAAGCCAGCAACTTGCAGCGCACGTTTATCGCGATACTAAGAGACAATAGCACCATTATTCTAAGGCGAGCGAGTTAACAATGAACTGGGCCTTGATTAAGCGGTACTGCGCTGATCGTAAATTATTTCGTACTTAACAAAACCGAAAACAGTTGGAAAAAACACAATGGCCTTGCGTAAAGCGACATGGGGGTAAATAGTACTTTTTATGACTGCTTTGGTGGCGTGTGTGTTTAAATACGCCGCGCTGTCTCGGGTTTTTTTTTTGCGGAGCCACCGTGGTTATCACCGGGGTTACCCTGCGAACGGTGTACAGGCGATCCCCCGGCTTAGCAACCACGGCAGTCCCTATTGAAATAGGGGAGAGCTGGGAAGGAAGTGTGGAGGGAGAAGAAGGAACTATATCAGGATGGGTGAAGGGGAGAACGAAGAGAAGTTCGCGAACCCTTATAGACCTTAATGTGAATTTGGCAACCAAGGCATTACCTTTTAGTGTTGTCTCTGATTCTATCTCCGGTAAATGTTAGGTCTTACCATAACTATCGGTATCTTCTTAGAGTGGAATTGTTCCTGGTAAAATGTCATTGGCTCACATCTATTATGTTAAATGTAGTGCCAATGCCCGTGCCCATCAGTGGGACAGTACAATACAGGGCTATATTATAATATAGAAATTAAGCGAGTAGACTCTTTCGAGTAGCAACAACTATGTTGCTATTCTACGGAAATCTTAAGGGGTAACTTGAAATGCTATGAATTCATTCTCAGCTCAGTTATGAGGGAGTCTAATCTTTCTTGTTGACATTCAGATTTAATGTTATCTCACTTTTACCTTTAATTGATGTTGAAGAAAAGAATAAAAAATAATAGTGCTAGTAAAGATAATTGTAAAAATAGCAACTAGTCATAAATTATTCAGGGTCGCTATCCGGGCGGATATAAAATATATCCTACCACCAGCAAATTGTAGTTATACGTATTAAAGATAGAACGCTCTCTTAATAAAATAATGACCGATTCCAAAATTGATTTGTGGGAATCGTCGAAAGACGAATTTCTGTTGGCGACCTTTTTTTCCTTTTTTTCATGCTATAGTTTTCATTTATAACCTATCTGTAGTAATAAAATTTTATAGCAACTTAAAAAATAGGTCGCAAACACAAATTCCTTTCTGTAACGATTCCCACAAATTAACAATTTTGGAATAGGTCATTATTTTATTAAGAGGTCGATAGTGTAACACACGTTCAAATAAAAATCACTATTGCTACCATAGTATAAGCGAGAGTTCCCACCGGCCGGCCGCACCGCGACGTTTCGCGAACCGCCGACGTATCAGGACGGTCGTACGTGCGCTGATTTATGCGTGGACAGACGACATGCCGGCACACGGCGATAAATATAATTGTGCCGCTCTGACCCACCCAGGGAGCGGTTCTGCGGCAAGTGTGTAAGGATCTTTCCACATTATTTTGATTGTGGGTTTTCTGATGTGATTTCGCATTGGATATTTACTGTGATAATCTAAATAGGCATCTAGCCTTTTCAAATATTGTGCTTTAAATATTGCAAGCAAAGGTTGTGAAATTAAATTATACGTAGGTAGAGTTGCGGGCAGAAATCTAGTATTATGATAATCTTAGAATATTTACTCTAAATTAAAGTATGATAGATAGGTCAAATCGAATTAGCGAGACATGCAGAGGCCTTCAATAGTCAAAAATATTTTTCATCTACACTTTAGTTAACGTCAAATCCAGAGTATATTTTATGGACTAACTCACATTATATATAACACGACTTAAACCCTGAGGAGTAGGCAGAATTGCAACCAAGGCACCCAGTTTTTGCTATATGCTTTCAGCCCTATGATGCGATAGTCATAATGAACGCAATGTTAGACTCCGGACACATTTTAACAAAACCTAATATCACTTTTTCCGACCCGGGATTTGAACTTGGGATCCCATAACGGGGGTCGTACCGCACACGTAGTACAACTACCACCGACCCAGTCAAGCATTCTTTTTACATAAAATCATGTTGATTTCTAAAATCTGCATAATTATTGAGTAATACATTTATTATAATTGCAATTTGTTTAATTAATTATAAATTATTTATATTTATTAATCCAAACAATTAATACAATGTTCAATGTGGATAAAACTTTAGACCATAGTTGTACTTCAGGCAATACTCAGGAAGACGGTTACATTAAGTGAACTTGCTTTTGATGTTTCCCAACAATTAGCTGAAGAAATACAATACTTATCCACCCAGTAATAAAGGTCCCTGTAGTGGCAGACGTAACTTTGTATACCTCGGGAGACTGTTGTCGTACAACCTTGTAAGTTATTTTTGCATTTGTTTAATTTTATTTGAAGATATAGCTGATAGGATAAACATCTTCGATATTTTAAAGGTTTGTTGAAGACCAAAACTATAATTTATATATAATAATAAATAATAATATCAGCCCTGTGTTATATACTGTCCCACTGTTGGGCACGGGTCTCCTCTACTACTGAGAGGGATTAGGCCTTAGTCCACCACGCTGGCCCAGTGCGGATTGGTAGACTTCACACACCCTCGAAATTCCTATAGAGAATTTCTCAGGTATGCAGGTTTCCTCACGATGTTTTCCTTCAACTTTAAAGCAAGTGATAATTCACACAACTTTAGAAAAGTTAGAGTTGTGTGCCTTTAGGTTTGAAACCTGCGAACATTCGTCTTGGCAGTCCGTTCCGCAACCAACTAAGCTACCGTGGCTTTAGCGTCGCGTAATAATTCTGTGTCATGGTTAACAGTCAAAATGAAATTAAGAATCATGACTGATGACTGATGATGACAGGCAATGCGGATGTGTTTCGTTATTATTTAGTTGCTTGCTCGTATTATGCAGGGTAATATTTCAATTGTATCGTAATTTCGATTGGAATATGCAGTGTAATGTTATATAGTATCGTAATAAATAATTGTCATGGTTAATAGTCATAATGTTAATAACAATTGTCACTGATAACAAAAGAGTACTAATATTACATAGAAAGACATTGGAAAGATTGTCGTACAAAAAAATTGCGGCCATGCGACACTTATTCAATCTAACGTGAAATAGCAAAACGACAATGTAAAATACTTTATATTTCTTTCCATATTGTGATTTGCACGATTTAAATATATATACAGGGTCATTTTAACATTGAGTTACTAAATGAAACCAGATACTTATCTACTTGGAAATAATATTTTATAATAACTTGAGCCGTGTATGTAAAATAACAAAGTTTCGAACAAAATAAATATTAGTAAAAAGTAGTTTTAATTTTACGAGCCCTAATTGCAACTTGGAGATCATGGACAGGATAATTGAGATGGACAGAACAACCAGGATTTTGGGATATTATTCTGCTGGGGTTGTTAATGTTCTTTCTGTAGTTTCGCTGGCATTGTTTAGCTTAACTTAAGTCATTACAAGCTAAATTAATGTCGTACTTAAACATAAATAAAAGCTTGTTTTTAAAAATGATTTTTTTCCTAAGTTATTTTTTTTATTTTTAGTAATCAAAATTGCAAGATTTGACCCGAACAATCAACTCAAAAAAAATATTTTTGACTAAAAACCACGGATTATCAAAATTTCAAACTGATTGGACCGACAAAGTTTTTGGACGACAGCTTGAATCCAACATCTTGTATTTTTTTAACAAACTATGCATGGTCATCTCACTAAACGTGGGTGTAAAATTGCATCTTAATCGGTGGAGGGTGACTGCTTTAATTTATTTGCCAGATTCGGCCCGAACATATTAAATACATACATATGTACATACTTTTTTTTATTCGCAACGGCAAAGGGACTACACTGCACCTGATGGTAAATGTAGGATATCATCCATCCAATAGGATGTCAACTGACGAGAGATGATTATCTTACAGTCAACCCAATTATGCCAGCCAGTTGGAACCGGATACAGACACACTGATCCCGGAACGCAATACTTACTTGGGCCGCTGTGGCAGGATTTAGCACCTTGTGTACGGTGATCGCTATCCGAGCGGACGTAAAATATATCTTACCACCAGCAAACATACAAACATTGCAAGTTAAATAAAAGCTTATAATAGCTAAGCCGTTAAATTTAATTCCAACTACTGGCATAACTTCTCTCCCGTTTCTTTAACGCGATTTAATAACAAAATTTATTTATCACCATATCTTATAATTTTAATGCAAATTAATGAGTACATTTACACTTTAATAAATTAATGCTTGCTAAGATTACGCCAGATATAAGCAATTATCAGATAATTTCGACACCGATAATATTACAGAACTTAAAAATATTCACTAATCAATCCATGTAGGGTTAATGCGGATGTCAGGATGAGTAAATTAAGTTATTTAATTTTATTTATTGGTGTAGCCACTGTTAGCGGATTAAGAAGTTACGATGGCTACAAAGTATATCAAATAGAACCTAAGAATGAAAATGAAGTGAATGTTTTGACTGAAGTTCAAGATAGTGGAATCGGAGAGTTTTGGGAAGACTATTTCGATGTAGACCACAAAGTGAGGATCATGGTGTCAGGTGACAAACAAGGAGTCTTCCTTGGTAAAATGAAAGATGCTAACATCGAAGTTGTGGAGACCATTTCTGATGTTGAGAAGTAAGTAATTTGATTTCAGCCCGGTAAGTCAAATATTAGCAAATTTATAAAAATCGTTTCATAACACCTTGATGCAATGTTATTTTAAGTGATTAAGTAACGGATCTAGATACTTTACGTAAGACCAACAGGGAAGTTCAAGTTCTACACTTAAGGTTACAAATCTTACTCAATATATTTGTATTTCAAGTATTTAATTAATCATATCTAAACCTTTAATTAAAGTATTTAATTAATCATATCTAAACTAATAATAATTAGTAATCAACGGACCCCAGTGTTGTTTATTTAAAATCTGTAAAAAGTAGTTATTTCTTGTTAGCAGCAGTGTGTACTGTGTAGTCATTGTTGTGTTCCGGTTTGAAGAACATTGTAGCTAGTGTAACTATTGGACATAATAAGACTTAACATCTCATGTCTCAGAATGGCGAGGCAGTAGAATACCAAACAATACTTTGTAATTCAAGGTGTTGTGTGATGTTTCTACTGTTTATGGGTGGTCATATCATTTATCATCAGACGAATGGCAAGCTCGTCTCGTCATTCAAGGCAATAAAAAAATATCTAAAAATATTTGTTTTCTTTATTCCAGAGCTGTTCGAAATCAAATGAGACCAGCAATTGCCAGAAACGCTTCAAATTCAGAACCATTTTACGGTTTAACATGGGACAGATATCACAACCTTGCAACAATAAACGCATGGCTTGATAGATTGGTAGCTGCATATCCCGACATCGTATCCAGTGTTGTTATGGGATATTCTGTTGAGAACAGAGAGATCAAGGGAATCAGAATTAACTACAAACCTAACAGAAATAATAATACAAACTATATTGGTATTCTCGAAGGCACCCTTCATTCGAGAGAATGGATCTGCCCTGCTACAGTGACTTGGATTATTAAGGAATTCTTGACAAGCACCGATCCAGCTGTTAGGGCGATGGCTGAGGATTTGGACTGGCATATATTCCCTGTAGTCAATCCTGATGGATACGAGTACACATTTAACACGGTATGTATTGTACAATATAATATTTTTACGTTATAATAGATTTTGCTCGTAGCTTCGCCTGTATGAAGGTGTTTTCCAGGATAAAAGTCCCGCTATATAGTTTCCCGGGATAAACAAGTAGCATATAAACTTCCCAGAAACTTAAATTATCTCCATACCAAATTTCATAAAAATCCATTCAGCAGATTTTGTGAAAATCGATAACATACAGACAGACAGGAAAGGCGACTTTGTTTTATAATATGTCTGGATATATTTGCGGTTATCAAAACAAGGCGTTTTCCTGGCTGGCCCTAGGACGTCATTGCTATCCCGGATAATCCTTATTATACATACTGATTACATTCTCAGCATTCTTATAAAAAGAAAACTATTTTAATATTCATTATGATAAAATAACCTTAGTAATAAAAGGATAATAGGCGATTAAGAAATGAATATTAGATAATGAAATATGTGCAAGGATAAAGATATAATAACGACAAGTGATCAATCATTGCATTAAGTGATAACAACAATTTCATAAAGACTTAGAGTTAATTATAATTTTTCCGCCTTTATTCACTAATAACTATAATACAGCTAATACTGCAGTATCTGTAATAATATATTTTTTTAAATCCCCATCTTAAACGATTGCTGTTAAAGCTATATGGAAATATTCTATGCTGTTATGAATAACTTTGTCCCACGATACAAAAGCCATAGTTACAAGTTCACACCCCGGATCGGGTAATACACTGTCCTACTTGTTGAAATTTAACATGACTCAGGATATGTGCGTATTCAATGGAGATAAACTGCAAGTTTATGCAAAGAAGCTAAAGCTAAATTGTTTCAAAAGTGTGTTTCAGCATTTCCATATTGAAATAACATAAATACACTCTCACGTCTTTAACCTTGGAAGGGGTAAACAGAATCCCATCTGGTACTCTTACATTCCACCGTTGGTATTCCGTCGTATGATGTGATGCGGGAAGAACTTATCGCCATATCGAGCGCAAATTCCATACTCGAGGCTGATACTAACTACAGAAACCAATATCACTTTGTCCGACCCGAAGAATGATCCCGAGTCCTGAATAATGTAGTCGTACCGTAATTTAACTACGCTAAGTATGCAGTTGTTTAAATATAAGGACATAAGCACAGTTAAGATCCTCTTATTTAAATAGTAGAGTACTTAATAGATTTATTTTATTTGACAGCATCGTATGTGGAGGAAGAACCGTAGTCCAGAAAACTTTAAATCATGCGCACCATACGGAGAGCCTGATGACATGAGCCATGGAGTCGACTTGAACAGGAACTTTGATTTCGCCTGGTTGTGTATGTATTTTTATATAATTATTGTTTTACTATCACCCTATTTCGTCACTTCTGAGGCAATTCTAATTTCCTACTGTAAGTATTATATGTATAATAATATCAGCCCTATAATATATACTGTCCCACTGTTGGACGCGGGCCTCCTGTACTACTGAGAGGGATTAGGACTTAATCCACCACGCTGGTCTAGTGCGCATTGGTAGACTTCACACACCCTCAAAATCCATATAGAAAACTTCTCAGGTATGCAGATCTCCTCACGTTGTTTCCTTAACCGTTAAAGCATGCAATAATTCACAAAGAATGCACACTAAATTGTAGAAAAATCAGAGATATGTGCCCTTGGATTTTAAACTTGCGAACATTCCTCTCGGTAGTCCGTTTCACAACCAACTAGGCTATCGTCCATGTATTATATTTTGTCTCACAAATACCCACAGAACTCCACTACTGCTAAGCAGGTTAAGGGCTATAATATAATCCATCTTGTATACTCTCGGTTCTTGCAGAGGTATATAGCACTTGATAGGTGGTGAAGATTGACTAATCTTCTTAGCTGGCTTAAAATATGTTTTTATGGAAGCTCACTTCAGGATGTAGCCAATCTTCTTGGTGATTCCTTTTACATAATATGGTAATTCAACTGGAACAAGTTCAATTGTGGCTGGTTTCACTCGGTTTCTGTGATGGCGGCGTGGAATTTGGAGCTTGTTGTCTCGCACCTCAGGGACCAGGTGTTTCTCGTCACTCTTTGAAATAACGATTTGCCCACGATAGCCGACTGTTTAGGATGGTGATGAGATTCGCCGTTCAGATATTTACCAGTATGGGTCTGTTTCCAATACACAGTACGACTTAAGGTCTGACCAGGATTTTTAAATGTTGGTTGATATTGTAACTTTGACTTTGCGGATGACGAATATCTGAGTCCACTCCGTGACCACGAAGGCTGCAAAGTCTTCGAAACGTCGGGAGAAAATTAAAATATAAAAAACCGTGATAAAACCCGATAAATAGTTTAATTTTAATTATTAATGTGATCATTTCTTTAAGCTGTGGGAGCATCAAACAACTCATGCTCGATCACCTACGCCGGGCCGACGGCGTTTTCCGAGCCAGAATCCCGAGCTATTGCCCAATATGTGCTGAATTTGAACCAGCAGGGTAGGCTCATCTACTACCTCGCCTTCCACTCGTACACGCAGCTCATCGTCATACCCTACAGCAATGTAAGGGGCCATGAAGTTCTCCAAAACAGAAATTATGCGGATATGGTTAGTAAATTCAAAATTATTAATCTTTATTAGGTATTACATTGCTTGTATGCGAGGATCCACGTCAATAATACCGCTACGTCAATTTCTGCAAAGCAATATTCTGCACCATTCTTCTGCTCCACCGGTACCAGGAAAGCAACTATAGCATATTTTTTCCTACGACAGAAAAAAGGTGCATGCATTGTTGCGTTTCAATTTAACATTGTACCCAGTCTTATCGTAGGTTAGGCAGTTACTACTTAAAGGATGAGAGGCAAATTTAATTTATTGCTCTAGTACCTATTTATAGTTCTATAGTACCTATTTTATAATGACTTGTGACTTTCATTATATATATATTTTTTTTATAAACGCGTGGATGTTTACGCTAGGTATGGAATAAAATATATATTCCTAAGTACTAACAAATTAACATAGTTTATACATTTCCTTATAAAACACCAAAATAAGGTTTACGTACACTTATAAATTGCAATAACTATAAGTACATTTAATGTTTAACAGTATGAAATTGCCAAGAGAGGTGCAGATGCGGTGTCCAGGAGATTCGGAACATCATACCGAGTTGGAGTAGCGGCAGATGTATTGTGTAAGTATTATTATTTACTATCAAACTCATCAAACGTGGCACAATTTCATTTCCCATGGCATCAATCGACAAACAAGCACATGATAATTGATTTCTATCTCCCATAAACACTCAAAATATCAGAAGATAGGTATACTGCTATCCTAAAGAAAAAGAACAAGTATTGGGCGAGGCAGGAAAATGTTATGCCCTAAATATTACTCACTATACGTAATTCATGAGAAAGCTATTACTTCTCGTTTGTTCTCTATGGGTTTTGTTTTATGCGGGGCGTGGTAAAATGACCCACTGCAGAAGGTGGTATTTGAACTGTGACTATACTGTTTCAGCGGATTCGGAATATACATTTTTACTGCAACCCTCCCATAATTATTTCATTCCAGTTGCATACTGAGAATTATTCATCATCATTTTTCGATCTCGTACGTTGTATTACGAGTATATTATACTTAATTTCTATCACTATTGTCTTCCTAAGTCTTCTACCCTTACTGGGCTTTCTTCGCTAAATCTATCATCTACGTATTCATCATTGTCCTTAATAACACTGTCAGCATACACCCTAAATCCCTTATACAAGATTTTAGATATCGTTACTTCAGCCATTTACAAGAGTTCATTATTATCATCATCAGCCGCAAGTCGTTCACTGTTTAATTAGGCCCCAGTTTTTCGCAGACCTGGTAGCGTTCAACTTTTTACTTCCTTAATTTGGTCTGAATTGTTGCTTTTTTTTCAGATCCGATGAGTGGATCCAGCTTTGACTGGGTGAAACTCGTGACCGACATCCCTGTGTCGTACCTCGTGGAACTCAGGGACATGGGAGAGTACGGCTTCCTCTTGCCTCCAGAGCAGATCATCCCCAACAACTTGGAGATCATGGACGGGATCATTGAGATGGACAGAACCACCAGAATTTTGGGATACTATTCTGCTGGAGTTGCTAATGTTCTTTCTGTAGTTCTGCTTGCATTCTCTGGTTTGGTTTGTTTATTATTTTAACAAACTGTTTCATAATCTATTTTAATCGTTATTTCATAAAAATATTGTAATTCTGTGTTTCATAATTAATTTTTAATAAATTAATTTAATATAACATCCGTATTAATAATATTTTTTGAAACCCTTACATATATTCTTGATAATAAGCAGCCTAAAATATAAAATTAATTCAGAACTTGATCAGAGAGCATTTAGTCCCTCAACTTTTAATCATACGTTATACACATAAATCTTCATTTTAGAATGTACTCTGCCTGATTTTTATATTACTACCTCATCCAAATCTGATATAAGATCGGCGCAAGTCTTTATAAACAATTTGCAGAAAGGTTTCAGGTTACATTGCTTAGGTTTTACCTGCCCGTCGTCATGCGCCTTTTGGTAGTGTAAAATACTGAAGTATAAGCCTTAATATTATATGAGATAAAATAAGCAAGCATGTATATGATGTAATAATAATTCAGCCCTGTGTTATATACTGTCCCACTGCTGGACATGGGCCTCCTCCGCTATTGAGAGGGATTAGGCCTTGTCCACGACGCTGGCCTAGTGCGGATTGGTAGATTTCACATACCCTCAAAATTCCTATAAAGAACTTCTCAGGTATGCAGGTCCCCTCACGATGTTTTCCTCTATTGTTAAAGTAAGCGATAATTTACAAAGAATACACGCATAATTTTAGAAAACTTTGAGTGTATGTCATTGGGATTTGAACCTGCGGACATTCGCCTCAGCAGTCCGTTCTACAGATCTAACTAGGCTATCAGCGCTCGTTTCTATGATGTATGATAACAAATATTTGATCAGTTAAGTCCAAAAATGTGGTTTGTCCAATCATTCTTCATTTACGTTCGATGCAATCTATTTTATCAGCTAAAACATGAAATATACAAAGTTATCACTAATGACCGGCACGAGCTTCGATAATATAATTTATTATAATAGCGTCTGATACAGATATATTGATTAAGTTTGAGGAATTAAAAAATTTATAAACCTATTTTTGCCTATAATTAATCAAAAACATGATTATGTAAGGTTACGGCTATATAGCAAAACAGTAAACTTAAAGTTAAGAAGTGTGCGCTCATGCGATGGTTACTCAATCTATGGTGAAATAGCAAAACATGGATGTAAAATACTTAATGTGATTTTGCACGTTTTAATAGACATGTACATGCACTACCTTTCTGTTAATATGTTATTTAACAAAGGAAACTGACACGTCTTATCACTCGAACATTTTAAATAATACAGCAACTTATTACTAATTGCTAATAAGTAGAAATAAGCAAAAATTTTGGAGCACTTGATGTCCGGTCTATAATTGTAAATTATAACCTGTCAAGAGTTAAACACTTAGATACGTATCATTTTATCGATAAAATTTATCATAATCTATTTATTGAGCACAATTTCTCAACATTTTATCTTTATTATGATAATAATCAACAGTATACATTATTTTCAATTGTAAGTGTAACTTACGTACAAAATGATCTTGTAAATATTGTTGTTAATTAGAATTAACACGTAGATTAGCACGCGAATTCTTACGCAGATGGAGTACTTCCACTCTGGAGGAGTCCCAACCCTAGCCGGCCAGTCCACACGGAATCAGGGAACGCGGTGTCGCCATTCACCTTCGGTTTGCCAAGAAGCCGTCCCTGCGGGCTTATTATTATTATTATTATATATTGTTAGGAACTGAAGCGATTTTTATTAAAATAAAAAGAAATATCACTGACTACAGATATACTTTCAAAGATATTACTCAAACCGAACAACCGGTACTTACGACTGGTAATGAACAACTGCTCGCTGCTGATTGACGACTGCCTCGGTCTGTCAAACGCTGTGTGTTTTTATAGCAAAAGGTATCACAAATACCCTCACAACAATATTTATATCCAACAATATATAATCGGGCAGGCAGTTGAGACAACCGATAATTAAAATTAAACTATTTTTCGGATTTTATCGTGGTTTTAATATTTTAGTTTTCTTCCGACGTTTCGTGTGAGATCATTCTGTGTAGATCGGACCAACAGCTAAAATTTAAAAAGTTGTATAAATGTATAATGTAGGTAGGCGCGGGATTGTGACCTGGAGGGGGAGTTTATAGTGAACTCTATAACGGGACTGTTGTTTCGGCACTGAACTGGACGCGAGCCCCTTTACCGCACCGCGCCTACGGGCTGCGTCCACGACGTCGTCCTAGGTTCCCGCAGTGCCGAGCTGGCTGTGTTTAAGGGAGGACGCGTGCGCGAGCGTAACCTGTGGGCTCAACCCTTGACATTGTCGATCAGAATTATATATTAATATTGTTAGTAATACACCCCATATACTTGTAAAATTAAATAAATATATACCCGATAAGTGGCGCATTGTAAATGAATTTGCGGATGAACAACACCTCAGTCGCCCCCGTGACCACGAAGACAGACTTCGAAACATCAGGAGAAAACTAAAATATTAAAACCGCGATAAAATCCGAAAAATAGTTTCATTTTAATGTCTATCATTCGCGTAAACATAAGATCATTACAATAATGCCCGTATCTCGCTATTAATACTGGTTTTCATTGTAGCTATGTATTTGTGCAATCGGTTCTTAAACTGCTTTATGTTTTCAGCTGTAATGGCATGTTCTGACAAGTTTACTGTGAGCTCCTTGGCATGCTAATGGTTTGATTATTAACATTTTCGGGGACTTAAAATTTAAAATAGTTTGAAATTTGGCTAATATTTATTTTTATTCTGGCGCAACGAAATTACATTTGAATTATGTAGTACGATTTAATCTAAACATGACATCGATATATGAGAGATGTTACTTTGCTCGATAGTAGCAAAATGATGTTCACCTGATCTAGACTTAGATGTAAATTTGGTAACACTGAAAGGCGAGTCATCGATTATTTTTTTATTTATTTATTATGTTCGCCATTTATCTCATGATGGTTGCTATCTAGTTGCGTACAAAATGTATACGAATATCTACATAATACAGTTACTACTATTCTAAAGAGGAATACTAGAGTTTCTAGCTTATTCTGCTCTGATGAGAACTGCTTTGCAAACTGATGGTAGAGTGTTGTCGGAATCTAAATAATGTGTTAAATTTTACAGGGTCAAAATAAATAATCACAAATTATCAAAAGAACGCCCCCGGGTGGGCTCGAACCACCAACCTTTCGGTTAACAGCCGAACGCGCTAACCATTGCGCCACGGAGGCTTGTGGGCAGGTAGGCGAAATACAGAAGATGCTTAAACAGCTAAAGTATTTTTACAGTGGTTCAATCGTGTCAAGTCCTCAGTACAATATAAATTTTCTATAAACCATTTAGATAGTAGAATTGTATTGATTTGACAGTCTCCATGGCACAAGTGGCGATGGACATGATACGCTCTTCGATCTTCACACCGAATTTTAATTCGGTAATACTATTTCAAGACAAGGTATAGGACAGGACATTAGTAGCTTGATATTTTCTGCTAGATACCTACATATAACGATCCGACGGCTGACTTGGTAAGGAAGTACTTAGTGCCGAAGAGGAACCCAAATATTATTATGATTCTATGGTTAAATTTCCTAATACAAAAAAAGACTATAGGGTGTTCGTTTCCATTGAAAAGGTACCTATAATTTGCTATAAGTGCTTTCATACCCCAAGGAGATTTCACTCGGTCGTTACTTTAGCAGGCGCTTGTTCTTAAATAGTAAGTAACTATTTTACTATGGGATAGGACAATGGTATGTTGTTATTCTTAATAATAACACCTAACATATTACTTTACATTTTTATTTTTTTTATTGATCTTTTTAGAACAGATGAACAATATTTAGTAAAGACCAAATTGGACAAATTAGTAAACGAATTAACAAATATACTACACCCTAACTCAGACTGACCGAGAGGATAAGATTTTTACATAGCGAGTGTGGGTGGAAAATTCGGTAAGGATCAACCGCACCGAACCTTTGAATGGCATATATCTGACATTCTTAACAAGTCGAGAAGATCAAAAATAACCCAAACCGCCGGAAAAGCATGAGTACATTGATGAAGGTAGAAGAAGTGAAAAAAGTGTGCCAGAATGGGGCAATGGCAATCGATACACTCTGCCTACCCTTTCGACTGTAGGCATATATTATATATGTACGTACTAAACACTATTAAAATAACGATTAAACTAATATTGAGGTAGTTGCGTGATTTCTATGTTGTTAACACCGCGCCCTGATCTATTCTCTTACTGTCCATTGAGACATCACTTTTCTGACTGACTTCAAAACATTATCACAGAGGATACAGAATGCCTTACATAAAAAACATAAGTAAAATTCAATATACAACATCAATTAAAACATAAAACTTATCAAATCTAACATTTATTGCTCCCTATATTTATCTTTATGGTCTCCAAAAGACATTGCAGTACGTTTGACTATTTCAAACGGAACGGTGTTCTTCCCAACAAAAAAAATGATTTTAAATATTTTGATCATAGCAGTGCTTGTTACAACAAGTTATGGGATAAAAAGTTACGAAAACTACAAAGTGTATAATGTATATCCAAAATCAGAATTAGACGTGGAAAGACTGAACGGTTTGAAGAATGAAGAATACGACTTTTGGACCGACGTGGTCACCGTCGGCAATCCCGCAAGGATCATGGTGTCTCCTGCGCAGGATGCTTCGTTTGTTTCCTACATGCGATCTGTTGGTTTAGCTGCAAATGTTTCTATACCAAACGTAAAAAAGTAAGTAATTGTAATCACAAAATGTTTTACGAAATATTTCTTTTTGGGAGTAATTACCCTTTTTAATGTGATTATTATTATCTACATCAGTTTTTATGATAAAATAATTAAAGCCGATTGGGATTATTGGTATTAAGAATTTAGAATAGATATAGATATTAATTGAATTAAAGTACGTATCGAAATAATAACCTAAGTAGGAAAGTGGCTTTAAATTTGTCAACTCATAAGCTGATCGCAAAGTATAAGTTTGTTGATGACTCGAATATTATAATTTTTATTCACAATGTTGACGAAAATGGAAAGCTATCTGTACTCAGAGATGCTAATATTAAAGCATGTAAAAATGAACGACGTGGTTGTCTAAAGTAGTTATGTGTTCTAGCGATAAAGTTCTGGGTGATATTGTCCTTCTCGCATTGCCGGTATTAGCTAAGCTAAGATCTATATTGGCATGAATTTAACTGACACCGAGCACTGAACTGAACTGACACAAGCTGACAGTATTTATTTTACAGGCACAGCTAAGTGGCCCCGCTACATCTTATGGTAAGAATGGAGTCACATAGAATGTCGACTGTCGAGAGGATTTTTTTGTAATTTCATTATTACATGAAATGATTAACTCTCGATTGAATTAATGATTAAAAGAGATGATTAACTCTCTGCAATCGATACAATTATGCTGGCCTGTTGCAACCGGATATACACAGGCTGATCCTAGAACGCGACACACTTACATATCTAGTTAGACTGTAAAAATTCATTAACATCAAGAGTAGGAGAAACATTTTTCTGTATTGAAACCTAATAAGATAGATTCTTTGCATAAATAACATCGTATAGTTTATCAATATTTTTGAAGTACAATTACATACAATAGCCTAATTATTTATAACAGATATAGATATCAGAAATCTACCTCACTTTATTTCAAGTGTTACTGCGCAATAAAAGACGTCAAATGGATAACAAATAACGATAGACTGAAATAAATGATATCTTGGTTTTAAAAATATTTATAAGCCATGGTCAAAATGTAGGTTTAAGTACAAATACTTTCTTTTATAGATTGATGGATGCACAAATGCAGCCTGCAAGCAATGCTGACCGCAGCGCAAGGCTTGGGTCCTTCAGCTGGGATAGATACTACAACCTTCAGCAAATCCATGCATGGCTGGATGAGCTGGTAACTTTGTATCCAGGTGTAGTCAGCACTCAAGTGATTGGAAGGTCGCTAGAAGGCCGCGAGATTAAAGGCGTGATCATTGACTTCAGAGAAGGTCAGAGAGGAGAGAACCCTCGCATTGCTATGATTGAAGGAGGTATTCATGCCAGAGAATGGATTTCTCCAGCAACAGTAACCTGGATTATTAAAGAGTTCCTTACAAGCAATGATCCTGAAGTCAGGGCCTTGGCAGAGAACTTTATATGGCACATTTTTCCAGTAGTCAACCCTGATGGTTATTCGTACACTTTTGCTGGGGTAAGAATAATCATGATACGATACCTCAAGGTCCATTTTCATACATTTTGTTTCGGCTTTAATCTGGGTAACTAAACAAGTATTGGCAAGTATTTAAATTCTTTACTTGCCAATACTTGTTCTAATTGAATAATATTTTCATTTATAGTATTTGTACAGCAACATATACTATTATTAATTCCATTTCAAATATAGATAATAGTAAATATATATATATATATATATATATAAATATATATATCACTAATCAATTTAAAGGAAATAATAAGATAACCTACCTACTTACCTAGAAAAAAGTCAATTTCCGTACATTTTTATTTATGTAATTGTACCTACTTACGACTGCCTCGGTGGCGTAGTTGTATTGCATGTCCGGTACAATAGCGCTCTGAGGTCCTGGGTTCGAATCCCGGGTCGGGCAAAAGTGATATTTGGGTTTTTCTGCTCAGTATCAGCCCGGAGTCTGGAATTTGTGCCCGATATGGCGATAGGCTCGCCCCCTATCACATCATGGGACGGAACATACTTGGCGAAAAGTGGGTGCCCTAGTTGCGCCTCTGCATACCCCTTCGGGGATAAATGCGTGATGTTATGTATGTATGTATGTACCTACTTAAACATTTAGTTTGATACAACAATTGACAAAAAAATGTTAAAGCACTATCAATTAACTAACACTATATTAGTTCAGAAATATAGTCTGTCATTTTTATACTAAGGTAACAAAATATTGCCAACTTGTTGCCACTATTTTATCGTTTGTCTGGTAAAGTTGATGATAGCCTCTCCATGGCAGTAGAATATACATACATACTTACATTTTAATAGGACCGTATGTGGAGAAAGAACAGAAACCCTGCCAACCGCGTCGAATGCACAGAAGATGATAATGACTTGGGCAATGGAATTGACTTGAACAGGAACTTCGATTATGTTTGGATGAGTAAGTTTGACAGTAATTTAATATTTACTTTATCTATTCTCATTCCTTTTAATTTGGGGTCAGCGCAACACAAAAGGTTTAAGGAAAGATTTGTTTTAGTCTTTAGACCAGCAACCGACGTCATATCTTTCCAAAACATTTAAAAACAAAACTTAAGGTTTTTTGAATAGCTTAAACCGACATGGTAACCACGCAATGTCTGTTATGCCGCCAACCAGTACTGTGGACATAATAAGACTTAACATCTCATGTCTTAGGATGGCGAGCGCAGTGGAATACCAACCAATACTTTGTAATTCAAGATGTTGGATGGTGTTTCTACTCTTTATGGGCGGTCGTATCGCTTACCATCAGGCGAACGGCAAGCTAGTCTCGTCATTCGAAGTAATTAAAAAAAGCGATAAACAGAATATTGTATGAAGACTAACTTTTTCCAGTAACGTTATATTGTGAGTGCAATACGTCACTCTAAGATCCTATCTTCAAATTACGGTTTAGACAAATTGATATTGGGTATTTTTAACCGGAGTTTGGTATTGGTGCATGATATGGCAATAGTATCGCCCCTGTCACATACACACAAGGGTCAAAATGCTCAAGGTGAAAGGTGGATGCCCAGTTTGCACCTTTAATACTTCGGGGAAAAAATATGATATGTGTTTGTTTGTTTAGCAACATCATCGTATTTATTTTAATATCGTATATATTATTTTTGTAATTATTTTATTTATTTTGATCTTTATGAACGTCTATATGCCAAAAGCATTCTTTAGCAGTCAACATTCTTCAATCATGTTCTTGAATTTAGTATTTTTTTACAGCTGTTGGGGCATCTTCCAACCCTTGCAGTCGGACGTACGCTGGTCCTTCGCCGTCCTCTGAACTCGAAGCTCAGGCCATAATGCAGCATGTTCTAAGCCTGAAGCAGAAAGGCAACTTCCTCTACTACTTCGCTTTCCATTCATACTCCCAGATGATCCTGATTCCTTACAGTCACGTAAAAGGACATGAAGTTCTACAGGCTTCTAATTATGCTGATATGGTAAGTTAGGTTTCGGAGGTAGCAAAAAATATTGTTGAATTAAAATTTATCTCTAAAACAATGATTTTTATATTTCCTTATATTTCAAATAATTTATTCAGCTTGCACACTTTTTTAAATATACTTAATTATTAAATAATTTTTGATTTAATGTTGAAAATCCAAATATTTGCTGATGTGATTTTTATTATATTACTTAGTAGCTTTTGCTCGCGGCACTGCCCACGTGAAAAAAGTTTTCCAAGATAACATGGAGTATATATTTAAATTAGGCATCTAGCAATACATCGGTAAAAACTACATTCAATTCTATATCGTAATTTTTGCATGATATGTTTAAAAACATATAGACTGGTAGACAAAATGTCTAAAAACTGTTATTTAGCTTCTATTACTCTACATAAATGACTCATATTAGCTTTTATTCAATACCTATAATGTACAGACGTCTGTATATTACAATTTTATTATATTCTAATATATTAAAAAACTGAACACACGTCTTACAGTATGAAATTGCAATTTACGGTGCTGAAAAACTAAAACAGAGGCATGGTACTGCCTACAAAGTGGGAACTTCAGCTGAAATTCTATGTAAGTAATATAATATCTGGAGATACACATAAGATTAATTTAGTTCCAATGCTAATATTGTAACTCGAAATTTTAGTCTTACTACTGAGCAGCAACGCTTCCGATCAGGCAAGCAAGTTGCTCATCTCTCTGTTGACATTTATTTAAAAAGCAGAGTTATATTTATGGTTAACTAGCTTTTGCTTGCGGCTTCGCCCGCGTGAATGAGTTGTCCGGGATAATTATTTTTCCGACTTACTTAATATGTATATTATGACAGAATTACACAAAATCATTATAAATTGTAGCCTATGTGTTATTCTAATGTATAACCAATATTACTGTTAAGTTTCATCCAAATCCGTTCAGTATTGTTTTCGTGAAAAAGGAACAAACACATATACGTACATAGTGTGTATGTATTACATACATAGTTCCATACAGCCATCCTCACAAATTTTCGCATTTAAAATATTAGTAGGATAAAACCATTTTATAAGAAGACCAAATAACAGACCAACTGTCTTCCAGACCCAGTCAGTGGTGCCAGCTTCGATTGGGTGAAGGGAGTTGCAGACATTCCCATCGTCTACTTATTCGAGCTTAGAGACGTCGGAGAGTATGGATTCATGCTTCCTCCAGAAGAAATTATCCCTAATAATGAGGAGATCATGGACTGCCTTCTAGAGATGGACAAGGCGACGAGGTTTTTGAATTATTACGAACGTTCCGGAACCAATGCAGTTTATATTTCTGTTATGACATTGTTTACTAATTTAGTGTTCTTGGTGTTGTTCAAATAAATTATTTTTAAACTCTTGAGATCTTTATGTCTCAGATTTTTCTTGTCGAGGACACTTACATGTTTCATTTGAACCACTAACTAAAACCGATATGGGTTTATTCTTACTCGAATATAAATTATACAAAAAGGACAATGCCCAATACCAGGCTATTTTTGCGTCAGTCATGCGTCTTAACCAAATATCCACGAAAAATTATCAATTTAATTATTACTTCATTTGTATTTATTTCAGTCGTAAGCGATTAGGGGTTTAAAATATATGAAAAAAAAAGTTGTTTCATTGTTACAAATGAAACACCGGATAATTTACTTCCAATATGGCGAATTGATACCAATTCATAACAAATTCCCTTTTTAAATGGAATAAAAAAGTAAATATTATGTACAATAAATATGCCTGTACTTGAATCTATAATATATGTATTAAATATATTATTCATCTCAAATATATTGTTATAAAATTATATATTTTACTTAATAATTATGACCAAACTCCAAATACCCGGTAAAAAAAGAGAAAATATTAATCGTTCCAAAAACAAACATATGGCGACTTGTACTTGCATTGACAGAAATACAAAAGTCAGCTAAAACATGTCTGGACTTTATTTTTAATTAATGAATATATGGGTACAGATATTTATTACACTGGCAACTGAAATTAATGATATTTTGACACTTCAGATTTGTTTGAATGTTAAATCATTAAAATATTTTAATATATTTTATCTTACTCAAGATCGGAGTGTTTTTCTTATGCATTTTAATGTTGAGTCGAAAAATCCTCTGTTAAAAAAACAACGTGTATAGTGTGTGTTTCGAACTTTGAGACAGAAGGCTTTTAGTTAGCAACACAATGTCGTCTAGAGCCTAGACCCAGGATAGTTAATCGAAACGGCATATCCCGGCGGTGTATTAACTGCACCTTTGCGGTGCCCCAGCAACAAGAATATTTCTTGGACGAGCTGTCCAGCTTGTAAGTTATGTAGATTATTATTAATATACCCACAATGTGGGAAAAATCTTGCCAAAGTTAAAAAAAAACAGTTTAACAATAAAATAATCTGAACATGTTTACTCAACTTCTACATTATATTTTAGGTTTCAAGGCTGGAATGAGTTTGTGCTGCCTGCTACTTTCTCTACAACAAAGCTAATAGAGAGATTCACAGACAACAACATGTCATGACCCGACCAGCGCTGCAAGAAGTCATTCACTCACTTCAGCAGTATATATATAAACGTGCTGCAGCTATATCAAATTCTTTTTATTTTGGGATGCCAAGAATATAAACTTCTATTAAAAATATACATCTATATAAAAATATGCATCGGATTTCGTATTTCTGGTTTTATTTTTCTTTCCCTATGATAATTAACTATTAGCCTAATCAGGCTGTGAAGTGAGTTCCTGGGTTCGATTTCCAGGCCAAGCAATATTTTATCTCGGTGTTTCTAACATGAGTTGCCTGGGATCGGAATCCTCCAAAGAGGGTTGGCGTCAGGCATACGGCTGGTCAAAAAACTAAGCTGAATCTATTCTACAATATGTGTTGACGCCATATTGGAGTGAGATAATGGTAGGTGGAAATAAAGATAAGGTAATCCATGTAATAGAATAAATCGTAAGTCAGAAAAACATATACACAAAAGGTCCGGTAACATATGTATGCTCCGTGAAAAAACTAATATTCCGCCATACTATCTTAGAAGTTTTATTGGAGTTTCGTCTTATCAGATATGTTAGTACCTATCAGTTTCTTATGAGGGCAATTAAAGCTAGGTGAAAAGATCGTCCAATAATCGCTTATAGCAATAACAAGTAGGTACTGCAATATTGAACTTAATTAGGCACGTAGGTACTTTCTACCTTACATTATTGCAGTCCATACTTAACCTCAAAATAACCGCGCTATAAAAATTCTGATTACTCCGAACTCCCATCGAATATCCAATTGTTTTCAATTTGTATAAAAATTAGGATATATTCCCTATAGTTTAGTGAAGGTTTTGTACAGACGCAAGCGTAGCCCAACTCTCATACAAAAATGGGCATTCTCCTTTCAGTATATTTTCCTTTGCTTAATATACAGGCAGCCTGGTTTGTGCTAAATAGAGAAATCCATAAGTATCAAGAAATACTTACAGTTAAAGAGGTGGTTAACCAGATGAATTCTAACCTTTTATTATATAATTATTCTATTTAAAATGTTATAAATACGTGGGTTGTTACTGGATCTCAGCAAGCACGAAGGTCTGCTGAGCCTATACGTAAAAACTAAAGCATTATTATTTCGCCTACAATAATTATTCTCTCCCAAGATAATATAACCGGTGATTACAGTATGATTACAATGCCAAACTATGTTATCTACATAATAATGATAATTATTTATCATAAACAAATTATCCAGCCAGTAATTATGATATAATACTCATAGTAGTTATTCAACTAATTGAATTACATTGTTTTGCCAACCCATATACCTATCCACTCGGCGCATTATGACATAAGTATCTAAGTCCATTAATATGATCCGTTAATGTCTATATATAATATTATGTATTGTTAACTGAAAAAGATTTAATATATTTGGAGACATTTTTTTGCTGAGGTTTTGGGATCGATCCCTGGGTCGGGTAAAGTGATATTGGGTCTTAGTCAGCCCGAAGTCTGGATATGTGTATGGTAATAAGCGCGCCTTCTATCGTGGGACGGAATAGTACGCGCGCCGGATATTAGGTGCAGCAGCTGCGCTTCTGCCTACCGATTTGGGGTTAAAAGGCGTGAGTATAATATGTATTATCGAAATATTATCTTATATTTATATAATGATATTAGAAGCTCTGTATTAAACACTGTCCCACTGTAGGACACGGGCCCCCTCTACGTACTACTAAGAAATATTAGGCCTTAGTCCCCCACGCTGGCCTAGTGCTGATTAGTAGACTTCACACACCCTCAAAATTCCTATAGAGAACTTCTCAGTTATGCAGGTTTCCTCACGGTGTTTTCCTTCACCGATAATGTAATATTTTAATAACAGATAAATATACTCCAAGTGATAATGGCCTCATCCGTGCTAAACATTATAACCGGAAACCTCGGAGGGGCGATTTAAAAAATAAAACTAATAATTCACTCCCGCCATAAGTGAGTGAGATGTAAATAATAATAAATAACGACTCCCTCGACAATATGACGCGTGACTGAAATCAAATGTCACAACGCACCACAAATCATAACGGTTTCGGGATAAAGCAGGTTGTGGAGTCGTGTTGGAGTTAGAAATATTTGGAGTAATTTTATAATATACACAAATTGGAGAGGCGTTCATTTAGGTCTCAATATTTGGTACAATGTTACTATATGAAAATATAAAAAGTATAAATAATAATAAGTAAAAATTGCATTTTTTGTTACTGATAAATATTTTAAAATTTGTAGTTTCTTTTTCTATAAAATATAATTATTGAAACATATTACTTTTAGTGTACCGGTCTTTTTATATAAATGTGCACGGCAAACTGCACTGCACCTGATGGTAAGTGGAGTGAGATCCAATAGAATGTCAACGGACGAGATATGATTGCCCGTAGGCAGTCGACGCGATTATGCCAAGAATAGGATGGAATATTAAGATGTAAAAAATATACGGTAGGAATATCATAACCGAAACTAAATTGTCTATTAAATAGTATGCCAATATAAAGAAACGTGTGCCTTAGTATAATAAAATCCGCTATCTAATCACTACGAAATGCTTTTCCTTAACAACTACTGTAGAAACGATTATTATGATGTAAACACAAGGAAAATGGCTGCATTTCCTTATTTTCTACAACATAAATATCATTACACAAGAATAATTATCTTCGCTGGCTTATAAATGGCTTATTGTATTTTTTATGTTTATTATTATAGGCAGTGAACTATACAAACAAATAAAATAAAGTTCACAAATATATTGACTTTCACATAGTCATGGATCATCATGATTTTTTGTATAGCGATAGAATATGCGAATGGATGAAATTAGGTCTCCGTTTCCCTCAGAAATAGAATGTTTATTGAATTTTATGGTTACTATGAGAAAAGTATAATAATTAATAAGAAAGCTACTCCACAGCTTTAAGTGTTCTTAAGCTGAACACTTTCAATTTATATGATAATATCTGGTAATGATACCGTTTTTATTGTTTTCTTTTCTAACGTCGCGTAAAATTGGAGTATTTACGGAACACGTAGAGAGGACAGTTTCAATTATTTCTCGTATGAGCAGATTAAATATAAAGAGACGAAGAATTGTTTTTGTTGTTGGATTAAAAGATAAAACACAATATGTTATGAAAGGTATTCATTGTAAAAAGGTTTTGACTTATAATAAGATACAAGATCAAGTATTGTATAATTTTAGATTTAATATTTGAATTAAATCACGCACATTTGTGTTTTTTGTTATAGTTTTCAATGACGAGACGAGCTTGCCGTTCGCCTGTTGGTAAACGATACGACCGCCCATAAACAGTAGAATCACCATCCAACATCTTGAATTACAAAGTATTATTTGGTATTTCATTGCGCTCGCCATCATGAGATATGAGATGTTAAGTCTTATTATGTCCAGTAGTTACACTGGCTACGGTTTTTACACCGAAGGGGTAAACAGAGGTGCAACTAGCGCAACCATTTACACCGTGGGTAGTCCGTCATTACATAATGGCTAAATCAGGCATACATTTCAGACTACAGACTAACAAAGATGTCGTTTTACCCGATCCAAGATTCGAAGCCAGACACGTCAGAGGCATATTCCTTACACGCAGAGGCGGATTTGCAGTCCTAGCCGCTATAGGCCCGAGGCCATATGCCGCCCCTTTTCTCAGCACCCAAAATAGTGATTTAGGAAGATTATAATCATAAGGTACACGAGCCTTTAATACATTAAGATACTTCACATTTGAGTTATTTCTTGTCATCAGTGTTTTTTTTGGCCCGATTTGCCGCTCTTATCGTCTGGCCGTCTTAGGCCCGGGTCTACTGGCCCTTAGGGCTAATCCGCCACTGGTTACGCGATATAACAACATCATCGAGGCAGTAGGAATATATGCATAGCCAAATTATGACACCAGCCGTTAAAGGCATGAAGGTCTTTTTCTTACAGATCGAGAAGATAATCTGATTAATACATAATATAATAATAATATCAGCCCTGTATTATATACTGTCCCACTGTTGGGTACGGACCTCCTTTACTACTGAGAGGGATTAGGCCTTAGTCCACCACGCTGGCCTAGTGCAGATTGGTAGACTTCACACACCTTCGAAATTTTTTATAGAGAATTTCTCAGGTATGCACGTTTCTTCATGATGTTTTCATTTACCGTTAAAGCAAGCGATAATTCACAAAGAATACACACATATTTTTTTATAAAAGTCAGAAGCGTGTGCCCTTGGGATTTGAACCTACGGACATTCGTCTTTGTAGTCCGTTCCACAACCAACTAGGCTATCGCCGCTTGTACGCAGTACGCTAATACACATGATATATAAATAATAATAAAAAACAGATTTTCTGAAACATTAAAGCTTTGATTTCGTGGAAAAAGTAATGTTTTTCGCTTTATTGTATAACTGAAGTATTTAGAAACAGCTCCAAGATACATGAACTAATTTGGTAAGGTAGATACATATTGGGTTACGGAGGTCAAATTATAATGGGTTTCAGCAGAAGCCTATTTTTCGGCTGAATAACAAGAAGCAATGAATAAATTTAAAATAGATAAGATGAATGAAATTACCAAAAAATGTAGTTATATTTTTGGTAAATATTAAAGTTTCTTTCAAATCGCCCCACCTACAGCCAGTATAATTATATCGACAGAGAATTGATATTGTTAAATCAAAATTTTAAATAGGTTTTTATAATATAAATAATATAAAAAAAATAAAAATAAAAATGCTTTATTCATCACGTAGGCGAACATAGTTGCACTTATGATAAGTCAAGGTACATGAGAATATTTAATTATTACTTAATAAAATTAGCTTATATAAAAAAAGACAATTTATATTGAAAATAAAATAAATGAAAAATATACTTCGTAACAAAGAAGCCAGCTCGGGCTGGCAGGGAAGAAGAAATAAAATGATGTATATATGTATTTTTGAATAAGCAATAAGGGAGAAACGCGTCGCGATCCTCACCGGTGAGGACAATAAAAGCCCTAACCTAGCTAACCTACCAGCCTTTCACTAACTACCTAAGCGATGACTACCCGAAGAAGAAAGGCAGAAAGAAACTCCGGGCTTTATTTTTTGTCATCAATTGTCCATTCTTTTATAATATTGTTATTAAATATATTTATTTTTAATCAGTCTTTTCTATACAAAGTCTGATTAATTATATAAGCTAATACACGCACATCACCGTAAAAGTGCGGAGAAAATCCACATAAAATTATTAGCAATAACTAAAAATTAACGAAAAAAAAAAACAATAATACTAAAAAATTTATAAAAACTATGAAACAGTGTACAGCGTGCATACGCCTACATTTACAAACATAATATTTTCATTTCATATTTTGTCATAGATCTCGGTCAATATAATTTAGATTATAAATTTTAAGGCTGATATATTCTTTATAAAGGCATTAAATATATTGTAAATGTAGAGGTGTTTAAAAACGTCTCTGTTTTGGTTTGATTTCCCTGTGTGGCGTTATTACTTTCCCTTGTGTCAAAATATGATTAACTGTTAATTTAACTTACGAATAATAAATAGATATTTAAGGAATCTTACTCAATTTCATTGAAATATAGATAAACAGATACAATATACACCACTATTCAGACTAGTTATGTATTTTATTATGTCCCACCAATAGGCATAGCTTTCTCGACTACTAAGAAGTTTTAGGCTTTAAGTATCTGCCTACATAACCGGTTCATACCATGACCGTACTGTGAAGGTATAAGGCACGGAAAGACCTACATAACAGTCTTACCTCCTTATTCATAAAAGTTTTTTATCTAAGGACGGAGTAAAGCTGTGATAACAAGCCTGTTTCTCAGTGCCCAACGGCACTGAGAAATAGACATAGGGCCGTTGTGATTGGTTATTATTGTTGTATTTCAATATTAGCCAATCACAACGGCCCTACGTCTACGCACTGCGAAGACTGCCATGCCGTCAGCACTGAGAAACAGACTTGTTATCACAGCCTTACTCGGTCGTTAGATAAAAAACGTCTATGAATAAGGGGGTTAGTATATACGGAGCGAAGTGACACCGGCAAAATGTTCTTGTCAACAATTGTTAACGGTCCGTGCATGATACGCGACGGTGCTGGTCGGTGACGGAACGGCCTAGTGGGAAAACTCATTTTTATTACAAAGAATATTTTTTAGTCTGACATGTTCTTTGCACGGTTATAGTGTGAAACATTGTAGTGAGGAAGAAGGGGTCTGCCCTTCCGTCCACCACGCTAGTCTAGCAGAGATTGGGAGACTACACATATCCTCTAAATTCCTATATTTTTATTTTATTATATTTATTTTTGTTCGATCGCCAGAAGACATCGAAAAAAAACATTCAAATCATAATACCCAGTTCTAGGCAACCAAAACTTACATAACTAACTTCTAATGGAGAATCATAGAAAAATTCGTTAGCGCTCTAATATACTGAAGAAGAGAAAAATATTTTTTATGTGGTAAACTTTTAAGGCGATCAGGATTCAGCCCATCTAAGTTTACGATTCGTTGTAAAAACAATAAATATGCAGATTTATAATTTGAGATTAGCTACTTTTCATACTTTATCAAACTTATTTCGTATTATAATAAGAGTTTTAAAACTTTGCGTAAACGTTACAAGTTTTCTTGAATTGTTTTATGTTGAAACGAATTTATCTAATAGCAGTTATGAATATTTTGAATAGTAAGTATTTAAATGCTTACAGCTTTTATTTATGTACTTAGGTAGGTATTAGTAATTATTGGATAGCGTTGTGGGTAGTACATTTCACCATTACTGTATACATATAATATAAAAATCTTTCTAACTATTTATGTACTTTTGTTTATCGTTAATAAATTTAAAAAAAATAGACAACTTGAAAAGATATTTTTTAAAATTTACGAATTTGTTTTTTATAGAATCACTTTGTTGTATGTCTATCTGTGAAGACCATTTACTCACAAAGGCGTAGAAGTATCTAGTTAAAAATATCAAATTCTCAAGTTTACACTATCTTTCACGTGTGAAAATGGAGTGCAAGGAATAGTGTAATTTGGGTTGATCGTGTACACCAACAATGCTTAGATACCGTAAAAAATTATAGGGCCCGTATCATATCATGGAACGGGAAGCTCCGCGAAAAATAAATTGCATTAGTTGCGCCTCTGCCTACCCCTCCAAGCAAATCCGAACTTATGTTTGTGCATATACCAAAAAAAAATATCTATAAACGAAACTAAAACCACAGCAAAGACAACCCTTTCACGAACATCAATCATTCAGAGTCATTAACACTTTCCTGGAATTGATTACAACCAGCATACGTTGACCTCCGGCACTAACATTTCATTGCGCGTCATATTTCACATTTATATTGGACGACCATTTTATTCTGACCTCTCCGTCTACACAATTAGAAGATTACAAGAGATCCGACTAAATTTGTGTTGGTAAAATAAAATTTATCACTTACCACCTAAAACTATTATAAAACTAATAAATTACTGCCGTGTGCAGTTATTGAAGCTTTAAAATTTCATGCTCGGATGCATTTAGAAGTTATTTTAGTGTGGAAACGCGGTTATTTGTAATAATTAGTGAGATGGCGATCAAAGCGTTTTTATTGTGGAACGGAACTGGTTTCAGTTGTAAATAGGATGGCTTGGATACGTGTAAAATCTTGTAACTTTTTAATTTTTTAGTTTTATGATTGTTGAATGTATTTTTTATTGAGGTAAGGTAAGAGATGTGAATAGCTTAGGTGGAAATTAATAATGTATTTCGACTTTATTGCTTATATATTACTATTGTATTAGTTTTGCTCGCTATTGACAGTGTAACTGCTGGACATAATAAGACTAAACACCTCATGTCTGTCAAGCGGCGATAGCCTAGTTGGGTGTGGAACGGATTGGCGAGACGAATGTCCGCAGGTTATGGTTAAATCCCAAGGGCACACACCTCTGACTTTTCTAAAAAATCATGTGTATATTCTTTGTGAATTTATCGTTCGCTTTAACGGTGAAGGAAAACATCGGGAGGAAACCTGCACATCTGAGAAGTTCTCTATAGGAATTTCGAAGGTGTGTGAAGTCTACCAACCCGCACTAGGCCAGCGTGGTGGACTAAGGCCTAATCCCTCTCAATAGTACAGGAGGCCGGTGCTCAGCAGTGGGCAAGTATATAATACAGGGCTGATATTATTATTATTATCTCATGTCTGAGGATGGCAAGTGTTGTGGAATACCACACAATACTTTCTAATTCAAACTGTTGGATGGTATTTCTACTGTTTATGGGTTATTGTATTCCTTACCATCAGGAGAACGTCAAGCTCGTCACGTCATTCAAAGCAATAAAACAAATAAAAAAGTCAGAGATAAAAGTAGTTTAACAAATTCAAAATTTCAAATCGCGTTTTAACTTAATTATGTCCTGAATAACATTTTTTTTTATTAAACTAACTTCAAATGATTTTTATTATTGTCATAAAAAAAAAATATGATTTCGATTGAAGTCAATGTTTGGAAACGTTTTGAATTATTGAGTTTGTCCACCTACTTTTGAGGCTGACTGCACCTTTATACAACATCATAACTTTGTGTTTATAATTAAATATAGGTATAGTTAATAATATAATAATATCAGCCCTGAATTTTATACTATCCCACTGTTGGGCACAGGCTCTTCTACTACTCAGAGGGACTAGGCCTTAGTCCACCACGCTGGCCTAGATAGACTTCACACACCCTTGAAAATTCCTATACAATTTCTCAGGTATGCAGGTTTCCTCACGATGTTTTCCTTCACCGTTAAGCAAACGATAATTCAAAAAGAATACACACATACTTTTTTTAGAAAAGTCAGAGGTGTGTCTGCCTTTGGGATTTGAACCTGCGGACATTCGCCGCGGCAGTCCGTTCCACAACCAACTAGGCTATCGCCGTTTTTAGGTATAGTTATTAATAAAGTATTATAAAATCAGAAAGTAGGTTTAAACCAACATCTAACATCATCTGGGTGCTATAAAAAAGAAACTTTCGTCTCTTTTTTTGCTCCAGCGAGACCCATAGTTGCCCGCTCATAATTCACGCTGTTTCGGCGCAAATGTGTGAAGTTAACTATTTTGACATTAAGTTAAATTATTGTAAGACAACACCTTTGAGACCGACATAAGGGTGAGTATTGAGTGGCAGTAGCGATTTTAATAGCGATTAATGATAATGCATATTATAAAACAAAGTCGCCAAAAGCTGTCTGTATGTGTTCGATTTTCTCAAAATCTACTAAACGGATTTTTATGAAATTTGGCATGGAGATAGTTTAAGACCCTGGAAAGGTTATAGGCTACTTTCTATTAAATATATAAATATATAACAGGCCTTTTATCCCGTAAAACTCATTCACGCGGGCGAAGTCGCTAGCAAAAGGTAGTCACTAATAATGTTTAGAATGCAAGAATTACTTTCATTCTTTAGATAGTAAGCTTGAGCTCCAAAAAGATAATTTAACAAAATAACTTAGTAATACGAGCATGTATACTTTTGTTTTTTTTTTTTTGTATATTATATACGAATGCGGATGGTACCATTACGATATATTTAAAAATCTTTAGGAGAATAATAAGCTCAAATCAATTATAATTTTATATATTATCAGTATTTAAAATTAGACTTCAATTGCGATAATAATAATAGTAAATGAACTTCCGGTGGTATGGGTCTTGAGCCTCGTCATTGGAGGGTAATATATTCTTATTTAATATTTATATATGCATTTATATTTTTGTGATAAGTACAAGTTAGAATAATTTGCATCAGACATCCACGAGGTGGACAGATGTACCTCATAATAGTCGCAGCAGGTCGCTGGATCCGAGACGCTTTCAATAGGTCGATCTGGAAATCTTTTGGGGAGGTCCATGTTCAGCAGTGGACATCATACGACTTAAGATGTATAAAAGTGTAAAAAAAATGCTTTAAATTAAAGAGAAATATTAATAAATTATTTACTCGCATAAAGTGACCCATCACCCGTCCTCGTCGCTCGGGACACAACCATCTCGTACGGCACTGTCTTGAGATCATACGCCCATCCGATCTTCGCACATAACTCTATAAATGTCTTCGTATAATTAAGAACAGTATTCCTTAACTCCGCACTCCTGTAGTCCCATGGGAATACGTGGTGGAAGTTATGGTATCCCTCTCCAAGAGTTGCGAGGGCCACTGCCTTACTCTCAGTCGACATGATGTTTTTATCATAGGGCTTATTACCCCAAATGTGGGCAGCGCTGTTGACTAGGAAGAAGACGTGGAAGTTGAAGACGTATCTCATGATGACCAGGTTCCAGGAGTTGGAGAGCGTCTCGCCCCAAAACAGTACGGGTATTATTGTCGGTATGATGAAGCATACGGTCGGTATGAAAGACTTTGAGTATCTGCAAAAGGAATTTCTGTATTTACTTCTAAGAAACATACTAACATTGTTTCAAACTTTCGCATTTTTAATATTATTTTAAATTAAGATAGTAAAGTATGATTAAAAGTAAGATTGGCAAGAAGTAAAATAAAAATGCGTTCATACTTTGTAGTTAAGGTGGTAGCTCAAGGTCCATTTTCATACATTTTGTTTCGGCTTTAATCTGGGTAACTAAACAAGTATTGGCAAGTAAAGAATTTAAATTCACGTCTAGTTAGTGATTAGTTCTCGCAGTTGAAAGAAAAACGTAAAAATAATTAATAATCATGGATATTTCGGCCTTTAAAATTTAATATGACGAAATTTTAAAGGCAGAAATATCCATGATTATTAATTATTTTTACATTTTTCTTTCAACTGCGAGAACTAATCACTAACTAGACGTGAATTTAAATTCTTTACTTGCCAATACTTGTTTAGTTACCCAGATTAAAGCCGAAACAAAATGTATGAAAATGGACCTTGAGCTACCACCTTAAATGTATTTTATAATATCAAAACCTTCAGAATGACTGTTGACAAAAATAAAAACAGCACAATATCTATTATGCCAATATATGGAATCTTTTACCAAGCTTTGTTGCCGGTTCTTATTATTGTCATTATAAAATCTCAATCTTCTTTGATCCTTAGATAAATAAAAGCAAATGAATAAACCCTTAAACTTACCTATGCTGAAAATTCAATACAGGATTGCTGAACAAATCTGATAAGTCTATCAGCTTCCCTCTCTTCTTTACTTCTGGATGCTTCTTAACAAACAGCCATCCAATATGGGAGTAGAAGAAGCCTCGAGCAGCATTATGCGGATCTGCGTCCGTATCGCTATACTTATGATGAAGTCTATGATCTCTGACCCAATGAGTCACTCTCTGGTTAGCCATAGATACGAAGATCATAAGGATGACTTGGAGAGGTATTTTGGCTTTGAAGGACTTATGAGACCAGAGTCTATGAGCGCCTGCTGTTACTCCAATTGTTGCTGCCACGTATGATAAGTATGCTGGAATTTATTACATATAGTGTTTTTGGATATTTTTTAATAGTGGTTCATCTGATGGTAAACGATACGATCTTGATCTTGACGAGATAGTTCTGCATTGATTTACTGTGTACAGTTTTTTACTTCTGCATTGTGTGGTTTCTTTATTATACTACAATAAGTTCCAGTTTAAAGAAATTGAACATAATGGAGTAGTTATTTCCATATGAATTATTCTTATTTGAAATGTTATTCAGGGCAAAATTGCGTGCACGGTAAGATTATTGCGCTATCTCTTTCCTACGCACGTAAGGTACGCCCGGTGACGCTCGGTGACATTACAGTTTGGTATTACTATTATAACTTATTTAATATTGCATGGATTTTTAAAAAACATACTTTTAGTTGAATTTTGGATAATAATATTTTTATGAGTACTGCATTTAAAAAGATAAACTACACTATTGATTAACACCAAATATTTAAGGTAATGATCGCAATTCAGTGTAATCTAGTGCTTTCCAATTCATTAATCGGGTTAGTATTGCTACTGTTTATAGGAAATCATGTCGCTTACTATCAAACAAAAGACTTACAAATCTTACTTAACTTTTAGTCATATAAAAAACCGTGGTCAAAATTACGAAAAGTTGTAGATAAAAGTGAAAAGTAACATTTTATTTATTCCCTAATGGGCCTCACTATGTTTTTAATCTTTACATTAAGTGACAAGTGCTCGTTTGTCTTCTCTAATAAAAATAAGAATTATAGTTTGGTTAATACATCAATTGTAAGTCGCAATTAGCGATGGAAAGTATTATTCCACTTTATTCATTATTTATTCTATTATTTGCAAGTGTATATATAAAAATAGTATTATCAACTGTATAAATACTTACCAAACAGCACTGTTTGCCATTTTGCTGCAGTAAAACAAAGGTAAACACCATAGAAAGCAGCAATATGAAGATAACCTATTGTAAATATATTTCTGTATACGATCTCGTATTTTCTAGGTCCAGCTTGAGGCGCTTTGAGTTTTATTTCTTCATTTATTTCCGCATCGTCTACCTCTGCTATGTAGCTGTTGACGTCATTTGAAGTGTTTGGTGCCATCTTTGAAGCTGTGAATTCAAATTTTTGGGATTCTTTTAAATTATCTACATGATAGTAGATAAAACGCACAACTCTATTTTTATAATTTTGTATAATTTAAAGCATTTTGTATAATTTGTATAAAGTACTCTTTTCAAAAGAAAATCTATTACATATTTTTGAAGAGTAATTTTTTTTAAAAAATACATATTTTGGGAGTTTCTAAATCCGATTTTTGCTTTTATAAAATATACACCTGGCAACTCTGTCACTAGCAAGTAGCAGCAATAATGTCAAAATAAATTTATAATGGGGAGTGGAGGTGTTATCAACAAACATAATATCTATTTTTATAATTTGTGACTATTTCTATTAACCAACAGTACGGGAATGAAGTCGAGATAAATTTGAAGATTATGAGACGACCCATCTCTCTGTCTAAACATGATAAACTCAACAACAACTACCGAGTGGATTTTTATGATATTGGTATGGAGATATTTGGATACCCTGGAAAGGATATAGGCTTTTTATGCCGTGAAAACATATAGCGGGAGTCAAAGGAAAATCTCTATCACATGGGCAAAGTCGCGAGCAAAAGCAAGTTGATTGTCATAAAAAGAATAGAATATAAACATATTTTCACAATGCATTTTTTACACTGTTTTATGTCATAAACAGCCATTTACCACACTTATTTTGATTCTCAGGTTCGCGTGCACGAGGCAATGAAACAAAGTTTTAATTAACAACATCGCAAGATTATTTTTTAAACTTTAGGTAATTTAATTAATACTGATATTTAACTTCAAACGATTTCTTAGTGTTGCGTCGCGTTTCACAGTCGACTTACACCTTACTGCATTTGTAAACGACAATCCACTATCCAGTTACTTGATAATTTTTATTACGCGCAAATTGAGGTTTAGCATAAATAAAAATAAAGAAAATACTTTATCATCACGTAGGCGAACATAGTTGCGCTCATGATAATCAAGCTGCATGAGAATATTCATAATGATTTCTTATGTTTACGCGAATGTTAGACATTGAACTATTTTGCGGATTTTACCGCGATTTTTATATTATAATTTTCTCCCAAAGTGACGAAGACTTTGCAGACCAACACCTCAGTCCGCCCCGTATTATATTCAACGGAAAACATAATAAATCTACTTTAAAATATATTATATATATCCGCTCATCTTCTTACCTAAATCACTACCCATTTTTTGCCTCTGAAATTATACCTTTTTTCTAGCACTCCGTTTGGGGGCTAATAAAATGGCGCTTGCAGTAATTATGTGAAAGTTTGTGACTTCCTTTCGTTAGTTTTTTTGTGTGGAATTCTTGTCCTGTTGTTAATTAGTGCGGATCATTAGCGGCTTTCGGAGTTCATATGGAGGTGTGGAATCGTTTGTTAAATAAAGAAACAAAATTGCTTTGCCAATATTGTAACAATTTAAATGATTATTAATAATCCGCATTAGACCAGCGTGGTGGACTGAGGTTTATCCCTCTCAGTATTAGTGGAGGCCCGTGACCAGCACTGGGACAGTATATAATACACGGCTGTATTATTATTATTTAAATGATTCGGAAATTTTTAAATCCTTTTTGTATGGACACGTCAAAATAATTGCACTACACGAGATGGTTGAGTAGGGTGGAGAGTGTCGACTGATGGAGATGATTGTCCTCGCCAATCGACAAAATTTTGCCGGCCTTTGAAACCGAATATACTCAGGCTAATCCTGGAACGCGATATTCGTACAAACTACTATGATAGGTTTAAAAATTTAAAACGTATTGATCAGTTTGATATAATTAGTTTGATTTTAATAAATAAAAAGACACGCATCACGGTAATAATATACTTATTAAAGTGTAACTAGGATTCTTACGTGAAACGAATTAAGGATTTTCTGTTACCGGAATCGAACACCGCTGCTCGTTTAAATTTGTGAATATCATAAATGCTTCGACGAAAATGTTAAAATAAACTTGAAAATGCTCCGGAAATTGGAAAATCCAACAATAATGTCGATTCAACTTCAATTCGCGATGAGAGCTTATTTCGGTATTTCACTATTTTTACAATATCCTTTGATAAATCCAACGTCTGCTCTATAACGTTTAAGAAACTTTCTATATGAAGAATTTTAGGTCAACGAACAAGATGCCATTTATCTGTGGTGGAAGGATATATTTTATATCCGTCCGGATAGCTACCACCTGAGCGGTGGTAGCTATCCGGACGACAGCAGACGACGACGACAGCTAAGATGTTAAAACCCGCCATAGTGGCCCACGTAAGTGTCACATTCCGGGATCAGCCTATGTATATCCGGTTCCAAAAGGCCGGCATAATTGTGTCGACTATCGAGGGGTAACCATCTCTCGTCAGTCACAATTATTTGGGCTCGACTCGGGATTCGACACGAGACCTATTCAGTAGTCGTATTCATACCGCGTACGCATTACAACTACGCCACTGAAGGGATAAAAAAAATTATATAGATAACTGATATTGGCATTTTACCTTGATTTAAAAATACAATTTAATATCGTACTTACAGGAAAAATAATAATAATTTATTTATTTTTATTTTTCTCACACACAGTCATTACAGAAGTATTCCAATGCGACAATGTGGGGTAACTGTCATTAATTAAAAATTAAAAAAAAAACACTTAAGTATACAACAAAAAACAAAACAATCATAAACATTATTAAAACATTGAACAAAATAAAACATAAAATTATTAAATACTAATTATTATAATTATAATATATTATCCAGCGGTAAGAAGGGTGGACGATATTGTAAGAATTGCGGGTCGATCTTGGATGCGATTGGCTCGGTATCGAAAAAGGTGACATGATGTGAGAGAGGCCTATACCCAGCAGTGGGACTCTACAGGTTGTGGATGATGATGATGATATATTATTAGATTATGTCCCTAGCCGCGTATGTCTGTTAGGACGCTATAAACTAAAAAACTACCAAACGTACTTCAATGAAAGTTCATATGAAGATAGTTTGAGATCCTGGGAACTACATAAGCTGTTTTCTGTCCTGGGAAAATATATCACAAGACTTTTATACCAAAAACAATCACACGCGCGAAGCCATTGAATCTATCAAATCCAATAATCAGTTTGCCCTGTTAAACTACCAATATCTTTAATATGTAAAATAAAATCACAGTACTAAACAGTATGGAACAATCTTGGCATTCCTAGGGCGGAAGTTCCAACCGCAAGTCAACCAATGCTTGCCTAGTGAAATCTGGCGCAAATTCGCAAGAGCTTCGGTTGTACCAAATAGTTTTGGGTAATGGCTCCCTTATTAATTCCAAAACTATTTCGCACGGTCCGCTCTTTGCTGAGTTGTCTTTTAGGTTATTTAACTTGATATTTTTTACATGAATTTTCGTATTAAATGAATAATCTTTAAAAAAAATACGTTAAAAATTCCTAATACATTCGATAATTTATCTAATTCCTACCTATGTTTCTTTAGGTATTTTTTATAAAGCAGTACCTAATCTTAACATCAGTTAAAATGCCTGCTTTAAAAATTTCCCATTTGCTCGTTTACCGGTCTACCGATGATTCTTTAGTTCTTTTTTTTTATTTCTTTGAATGACGAGACGAGCTTGCCGTTCGCCTCATGATATATATACGCGATAAAAAATAGAAACATCATCCACACTGAATTACAAAGTATTGTTTGGTATTCCACCGCACTCGCCATCCTGAGACATGAGATGTTAATTATGTCTAGTACTTATTATTTATATACAGCGATCTTAAATCAGATAACTTGGTTGTTGAAAAAATAGTACACTTGCTTCTTTGCCGGCCAATATTATAAAAAAAAAAACAAACTAATTATACTCGTACAGTGATCGTAAATCAAAGTAAAGTAAACTTGCTTGTTGAAAAAATAGTACACTTGCTTCTTTGCCGGCCAATAGTATAAAAAAAAATCAAAAAACTATACAAGGCATAAATAGTAAAGTAAAACACGTGGATCCTCCCGTCTTGTAAACGGAAGCCGGAATATCTCCCGACGGTCGCAACTCGGTAATTGATGGGGAAGCGACGCGCCGTTTCGTCAGCTGTCCGCAGATGATGACATCTGAGATGATGTTACAACGTCCTATTTATATACGACGATACGATTTGTCGTGTCGTAAGAGTATCGTGTCAACTATTTATATTATTATAAAGTGACTGTATTATGGCTTTTCAGCAATACAAGATGTATTATATTAAATAATCATATTTTTTTATGATTCCTCATTATCACTTAACATATTTTAAGATGTAAAGAATGGTGACAAAAGCGTAATTAATTCAATATTTCAAAGGGGGCATTCTATTAATTAAAGAGTGATAGTATATTGACATAAAACTTTTTTTCGTATTTTATCTCTGATTTTTATATTATTATTTTTTCCCGATATTTCGAAGACTTCGCCGCTCTATGGTCACCATTTTATTTCAATGTAAACATTCGCGTAAACCTAAGAAATCACAATGATAGCACATTTAAAATAAAAATAAAATATTATACAATGCAATAAATTTAGAAAATGCCTCAGCCATTAAGTCTTGTATACATCTGCTGTTTATAAAATATAAACAAATAAAAAATATTCACTATCATTGAACTATGGAGACGATTTAATAATACAGTATATATCGTGAGTTATAAATATCAAAATTATGATCCCATGTAGCGACGTGGCGGGTGCATTCTGTTCGGACGTGTTTTGAAAGCTTATGATTTTAGTTTATTATTTATAGTAATAGTTTGTTAATGCTTTATTTGTCACGAGGAGTGCTACATTAATGGACTTACGTGTAGAAGTTTTAATGTTACTATGTTTTTTTGATAATTTATCATATTATGTTTTCTTTTTTAAATTAATAAAGATTAAATAGGAATTTTATAATAAAAAATTACAAGCCGTCTTAAACTTCGCTTTAACAATATTAACTTCACAAATTTCAACCTTAAGATTAGCAATGAATGTTGATTATTGAATGATTATATTTTGAATTGAATGCAAAATAAATATACGGGGAATTCATAGAAGTAGCTCATAGCAAACAATTGCTAAAATTAATACCTACTTTGTCTGTAAGCTCTTTAGTACTGTTATTGTTATTAATTATTAATAATAAAAAAATAATTTATGATTATGCAATTATCTTAAGTATTTTGTAATGATAAAGTTTTCCTTATTTGCCATAACTCCAGTATTATTTGACAAGAGTTTTGTACGTTCATTTTCCTGTAGAAATATACCTACATTGACATTTTAATCTACAAAACATTCAAATTATTGTCCGATTCGAATGAAAACGTGGCATCATTGATGTATATACTATAAAATATTTATTGCTGGTTATATTTTATAGCCCCTATAGCATCATACACAAGGTGTTAAAACCCTTATAGTGGCTTACGTAAGTCCACGTTTTGGGAGCTTATATATCCGGTTCCAACAGGCCGACAAAATTGTGTCGACTGATATATCAAGTGGTTAAGGGGTAATCGTCTCTCGTTAGTCGACATTTTATTGGACTCCAATCCATTAGCATGGGGTGTAGTGGCCTATTTGCCGCGCCCAAATGAAAGCTTACTTCTAATTGATGTTAGTCGAGTTAATGTCTTCTTTTTACTTATTTAATACGAGGCAAAAATCTTAACGCGGAATAAAAAATAATGTATTTTTTCGAAATAAAAAAATACGAACTATTCAGGATTTAAGGTCTACATGTGTGCCTTTATCCAACTCCGTTCGGCATTTTTGCATTTACAATATTGGCTTCTCAGTCAATTGCGTACGTGATCAAAATCATACCAAAGTTTTTTTCTACAGTTTTAGTCAAAACTCATATCCATCAAACAGATATCCATCACATATAAAAAAAAAACACGTCACACATTATTTGTACGATTGTTCCCGAACAAAACATGGCTACTCCATTAGCGAGTCCCGTCAAGTCACCTCTACCATTGACAGATGATGCCATTCCGTCCGGGAATCGAACCCGGCACCGGGGGAACGCGCCTAACGATCCGTATGATTTATTACTGTCATTACCGAACTACGATTCTGAAATGAAAAGTTGCCAAATGCGATACGACTAAAAATCGTCTCTGAGTCGATGCGTGTAAAGTTATTTTTGTTTGGTTGTTGTGGGAAAGTATAAGATCTTTTGGAATTGTTTGATGAAAATACCTTTATAACGTTGGTGATAATTATCTTTTAGAATTTCCACGTAACGTCTAATGGTTCTTTATATGCGTAATCAGCTTTTAGAAGGTGAGGTCTGAGAAAAATGTTATGACCTGGTATTTGTTTTATATATATTACAAAACAAAGCCCCCAAAAGCTGTCTGTTTGTTTATGATTTTCTCAAATCCTACAGAACGGTTTTTACTAAAAGGTAGCGCAATTATTGAGGAAGGTTTGCGTTAATAGTACATTACGGTTTCAGGTAATTTTAGTGAAATATAATGATTACTGTTGAAGATGTCGCGTGGTTGTGAAAAATCTCGTGTGTCGGGATTTACACGGGAAAACTTTGTGACACACTGATTTCTTTGCGGGCGAATCCGCGGACAGAGCTAGTTATAAATATATTTAGCTATTTGAGTATTTTGCAAATTACGCGTAGTAGAACTTTATTATGTTCTGAAAGATCAGATGTTTGGTGTTATTTCGCGAATAGGCCGTACTATTAATTGTATTGTACTGTTAATGTTGTATTAAAGAAAAATTACGTTTTTCGTCGACTATTTATTTGAACCTGCAAAATGTTATACATTATTTAGATTCCGTCAATATTAACTTTACAATCAGTCCGGAAAGCAATTCTCACCAGAGAAGAATTGGCAAGAAACTCTAGTGTTGCTCTTCTATGGCGGTTTTGGTAAGGTAAGCCTAGGGCAGGAACGAATATTCTGCTAAAACAAGGGAAACACAATCCCAAAGACAATAAACTTAATGTGGGTAGTTTGAACACAAACACCTTGCCTTGAGCTAGACAAACCTTCATAAAAGGCGATATTCAAATCGCGGCAAGTTCTGAACAATTGTTAACTTTCATAAGTCAGCCCAAAGTTTTCCAGGATTCAGTCCTTATCATGCAAAACATGGATTGGATGATGCAAGAATGTAATATTTACGGGAATTTATATTATAATAATATCAGCCCTGTACATCGATGTATATGTACTACGTGCTAGATTTGGCGTTCCGAACATAACTGTGTCCAATTGAATTGAACTGCAATCCATTCAAACTGACTATTATAGTCAATATTGACAGCTTGTGGTTGCGTACGGAGTGGCGCTCATGATATAAGAACTCGAGTCTAAGTGTAAACCTGGATGTGAATAAAAAATATTAGTCAAATAAGTAAAATTATTTATTGTTCAAGTGAATAAATAGGTTATAACAGTGGAATATATAACATGCGAAAATGTAAAATACCAAACTTTGTAATTCAAGGTGTTGGATGGTGTTTCTACTGTTTATGGGCGGTCGTATCGCTTACCATCAGGCGAACGGCAAGTTAGCCTCGTCATTCAAAGCAATAAAAAACATTAAACTCCACAAATTTTAACATTAATATAAGTAAGATAATTAACGGCGCCTATGCTAAATACCAAACAGGATTTTACCTCCACGATATCAAAACATGTTACTCGTGTTAGGTTATCAATTTTTTTTTATCGCAGTAATGCTGATAACCTAATTACCGTAGCGTGTGCTTATATTACAAACATAGATATTCTAAAGTATTTAACGTGTGTAATATAAAGTTGTAAATTAGTAAAATTGGTATTATATATATTTCTAGTTATTCAATGGGACAGTACATAAAACAGGGCCATTGACGTATATTTTATAGACACGAACGTCCATATAAACTATTTGTTCAAAATCTAAACTAAGAAGGCAACCAAAACGTCACTGTTGTAACCTATTTATTCACTTAAATAACAAATAATTTTTACTTATTTGACTAATACTTTTTATTCACATCCCGGTTTACACTTAGACTCGAGTTCTTATATTATGAGCGCCACTCCGTACACGACCACAAGCTGTCAATATTGTCACTATACTACAGCAGTTGTATGGATTGCAGTTCAATTTAGTTGAACACGGTGATTGTTCGGCCAAATCTAGTACTTAGTACGTATATATCGATGTAATATAATCATTTTAATTATAATTCTATGACTCATGCTAGTACCTAAATACTAATCCCTTAGGGCGGAATTAGGAACCTCAAGTGTTTAACAGCAAATGATTTACGTGGCAATTTGTAATGTTCTGAGCAAATAAATAAATCACAGCTTGGTTAGCTTTCGCATAATCCTCTTCCAAACAACACCGTGGAAAGATATTAGACAGTATGTCACATAAGAGATATTAGTTATAATGAACTGTCATTTTTTTTAATGATTGCTTATATAAATTCGGCTTCTTTTTCTAGTGGTTTCCAAAATCTCACTAGTAGGTCGAGAAATTAACATCCTTACATATAACAAAACAAATTCTCCCGCCGCGTCTCTCTGAATACGATGAACTCAAAAACTGGTACATATTCGATGACATTTTTTAATACGTGCTCGGCAAAGTTACCCCACTGATGGTAAGTGGAGTGGGGTCCAATAGAATGTCGACTGACGAGAGATGATTACCCCTCGACAGTCGACACAATTATGCCGGCCTGTTGAAGACGGACATACATAGGCTGATCCCGGAATACGACACACTTACGTGGGCGACTTTAGCGGGGATTAAGGACTTGTGTACAGTGGTCGTAATCCGGGAGAATATAAAACATATCCTACCATCAGCAAATAGTTGGAAATACTTAGTTTAAGACCCTGGAAAAGGATTTTTATCCCGTCAATATATACAGTACTTTTACCCCGAATAAACTCTTTCACGAGAACGAAGCAGCGAGTAAAAGCTAGTGTCCAAACAAAATATATCTCTTTTTTTTTCACAACGATAGTATAGCTATCATAACATACAAAAATAATGTATCCGTCATAAAGCCCGGTCATACAATTAACAACAATAATACAAAATATATTAAGTTATAAAATTTTATGAATTTTAATTGTGGCTTTGCGTGAATCGAAGGACTTTTCTGAAATGTATAAAGATAATATTGTAATTTTATTCCTCTAATTAGTAAAAGAGGCTTGCGTCTAGCAATGGCTAAAGGACTGGTATTATAATCTATGACGTTGTGATACACCCGTGCCTCAGAAGCACGCAAAGCCGTTGGTCCTGCGCCTGATCTCTCTCCGGTCATGTCGGATTGCCGTCTCACCGGACTATACGAATGAAGGAACAGAGAGTGCACTTGTGTATTACACACACTTGTGCAATATAAAATCTCTTGCGTATCCAGATAAGTATCTGGTCTCCATTGATATTGGGCGCCGTGGTCGAAACTCGGTTAAGAAGAAATCAAATCAATCAATCTACGACATAGTATATATGCCAAATTATATTCAAATAAATTCGTTTTTTGCGTTTTCTTTAAATATAATAAAAATACTAATACTAGAAACAACCTTACTATACACTACTATAACGATACGCGGCGTCCAACCTCGCCAAAAATCTTTCTCAAATTAATTATGAAACGAAAACATACCGCGGCTCCACCGATGTAAAATGCCCTTAAAGTTACTGTTAAATGTCAATTAATTACTTTTGGTTGAAATTTTGAACAGATCCCAAAGTATTTGGACACAATGGGCACGAATTCTTCTGAAGTTTGCAAAATTTATAGGCTGAATAAGTATTTGCTTATAAATATTTAGTTATTTATTTTCGAATTTATAATTTTAGCGATACTCTTTTATTCCCGCTTTGTCTGTCATAGCTATATTTTCTCTCTTCTTAATGATATTAAATTTCACTGAATCCAGCATTCAATATTGTACAATTAATTTTAAAACAAATTTTTCTAGAAATAAATTATAACTAAATATAAAAGTGAAAAAATTTAAGACTTTACACATAATAATGTAAGCCCTGTAGTATATACTGTCCCACTGCTGGGCACAGGCCTCCTCTATTACTGAGAGACCTTAATCTATCATGGCCTAGTGCGGATTGATAGACTTCAAGTACCCTTAAAATTCAGATTTCCTCACGATGTCTTCCATCAACGTTAAAGCGAACTATAATTTACAAAGAATACACAATATATTTTTCTAGATAAGTCAGAGCTATTCGCCGTTGGGTTTCGAACCTACAGACATTCGTCTTGGCAGTCCATTCCACGCCCAGCTAGTACTAAACCGATTTTGATTTTTTTTACTAACAGGAAACTACATTATACCTAAGTGTTATATTTTATCCCGGGAAAATATAAAGCGATAGTTTTATCCCGGATTTTTCACGCAAACAGAGCGGCAAGCAAAAGCAAGTACTAGATAATAGAAGAGAGACACTAAATCAGCATTCACACGACAAACCATCATATAGTAATAAAAAAAAAATACCTTTTAATATAACGTGACAGGGAAACGCTCTCGATACGCTTTGGCTGCAACTAAAACTGATATGCGCTTAACCGTCGTTAAATGCAAGCTTAATTTGAACAGATGGTTGAATTCGCATATAGTTAAAAGATTATAAATTAATTATATAATCGATTTAATATAATTGCTGGTTTGGTAGTTTTTAAAAAAATATATACAGGCAGGTCAAAGGTAATTTTGCTGGTGGTAGGGTATATATATCCGCTCGGATAGCGATCACCACACTAGATGTTAAAAGCCACCAAAGTGAACCCAAAAGACTTGCTGCCAGGCTTCAAGATACTGTGAGCTCATTCTAAATAGATCGGACCACCAACAGCTAAAAAATATACGTAGATATTGGAACTGACTTTGCGGATGACCAACACCTCAGCCCTCGTGACCACGAAGGCTGCAAAGTCTTCGAAATGTCGGAAGAAAATTATAATATAAAAACCGCGATAGAATCCGAAAAATAGTTTAATTTTAATACAAGGCAAAAAGTAGCCCATATATTAATAGGGACTTGGTCTATCCGTGTGAGTAATTTTATCCAATGTTCAGCGCTTACGTTTACTTCTTACAAACATACAAACATTCGTATTTATAATATTAGTAAGAAATATGATAAAGCAAAAAGACTTAACATCTCATGTCTCAGAATGCCGAGTGCAGTGGAATACCAAACATTACTTTGTAATTCAAGGTATTGGATGGTGTTTCTACTGTTTATGGGCGGTCGTATCGCTCACTATCAGGCGAATGGCAAGCACTTATCGTCATTCAAAGCAATAAAAAAAAATTACAAAAAATTAAACTGACTCTAAAAACTACCAAAAAAAAAACCCTACCATGACCAGTACATAGGTCCTATATTCTAGTAACCAATGTTGGAACCGGTGCCTAATTCAAACTAAACATTGTTTTCGTATTTGTTTATGTTGGTATATATTATTATATTATAAACAAATTACTAACAAACTTTTATATACTGGCAACACTGTGACTGATGTTCTCATATTTTTTAAGTCTAGTCTTCCGACCACTGTAATGGTAGTATGTCTGATATATAATAAAAAGGTTATCTTAAATTACAACCTGTTTTTCACTGCAATCCAACAGTTCATGTATTTATCTAGTTTTACTAGCAATGGAAATAAGCTTTGAAAATAAAATTATTGTTCATATTTTTAACTACCCTATAAATGTCACGTTTTAACACGCTTTTATTAGCTTGGGTTGTATCTATGTATGTATGTATGTAACGGAATCTTTGAGCTCAATTTTCACCAATTTCCAGAAATCTGATTAATTTGAAACTTTACACACGTATCAAGGACCGATGACAATGCAATAATTTGATAAGAGTTTCCCATTATCCTTATTAGGACCGCCAGGATTAATAAATTCTTTTATAGATCCGCTGTGAAAGAGTAAAAGAGATAGAGCTAGCGCGCGATCTGCGCATGCCTGCGGTTTCGGATTTACTCTGTCGGACTTGCTTGGGCACTAGGCACAGCACAACGGAGGCCGAAACGTTTTCAGTATAGTTGCGTTCTTACCTTCTTCATTCCTTATACATGCGTAGGTACTGATGAGCCTATTACTCGCAAATTACTGTATCTAATATTCATATAATATATAATATGATAACCTCGACTTACAAAAGGGTTCTTAATCACAACAAAATAATCAGAACATAAATTTTAATCTATTTATTTTACGGAACAAAATTTGGTAAGCAGTAAAGCTTTGAAATTACCGTCGGTAAAGAAGTAATTCAATACGATCAAAAAATTTGTAATTAGAAAGTCTTATTGATTAAAATACAAATAACTAATATGGATTAAAAAAATCAAACTAAAAATGAAAAATAAATAATAGTTTAAAAAAACTAAAAAAACACGCTTTTATTGCTAATCGAACTAAAAAGGAGAAAATAATTTCTAAGTACAAAGAATTTATATTACAGTAGTAGAAGGTTGAAGGATCAATCATAGTTAAGTACCTCAAAATAAAATTATAATAAACTTGAAGTTATTAACAGAATAATTTAACTCAGAGTAAAAGCATGGGGTGCTTGATATAGTATGTATTATAATCATTCTATTGGCTACTATCTATAAGAGGAGAATTATGAAAACGAAGTAAAATGCACCCCACGCTTTTTACTTTGAGTTAAATTATTCTGTTAATAACTTCAAGTTTATTATAATTTTATTTTGAGGTACTTAACTATGATTGATCCTTCAACCTTCTACTACTGTAATATAAATTCTTTGTACTTAGAAATTATTTAACTCATTAATGCATGTAAAGAGAATGATTCATAAAATACCTGGGTGTGACTATAGTTAAATATCTACGTGACGTGGCACTCATATTGTAACAGCTGCCAGAGCAGCTGTAAATGCTTTAGAGAATGCCTTTCTGTAGTAATATAGGATAGAGAAAAGTCATGTAGTTAAAGCGAATGAATGAATAAACTGTAGGTAGAGAATAGGATATAAATATAAATATTGCCCGAGTGCTGGGTACGGACCTCCTCTACTACTGGAGGGAGTAAGCCTTAGTCCACCACGCTGGCCTAGTGCGGATTGGTAGACTTCACATACCCTCGAAATTCCTATAGAGAACTTCTCAGGTATGCAGGTTTCCTCACGATGTTTTCTTTCACCCTTCAAGCGACCGATAATTCATAAAGAATACACATATAATTTTTAGAAAAGTCAGAAGTGCCTTTGGGGTTTTAATCTGCAGACATTCGTCTCCGCAGTCAGTTCTGCATCCAACAAGACTATCGCCGTTTATTATTTGGCAAATATAAGGCGCGTTGGGGTAATATCGTAGGAGGTGTAACATCGTATTAATCAAATAACTTGCAATTTATAAAATTTTTTGAATGTTTATAAATGACTACCTAGATCAGAATATACTCTTTTTATGGATTTTAGAATCCCTTCAACATAAACATAAGGTTTTAGATAGTAGTCCGAACTATACCTGCGAAGGTCCTATCTTTCTCACACATTTCTAAAAGTACGGTACTTTTTTAAAACCTTATAAAATATTAACTGATATATATAAGGAATTGAAAAAATATATACCATTTAGTATATTTAATAACATATAGCTAAGTTAATGATTCATAATAATAACTTCTATAGAATTCTTGTAAAAAAATAATTCGAGGAGACTGTTTAACACGTCGAATAATCGTCCGATTTAATCCCAACGCACCTTATACACTGACCGGTAGATCCAAGGTTTGATTATCAAGCTAATTTTTACCGTTTTCCACCACTTAAAACTCCTAGAACGGAAGATTTGAAACAAACAAAGATGTATCACACTTGTATCCCAGAAGAGGTAGGTAGAGATGTAATAAGAACATCAACTTTTTGCCTGTGTGCTTCATCCCATCATGTAATAGGGCAGTAGTAAAAGGTCCGTAAAACCTGATTCCTGCCAACTTCCCTTTATCTAGAACTTTATTATCATTAAAACGATTTGCAGACTACATTTAAACGTATTAGTACCTATAATATGTTGTGTCGGCTATCGGCAAATTTTAACTTTCGCTGACAGCTAGTATACACACTAACCTATATTATGCATAGACTCACAGCTGTGCCTACCACCCGCTTACTGTTTATTTCAAATAAGCTGACCTGGCGAACTTCGTACTGTCATATTTTTTTGCCATGAATACTGTCTCAAATCTTTACCCCCTTATTCATAGACGTTTTTTTATCTAAGGATGGAGCATTGCTATGATAACTAGTCTGTTTCCCAGTGCTGAGGGCATGGCAGCCTTCGCAGTGCGTAGACATAGGGCCGTTGTGATTGGCTAATATTGAGATACAACTTTAACGTAATTGGTTGAAAAATGAACAAAGCTGAGAAACAGACTTGTTATCACAGCAATGCTCCGTCCTTCCATAAAAAACGTCTATGCATAAAATTTTAATTATAATTATTTTAATGTATTTTTATGTACAACGTTTAAATTTTTCTGTCTCATACGCACACTCGCTTTTCTGAGATTTTTAAATATTTTCTATTAGTTTTTTTTTTCATACAAACGTTCTCATAACAATATCGAACTCATAAAAGAAAGATTTATCCAATTTGGTGCAGTCGTTTGGAAGTTATGCGCGTACAAATATTTCACTGATTCATTTTTTTTATATAGATTGTTAAACTCAAGAGTTTATGCGACTATTAGGTATTTTAATTTCGCAGTTAACGTGAAATAAGTATACAGTTGTACAATTAACAAGCGACTGGCCATGAAAAGTATAAATTACAATATCAATTGTCAATGTTAAGGTTACCGTGTTTAATTTTATTGTTCAATATTGTAAATAGAAAGTTAAGACATTGGCATACGTAGATGAAAACATGAAACAGTATAATAAATAGAACGGACAGCAGGACCAAATTTGTGCTCCAAAGTTATTATCAACTAGCTTCCGCCCGCAGCTTCGCCCGCGTGGATTTCGGGTTTCAAAAATGGAGAAGGTGCTCAATTTGTCGGGATGTTTTTTTAATTTATGGTGGTATGCAGGTGGTCCGATTGTCCGGTCAGGGTCTGATGATGGGATCCTGGTGAAATCGAAGGAACTTTATTTACCATTAAGGTTGCACAAGAAATGACGGAAGCTTAAAAAATGGAGTAACTTCTCCCGTTTTCCCAACATTTTCCATCACTGCTATGCTCCTATTAATTGTAGCGTGTTGAAAAGTATACTATAACCAGCTCAGGAGTATGAAAAATAATTGTACCAAGTTAAGTTAAAATCCGTCGAGTAGTTTTTGTTTCTATAACGGTTATACAGACAGACAGACAAAAATTTTACTAATTGCATTTTTGGCATCAGTATCGATCCCTAATCACCCCCAGTTATTTTGGAAATATATTTCATGTACAGAATTGACCTCCCTACAGATTTATTATAAGTATAGATATGCAAAAGTAGCTCAAAAATTGTACATAACGAAAACATGCATTTTAAAGTAAAACAAAAGAAATAATATCGTGAAGCCAACCAAATAACTAATGATATATTAAATTTTGTGACTGTTCAATTTAGTCGGGTCCGCGATATCACTTTTTGAGTTTCAGAACGCGACATTACATTATTATATTCTGTGCTCCAACGCACACTGCTTTGATGTTAGGAACACACCTACATTGCTTAGACAACAGTGAACTTTATACGATAGCAATAAAGCTCAAATTGACTCTACGTATTAGTTAGAAAACGTTTGTATGGGAAATAGAAAAATGCTGTTTTGAGGATTTTCCCGGCAATTATTCGAATTTTTCTCACCTTTTAAACTATCCCTAGACCTCCACGAATAATTCAAGACCAAGATAAGATAAATCCGTTCAGCCGTTCTCGAGTTTTAGCGAGACTAACGAACAGCAATTCATTTTTATATATATAGATTGTTAATAAGTTGCTAAGCGGCGACAGCCTAGTTGGGTGTGGAACGGACTGACAAGGCGAATGTCTGTAGATTCAAATCCCAAGGGCAACACACCCCTGACTTTTCTAAAATCATGTGTGTATTCTTTGTGAATTTTTCGTTCGTTTTAACGGTGAAGGAAAACATCGTGAGGAAACCTGCACATCTGAGAAGTTCTCTATAGGAATTTCGAAGGTGTCTGAAGTTTACCAATCCGCACTAGGCCAGCGTGGTGGACTAAGGCCTAATCCCTCTCAGTAGTAGAGGAGGCCCGTGCTCAGCAGTGAGCAAGTATATAATACAGGGCTGATATTATAATAAGTTGCTGTCTTATTTGGAATGTTCGTGTGACAAGATGTCACAGCGTCCTCAGATATTAATAATATAAAAATAACATATTTCTAGAAAATATGCTAACATGAGCAATAAAAACTCGCAAATCACGATATTTAAAAAAATAAGTATTTTACATTGGTGTTTTGCTATTCTACGATAGATTGTGTCAACATTGTATGACGGCAACATTTTTGTATGACAATCTTTTCAATGTCTTCTCTATGCAATTTAAGAACTCTTTGCGTATATGTAATTGCGTAATATTTAATGTGTGCGTAAAATTTTAATAAATAATTATATATTTTTTGTAGGTGCAAAGGTGATTCAAACAATACTTTTGCGTCAGTTGGATAATGGAAAGATGAGGAAACTGTGTCTATACGAGCTATATTTGCACTACAATCATATACCTTAATGAAATGTAATTTTTAAAAGACGACCAACCGATCATGTTGTGTTTGCCTGTTTAATATTACTATTTTTTTTTTTATCTTTTCTCTTGACTGAAAATTATGATTGTAAATGTAGGCGAATGCACGCTGTACGCCCTTATTTAACTATGAATTTATGTTCTCTTTTATTTCCTATCTTTAATTTTATTTTATGCCGCTCCAGGTTTAATCCATTGGATTTCATCTTATCCCATGTTAACGGTGATGTGCGTGCATTAGCTTATATATCTATTATGACTATGTAGAACAAAGACTTGGAAAAAAATACAAAAGATGTACTGAACAATCGATGACAAAAAAGAAAGCCCGCAGTTTCTTTCTGCCTTTCTTCTTCGGGTAGTCATCACTTAAGTATCTAGTGAGAAAGGCTGGTAGTTTAGCTAGGTTAAGGCTCATGTCCTCGCCGGTGAGGATCGCGACGCGTTACCCTTCTATTTACCCTACTTGCCAGCCCGAGCTGGTTACTTCGGTTTGTACCTTGTTTTTATTATAAATTTTATCCCTAATTTAAAATGTCCAAAGTTATATAAGTAATTTTAATAGTTGTTTAGAAATAATAATTTTTATTCTTATGCTTTGTTTTGACGTATCATAACTGCAACTTTGTTCGCCTACGTGATAAAGTATTTTTTTTTACAAGCAATAAGCTCGCAACGTTCAAGCGCTCTGAATCAGATGACCTCTGTGCATTTTAAAACATTATAGTACGAAAACAAGCTGCTCTACACCCGACGTTATGTGAAATATAAAACAAAATAAATATGAATAAAAATTAAATTTCATTTTAAACGCACTAATGACACTGCTACTAATAGATAAGTCATGTCATCGGCACCATTGACAATACATTGCTGGTGGTAGGATATATTTTATATCCGCCCGGATAATGAACGATAAGCGGCGATAGCCTAGTTGGTTGTGGAACGGACTGCCGAGACGAATGTCCGCAGGTTCAAATCCCAAGGACACACCTCTGATTTTTCTATAAAATTTTGTGTGTATTCTTTGTGAATTATCGCTTGCTTTAACGGTGAAGGAAAACATCGTGAGGAAACCTGCATACCTGAGAAGTTCTCTATAGGAATTTCGAGGGTGTGTGAAGTCTACCAATCCGCACTAGGCCAGCGTGGTGGACTAAGGCCTAATCCCTCTCAGTAGTAGAGGAGGCTCGTGCTCAGCAGTGGGCAAGTATATAATACAGGGCTGATATTATTATTATTATTATGGGATTTTACACGAATGTGTTTCTCCTCGCAATGGAGGGTACGAAAAGCACGGGCCAAGGCCAAGTGCGTTATTTTTATTAAAACACTATGCATCCTCAGAATTTAAAAATTTGCGTGTTAAGCGACAGGTATTAAGTATGACAGCTTTTTGTAACAGCAGGTATGTTGAGGGGTTGATGTGCAGACTTTCAAGGCTAGTGTGGAGTGTCTTTGGGATAACACCCGTGCTGGAGAGGACTATAGGCACCGTTCGGACGCGGTTTACTTGCCATTGGGTTTTTATTTCTATTGAGAGCTCTGTGTATTTTGCTATTTTTTCCGTATGTGTTGTAACTAAATTGTGTGTATTGCATATGGCTATGTCGATAAGAAATACTGTTTTATTTTGTTTATCTAGTAGGGTTATATCCGGTCTATTGTTGTATACAGTTTTGTCAGTTATTATTGTTCTATCCCAGTATATTTTAAATGCATCATTCTCTATAACAGCATCCGGTTTGTACTTATAGTATGGTTTTTTCTCCAAAATTAATTTACATTGGTATGCTAAGGATTGGTGAATAATGGCAGCAACTTGGTCATGGCGGTGTTTGTAATCCGTCTGGGCTATGGATCTGCAAGCGCCGGTGATATGTTGGATGGTCTCGGAAGCACTGTGGCATCGTTTACACGAGTCTTGAAAGTTGGGCCTACGGATAATAAATTTCTGATAGTTTCTAGTGTCGACGGTTTGGTCTTGGATGGCAATCATAAAACCCTCAGTTTCGGGGAACAATTCACCTCGCTGCAGCCATGCGTTCGACGCCTTCATGTCGACATGGGGTTGCTGCAGGTCAAGGCGATGTCGCCCGTGGAGGGATTTATTTTGCCAGGCGGATATTTTGTCTTTGTTACTAACTATATATTCATTACGCTGTGTGCTTTTGGAAAGTAAGTTAAGAGGTGTGTAGTGTTTATCTATATCTGCTATTATTTTATGCAAAAGAGAGGTTTGAGCTTTCTGAGAAAAGAAGTTCCTTAACGTGCTTATTTGTTTATTGTGTAGGTTTTCTACGTCGATAATACCACGCCCACCTTCTTCGCGTGGCAGAGTGAGTCTCTGTACACAGGATCTTGGATGATGCTTACGAAATTTGGTGAAGGTTGTGTTAATGAGCCGTTGCAGTTTTGTTAAATCTGTTTTGGACCATTTAATTAAGCCGAATGAATATGTCAGGATTGGGATTGCAAAACTATTTACTGCCTTTACTAAATTACGGGACAATAGTTGGGTTTTCATAATAATATTTAATCTGTGTTTAAATCTTTTTATTAGCTCTATCTTAGTATCTTTTAGGCAGACTTGATATGATTGTTGAAAACCTAAATATTTATATGTGTTATTGTAGTCTAGTGCTCCTATGGTCTGCCCTGTTGTTAATATATAAGGTTCACGTCCTATGTACTGCCCTTTCCGATATGTAAACGTTTTACATTTATCAATTCCAAACGCCATACATATGTCGTTGGAAAACATTTGCGTGATGTCGGCAAGGTAATGAAGAGATGAAATGCTGTTACTATATAGTTTAATATCGTCCATGTATAGAAGGTGAGTGATATTCCTGCTTCCAGAATGATCAGACTCTATTTTGAGGCCGTCGTTGCCATTTAATAGATTAGAAAGCGGGTTCAGAGCAAGGCAGAACCAGAGAGAGCTTAAGGCATCTCCCTGGAAAATACCACGTCTGATCGGTATTGGGTCGGTTACTAATGACTTATTAATTTTTAATTTTGTAACCCAATGCTGCATTATTGTTTTTAAAAACTCTATCAACGTTGGGTGGATTTTATAGTGCTCTAAAACATAACCTAACCAGCTGTGAGGCACAGAGTCGAACGCTTTCTGATAATCAATGTACATAGTGCACATGTCCCTTTTAGCTACAGTGGTATGTTTCATTGCTATGGTGTCGATCGTAATTTGCTCCTTACAGCCCTGACTCTGTTTACGGCATCCTTTTGTTCTTCTGCTAATATACTGTTATCGGTAAGGTGTTTGTAGATAGCCTGAGATATACATGAAGTGATGATTTTATAAATAGTTTGGAGGCATGTAATAGGTCTGAATTTTTCCGGATTTGTCGAGTTTGGGTCTTTAGGGATCATGTAAGTGATACCTTGTGTTAGAAAGGGTAGGAACAATTTGGGGAATTTTAAGAAATCATTAATATGATTGAGTAGTGATGCGTGTAGAGAAGTGAGCTTTTTATAATAAAAGTTATGAATGTGATCTGTGCCGGGTGTTTTCCAATTATGAGCTTTATTCAGAACAGTAAGAAATCTTTCGCCTGAGATATCTTCAAAAATCATTTCTGGGACTTCGGAAACTTTTTGTTTTTCTGTCTCAATCCATGGTGCTTGTTCATTATGAAATAATGGTTTACTCCATACGTTGGACCAGAATTCCTGTAATTCTTGTTGTGTGCGTGAGGTAGATGATGGTGTTTTTGTGTTCTGTACGTTTGTGGTGTTTAATGTTAGATTTTTATAGAATTGTCTTTCGTTATGTGTAAATTGAGCGTTTTGTTGTTTACGTTGGGTGCAATTAATATATCGGCGACGGCGACTGCTGAGTGCATTTAGTTTTTGTTTTAGTGTATCCATGAACTGTTTATCTGTGTTATTAGGTTCTTCGTAGTTAGAGTGTATTTTATATTTATTTTTTATTTTCTCTACATGCCTTATTAGGCCTAAACTTCTGTTACCCACAATATATTGGGAAATCCTACCTATTGCTTTTCTTAACTTTGCTATTCTAATATCGAGCCTTTTCTGCCAGTTAGGTCTTATATCGCTAGTTTGATTCACGTGTGATGACACGGGTTCGGTAGGATCTTTTATTTTTGAACCATTACATAGAGCTGCCGTGTATGCTGCACAGTATATAAGTGTGCGAGTTTTTGTAAAGTCGTTTTCCTGGCTATCGTATTTAGGTATTACTTGTTTATTTAGATATGAAACAATGAAAGCGAATTTTCTAGATGATTTCTGTTTCGGTATGTAAGGTCTTTCTACTGGATTACTATTTAGGAACTTTTCGTAGATCTGTTGAAATGTATTTTGAATAATCTCTTCAAAACTATTGTTTTCTATGTATTGATGGTGATGTCTGTGGTCGTTTTGTTGGTTTTGCTCTGTTAGCGATGTTCCAATTTCAGGTTGTGGTGAGGTCGATGTATCTATAGTGTGCAAGTCTAAAGTATCTCTAACTTTTTCTCTAAGGATATCTAACCTTTCATTGCTGATGAGTTTATTGTTGATTATAACACGTCTTTGATCTGCTATGCGCTGTTCGGAGACGTGTGCTATTTGAGGGAATTGTTGTGTAATGCTTGTATGTAGTAGTTTACGGTAAGCGGTTCTATTTGTCTCAAGGCTTGTGATTCGATAATATTCTGTTATTATCGCTTCATTAATTTCGTCACTCCAAGATATACGTGAGCTAGTGTTCGAATTTGTGGGCTGTACTGAAGTTAAAAAGAGCATTAATATCCGTAACAGTTTTTAAATTTTTCGCTACGTCTTGTTTTTATAAACTGTAGAGTGGAAGTAGGAAGGAGTCGATTTCTGATGATGGCACGTCTTTGGTCGCCTATTCGCTGTTTGGATACATTTATTTCGGGAAACTTTGCAACAAATTGTGTGTATAGTGGATGTAAATAACCTCGTATTTTGGTTTCTAGCTTAGTAACGGTAAGGTAAGTGCGCCAAATGAACTCGTTCATTTCCTGTGTCCATTTTATTCTTGCGCGCGCTTGGCCTGTGGTGGGTGCAGGATTATTGGCAATTGCCTCTTGCACAACATCCACGGCTATAAGGTTTTCGGAGTGAGAGGAGATTGGGGAAGGATGATCCGAGTTAAAGGCTAGATAGGAAGGTGGTGATGATGGTACTGATGAAAAAAGGCATTTAGGGGAAGATGAGGACGAGGATGGGTCTTGATGGTCGGCTGTCGCATTAATTTCGGGTGACCCGGTAGGAGTCCGCCTGTTCAACTCTCTACCGCTGACGGTTCGCATGCTGTGACACCCAGCGTCGGCTCCAGGTGTGCCCCGGCGATCGCCCCCGGGAAGCGACTGTTTCAATTTCTTTTGCAAGCGAGTCTCCATATTTTATGGGTTTCCAGAGCCATGTTAGCCGGTGCCAGTAATTGCATTTCACCGTGTCCGCCCCCCACGTGGATTATTATTATTATTATTATAACGAACCGTACGGTGGCAGCGGTGTTAATATCAGCCATAGTGGCGCACGAAAGTGTCGCGTTCCGGGATTATCCTGTGTATATCCAGTTTCAACAGGCCGGCATAATTGTATCGACTGCTGAGGGATCGTCAGTCGACATTCTATAGGACTTCACTTACCATCAGGTGCAGAAAGGTCACTTTGACGTGCACATATTAAAAAAACCGCCATGCCCTTTACCTTTTACTCAATTACAAATAATCATTTCACCAAAGCACAAATTAAACGCAAACATAAAATCACTTTAACACAAACATCAGTTAAAATTAATGAAAATGCAAAACATAGAGCAAGCAAAAGTACAAAATACGAAACAGAACTGATATAAATCAGAAGTATAATTTAATTAGCTGAAACGGGAGATATACGTTGCAGTGCTCATTAAAACTCAGAAGAAAATAGAGAATGAAGCACTAAGTTTTTGTCTGCGCGAAGTCTGGAGTTTTTACAGTTACGTTATGTTTTTGAAAATCGAATTGTGGCGGAATAGTACGAGTTACATCCATTCACAAACAATACTATGAAGACGCACAGTGCGCCTATAACGATACGCCTAGAACGCATAGTGTCGGCAATTACATAGCTTTCTTTGGCTTTGTTTATCTGTCAGCCGATGAAGTAGAGTTGCATCTCAATTTTTACCAATTACAGCACCCTTTTGCCTACATACTGCGAAGGCTGTGTTTTAAAACCATTCTAATGTGGGATAAGGCGTTGATCCCGCTTTTTTGGGATATAGGCAAATGCTAGAAACTACGGTATCATTTTAACTGAATAAACAAGCTATCGCGTGTATGCAATGCGATGGCGAAAGGAGAAATTTTCCAAAAGGGAACCCGACGGAACATATAGATACTAATACGAATGAAGGCGGTCTGCAAATCGTTCTTATGATAATTCGATTTAATTCAAAGTTATATATAGTGTTGCTATTTATAGCTGGCCGTATTGCCTATTATCAGCCGAAGAATATGCACTTCTCATAATATTTCAATAAAAAATTAACACGGACAGTTATTATGCTTGGTAACAAAATGAGCAATATTAACTCTACCCATAATTAATTATGAATACAATACATGCTTCTGTCATATTAATATACAAATAATTCGAAATTATTTATTTTGTTCATTCATACTATATTTAATATAATTTGTATAAAGTCTTTGTCTGTTGGGTTTATTGTTTCAGCTGGATAAACAGCGTGTACTTGCATGAGGAGATGCTTTCAGTGGTTTTTTGTTGTTATGTATACAGGGTGTCCCAGAAAGTAGTGTCAAGCGGAGGTCCAGAGATAGAGCACCCCTTGGGGTATCCGAATCACCCCCATGTACGTTCCGCGATTTTTCATAGTTTTCAAGTTATAAATATTTTTCTGAATTTTTGAGAATTTTCGATTTGAACGACAAAATGTTTTCTTTTTAAAAAAGTAGAAGACTTATTCGAGATTTTTTTATTGCAACTAAATTTTCATTAATTGTACTTTTTTGCTAAAAACAATCAGCTCCGTAACTTTAATGAAAATTATGTAAATGTTGGTGTAAAGAGAAAAAGTTACGTTCTATGAATTATAACCCAAATTTTCTTCTTTAAATTAAAAAACTAAACAGGTGACTTCGTGGTTTTAAGGTACCTCGAAAACTTCTCCAGAATCTCAACTTACATATTCATTAAAAAAACATAGTCCTTCATGGGGGCTATTTTGGCTAAAATAAGCCTTAAAAGACAGCAAGGTGGAATATTTTTTAAATTTGCCATTAGATTACAATTATTTTTTTTGCCTTCTTATCCTATCCTATCCTATTCTAAGGTTAATTAGTTTGTAAAATAACCGAAAATAACTGCAAGAAAGCTATAAGTTGAACATTTGGCATATTCTTGTGTTTAAGTTCAATTAATTTTGCATGATTTGTTCTCGTCGTTTAAAGTTTGTAAACGTTGGTGTAACTCTTTTTCCTGCGATTACAATGGGCCGAGGCGATAAGATACCGAATTATTACTATCTCTCTCATTCTTGTAGGCAAGAAGGGCTACGTGCAACCGACGTTGTACCTGAGTCGAATTTGGGCCTTGAGAAATGGATGAGGACATACATCTGTTTGGCCATCTCATCATTTTTAAGGTTAATTAGTCTATTAACTAACTAAAAATTACTCCAAGAAAACTATGACTTAAACATTTGGAGGTTAAAAATGGCTGTAGGAAAGATAAGATTTAATTAACCTTTAGAGGTTTAATTTTATTTCTTTTAGATGAATTTAATTTAATAAATAAAGCAAAAAGTCAGTAAGTAATTGTTATTTGAAGTGAAAAAAGTTATTTGGGATTTCGGTCTAAAATGCCCTTTTAAGTACAATGATAATTATTAGGATAATTATAGTATATAGCAAGAGTTCACCAGTCTTCGAAAGTCTTCGGAACGTCGCTAAAATTATAATATAAAACCGCGAGACAATTTAAAATAGTTTCGTTTCAATGTCTAATATTCGCGTAAACATAAGAAATCATTACTTAAATGAATAAATATTTTATGTCAATGTTCTGCGCTCATTTGGTAACTTAAGATGAACTCAGTAAGTACATTCCTTTCAAAGGGAACACAACGTTTTCACAATGTAGCTTAGCGGTAAAAAAATACTATGAATACCTACCAGGACTCTCGTATACGAGATCTCTATCATCACTAAATCATCAACAAAAATTACCAAAAACATAAAAAAAATCTAATTTCCAAAACAAATCCAAACACGGCCGCGGTAACCACAATTTCCAAAGGACAATTCCGGTCATCCGACCCCTAATAGTAGGAGAGATTTATTGCCACCCTATAAATCTGGGATCTGACTTACATGCACTTATATGGTGGGATGAACACAAGTTAAGGGTTGCCATATGTTCCTTATACGTAATATGAAGTTACTTCGATATTGGATTTTTGTGGGATTTTTTTTTTATAAGAAACGGGTTTTATTTAGAGTTTATGTATAACCAAAGGTGGAACATCTGGAAAATCGATTATTTCTTTCTGAAGCAAACGCGTGATATTCACCTCTATTACATATGTCTTAGAACTCAATATATAATTTTACTGCCGAGTGGTGTATTTCAACGTTAAAATTCTTGGAAAAAATGTTCTTTGCAAGTATAAATTAACACCACTAATTCTTTCTTTTGTTAAATAGGTTTTATTTATCCGTTATTTTTTGACAAAAATGTTTTGTTCAAGTGAGAACTTGTTGATACCTAAATTGTTACTATCTATTATCTATATATATATATATATAAAAGAAAGTCGTGTTAGTTACACTATTTATAACTCAAGAACGGATGAACCGATTTGGCTGAAAATTGGTGGAGAGGTAGCTTAGGACCAGGGGACGGACATAGGATATTTTTATCCCGTTCCCACGGGAACGGGACGTGACATAAGACGTGGTATAAGAAAGCAAAATTTGGTATGGAGATAGTATAAGACCCTGGAAAGGTTATAGGCCTCTATTCCGGGAAAATGTATAGTGGGACTTTTATCCCGGAAAACTCCTTCACGCGGGCGAAGCCGCGAACAAAAGCTAGTATAATAATAAATCGCTGAATGTGTTGCTAAGCGCAAATCTTGATTTCTCTAATTCTTTTTTTATTATATTCCTTGAAGTACGAGAATGGTTCTTACGGAGAGAAAAAAATTAAAAATTGCCTGAAAAAGTCTAAAAACAACACATTTCTATATTCCCATACAAAAGATTCGTAATAATACTTAAAAGTCAATTTTAACTTTAATATCATACCATAAAGTTTAATTGTTAGTGGAGGTGTTCCGGGAAGGCAAAACAATTGAGTGACGTCAGTATCGTATAAATATTAATGTCAATATTTATAAAATGGAAAGAATTTTAAATATTTTATAATTTTTATTTTTAACATAATGTAATTATTGACTTATCAACTTTCTTTTTTCGTTTTTATCTTACTAGCTGACCCGGTGTCCCGAAAAGCAAAATAAATACTAAAAAAAATAATAACTAAAGAATCGACTGTTAGGCGGTACGAAGTTCGCTAGGTCACCTAGTTTCTAATACAATTATATAGCTGTAGGTTTTCCATACTGTAAATAAATTTAACATAATGAAATAGTATGCTCCATAAACCTAACAATATCAATGATATTAGAAACTCTGTTTATTAATAAGTGAATAAAATCTTTGTACACCTTTTAAGCACATGGCGCGCACGGAGAGCGAGGTTTGGCCTAATTAAAGTTCATACAGAAAAATAAAATTTATAAATAATACGTTTTATAAATTCGACGCTCGAATTTCGGCCACTAGACGACCGTTAATAATAATGAATCATTCATTTATTATTGAGAATAACATGTCATATCTCTCAAACGTTGCAAGGCGATGGTTTCCTCAAGACTTCTTCCTAAGATAGACTATTAGTCCCCAATTATCTATGACAACAAACTAAACTTCAAAATTGACGCAGTCAGGACAAAGAAATGCTTATCGAAGAATAAGAAACTAATTGCCTTAATTATGGAAATAAAAATTCTAGCACTGATTCTAATATTCTTTGCTAACTTCAGAATATGCCAAAGTAAGAGATATGATGGCTATTCCCTATACAGCGTCACGCCAATGAATGTGGACCATTTGAAATTCCTTCAGAATCTAGAAAGGCAGAAGTACATCGATGTTATATTTTGGAAGAGTCCGTATAAACTTTTCACCGATGTCCAGTTTCTAGTGAACCCTAGTGATAAAGATTTGTTCCTGGAGAGAGCTGGTCATTTCCGTCTTGAGGCTAAGCTGTTACTAAACGATATACAACAGTAATGTTTCTTTATACTTAGTAGTTTTTTTTTTATTTCTTTTAATGACGAGACGAGCTTGCCATTCGCCTGATGATAAGCGATACGACCGCCCATAAACACTATCCAACAACTTGAATTACAAAGTATTGTTTGGTATTTCACAGCGCTCGCTATCCTGAGACATGACATGTTAAGATTATGTCCAGTAGTTAAATTGGCTACAATGTCCTTCAAACCGGAACACAACATTGACCGCACTCTGCTGCTTGCAGGCGTACTTTCGCGGTTTTTATGAAATTTTATTAAACGTCCTTATAATGCTTATTGAATTTGTATATTCCGTGAAACAAACTTATGTTGTTTCAACGAAAAGTCGTTTAGCCGTTATACCGTAATGCTAAAATCAATATACATTGAAAGTTTTTACAAGTTTATTATAAGTGTAGATTAGTGTAACGTCTAGTAATTTATGTTCTCTGAAACAATTGGTTTGCTATTATGATCTAATTGTTCATCTTATAAATGTTTATATTTATTAGTTAATAACATAAATAATAACATTTGTCTTTATTACTATTATAAATTAATGTCAAGGAATAAATTATTATTAAAAAATAATAGAATATGGGCGCGTCTGTCTGTATGCCTGAACGCGAACTCAAAAACTACCAATGGATTTCGTAGATTTTTAGTATGGAGATAGTTTGGCTTTTTTATCCCGCAATATATATAACAGGACATTTATCTCGTAATTAACTCTTTCGCTTGTTCTTTCAAAAAAATTAAAACTAATTATTTCAGGGCATTCGAACATCAAAACGTCCGGCAATACCACAGACTGCGAGTCGAAACGTTCACTTGGCAAAACTACCACACTTTAGCCGACGTTTACCAGTGGCTGGCAGATATTGCCTTAAAATATCCTGCACAAATTGATCTGACGTCTATTGGCAAGTCAGCTGAAGGACGAGACATATTCGTAGTTGGACTTAAAACATCTGGAGCGAAACCAGTGGTCATTGTCGAAGGCGGTATCCATGGAGACGAGTGGATTGCAACCGAATTTGTGACGTATCTTATTTACCAGTTGGTTTATAATAAAAATCCTCGGCTACAAGATTTGGTCGCGAGGTACCATTGGTACCTGATACCTATTGTTAATCCTGATGGATTCGAATACAGTCATAACGTGGTGAGTATTTTTAAGCATAAATCAACCTTCATCATCATCATAATCGTCAGCCACATAAAGTTCACTACTGAACACAGGCCTCCCCCAAAGATTTCCACACAAACCTGTAGAAAGCGGTCTGCATCCAGCGTATTCCTGCGATCGTAATCACGTCGTCCGTTCAGCTTGCAAGTGGACGGACGCTGCGCTTGCAGGTACATGGTCTCCACTTGAGAACTTTGTTACCCTATCTGCTGTCAGTTCTGCGAACTATGTGCCCTGCCTACTGCCACTTTAGCTTGCTAATACGCTGGGCTATGTCTGTGAATTTCGTTCTACTACGGATCTCTTCATTTTTGATTTGATCGATTGATTGTAAATCAACCTTATTGAACCCCTATTAAGTTTTGTTTTTCGATGATGGGTATTCGCGCAAACGTCCAATTATTTGAGCCCTGATAGTCCGTCATAATGGTCCACGTGAGTGTGGCGCGTTCCGGGTTCGGCCTGTGTATATTCGATTTCAATAGCCCGGCATAATTATGTCAACTGTCGAGGGCTAATCATCTCTCGTCATTCGAAATTTTTTAGACCCCACACATCATCAGGTACAGTGGGGTTTCTTTGCCTTGCTCGTATAAAAAGCAGGCTAAAATCTTACAGATAGTGATTAGACTTCGAATTACATTAATAAAACTATTTGTTCCCAAAATGATATGATATTAAAAGCTAGAGAACATCAAGCCGACAACTTGAGAAAATTACACTTTCAAATTCTTCATTACGATTTCAATTACGTAAATTTTGGCCAACCCGCCTTACTAGAAATTTCTTTTTATTATTGCGTCTTTCTGTTTTATGTATTGTGCTAATATGCTTATATGGAAATGTATTTTCACACAATGATAATGTATGCAAATGATGTATTAAATATAGCTTGCATCTGAATACGCAATTACTATAAATTTATAAACACCTTCTTTTGACGTAATGCGTAATTAATATATTATTTTTAACATAATACTTAATTAATTTTATCAATTTATAAACGTCAATGATGATAATCAATTTTATGATTTAAATTAATAAGTAAAATATATGATTTAAATTTAGCTTTATTGGTGATTCTGGAATGAAAAATACATCTAATAAAACATGACTTTTCAATCATTGTGAAAGTCTGAAAACGCTTTCATAAATCCCAAAACGCCTGAACCAATTTTGACGGGACGCTTATTGCAATTTTTTTATGTATATTTGGCATGAAAATAATATGACTGTAAAATTCCCTTATTATTTTATAACATAGTACTAATGCAGGTATAATAAATGTTATATGAAAGCACTATTCTGTACCAATGTATGTAATACCTCTGTCACTTTGTGTGTAAAAAATAATTGTGTAAACCCAATAGAGTTGATTTTTGTAGAAGTAAATTATAATGATTGACTGCCTCGGTGGCGTAGTTGTACTGCATGCGCGTACGGCAGCGCTCTGAGGTCCTGGTTTCCAATCCCGGGTCGGGCAGTAATATTTGGGTTTTTCTGCTCAGTGTCAGCCGGGAAAATAGATATGGCGATAGGCTCGCCCCCTATCACCTCATTCGACATAACACATTTGACAAAAAGTCGGTGCCATGGTTGCGCCTCTGTATACCCCTTCGGGGATAAATGCGTGGTGTGTGTAAATTATAATGTTATCAACTCTTGTACCAAAAATCGTTCAATAAAGATTTGATTGGAAATGTCCTTAAATACGTGGAAATAGGGTAGTAATTTGTTCACATTTATTTTAACAGCTATATAATACACTATAATATTTGTTAACAGGATCGCTTGTGGAGGAAGAACAGGAGAATCTTAGGCAATGGACATGGCGTGGACTTAAACAGAAATTTTGACTATAGTTTTGGTAGTAAGTACTTTGTAAAGATCTACACCCCTCGGCGTGCGCCTTGGGTGTTACGTAGGACTTCGCATGTTTTGTGCCAAAGCCTAGAAATCGGAGATCCAAGGTCAATGCTCTGACTTTCAGAACATACTGAAACAGTTGTTTAGTTACTAATATTTAAACCCCAGCGAAAAGCCACTAACCGCATTTTTAGTAGATGTTTATTTGAAATTTATACATGAAAAAAAAGATTAAATATCAATCTGAAATATTAGGATTGTTTATTGAAATCCACCGACAGATAACGATAAATACCTGTTGTTTTTTATTTATATTTTAAATCGCAGGATATTGAATTATAAAGATTATTTATGCCTTCTAAGGTAAGTTTATCCATCTTCGTGCAATTACGTGCGTTCTAGCGAAGTATAGCTTTGATAGCCGTATAGGTAAATTTGTAATTTTTTGACTCTTATATAATATACTATCAACCCCGTATTATATACTGTCCCACTGTTGGGCACGGGTCTCCTCTACTACTGAGAGGGATTAGGCCATAGTCTACCACGCTAGCCTAGTGCGTATTGGTAGACTTCAAACACCCTCGAAATTCCTATAGAAAACTTCTCAGGTATGCAGGTTTCCTCACGATGTTTTCCTTCACCGTTAAAGCAGGCGATAATTCAAAAAGAATACACACATAATTTTTAGAAAAGTCAGAGATGTGTGCCTTTGGGATTTGAACCTGCGGACATTCGTCTCGGCAGTCCGTTCCACAACCAACTAGGCTATCGCCGCTTTAGACTCTTACCTTGCCGTAATTGCAAAAAGACGGATTCGCCCCTATAGACAGGATAGGGCCCCTGACGTTATATAATATAGTTATTTTCTAAATGTTAAATGGTTGAAGCGAGTAGGACATCAGTCTCCCTCGGGTGGATTCCGAATCGTACCTAATTCAGGAGCGATATCATTTTATTGGGATTATTTCAACGTTACGCGAGTTGCATTTGAAATTGCACTTGTTCGAGGAAGTATTTTTGCAGTTCACGTCTGTACTACTCTATTTTCATACCATAGAGTCTATTTTAGCCAATTTTAGGTTTAAAATTTTACAGAATTACCATTTTAAGCGTCTTTGATACGATTTTAGTTTTCGATAATAACTGCTTCAAAGATTATTATTTGCCTTAGGGTTTGGCAGCGGTGTAATTTATACAACTGCAATTTATTAAATTATCCATTCCATGTGATTATATTATTATTTCACTCAATTTTATTGTTGGTAGGATATATTTTGTATCAGCCCGGATAGCGACCAACTTACACAAGATTTAAAACCAGCTACAGTGGCCCATATAAGTGTGCGTAGTTTCCGGATCATCCTGTGTATACGGTTAAAACAGGCCGGCATAATTGTATCGACTGCCGAGTAATATCACCTCTCGTGAAGTGATATTCTATGTAGACTTTATCATGTTCAGTGGGGTTTCTGCCGGGCCCGTGAAAGAAGATGTCTTTCCACATAGAATTGTTATTTCCAGAACATGGAATAAGTTCTGACCCGAACGATGACCACTATTGCGGCCCGACGTCCTTCTCCGAACCAGAGACGAAGGCTCTCACAGAATTTATCACGATGAAAGGCGATAACCTCAAGTTTTACTTCTCTTTCCACGCGTATGGACAAAAAATTATTATACCTTTCAGTGATAGAATAAACCATGTCGACAATTATAGAGAAATGGTGAGTATTGAATACTATTGTAGTTATTATTTCGCTTTGTAATTAGTTATGGGTCTATGTTTATATGACCGAATACCGAGGATAGCAAGTTTTTAGTTTTTTTTACTAGATTAGTCATAAATAGTTGCAAAATTACAGTTTTGAAATACCCAGCTTTCATAGTATTTGCTTAAGCACATCCAGAAACAAGAGATAGTTAGCCTCAAAATGGCTGTCATGTATGGTATCAATATTACTCCAAGCACTGGGTCCTAATCAAATATACTTTTCCAAACACATAAAAACTTATCTGGTGATATTTTTCTTTTTTAATACCTTCAAAATCCAATCTTAAAGTTTATCTACAAGAGTCTATTTTTCCTCATGAACACAATAGTAACAATATTTCATTTTAAAGCGACATAACAACCAAATTCTCGGAACTGTGCTCACTAATACCACGCAATGCAATAGAGGTATGAATGTAAAAATATGTTTTCATTCACAGGAAAATTATGGCAAACAAGCCATATTGAAAATGTATAAATTATATGGTGTCAAATACAGCGTAGGAACCACTTATGACACTCTTGGTGAGAGGGATAAAGTACTTTGATATGTAGAGCTTAGAGTCGGTTATAGAATGGTAGAGTTTGAGAGTGCTTCTTATAAAATATGTGTTTCGTTTGATGTAGGTTTACGGATTTCCGGCAACAGTGCCAGCTGGGTGAAGAAAAATCTCAAAGTAAAGTGGGTACATTACGTTTGTTTCATATTTCGCAAGAGTATTAAGCGTTTGCCATATTGATTCTTTTAAAATTATATCATGGGTAGTATTTGATATTAGTATAATATTATACCTCTGCATTTTATCCCTGGAAGGGAAGGCAGAGGTGAAACTAGTAGGTAAAATAATGTGATGGGAAACGAGCGTATTGATATATCGGACGTAATAGACTTCAAGCCACTACTGAGTAGAACAACTTAGTCATTTTATCTGACCCGAGAACCAAACCCGAGACTCCAATGCGGCAGTCGTATCGCAGTACAACGACGTCACTGACATCTTTCAAGCTCTTTATAGTATAATCAAAAAAAGATATTCCATTACAGATATGTTTTCACATTTTTGCTACGCGATAACGGCTCTTATGGTCATGCGTTGCCCCCTGAGCAAATTCTGCCCACATGCGAAGAGACACTGGAAGGCCTGGTGGAGATCATGACTGCGAAACCCAGACGAGTCAAAACTCTATTCGGCGCTGCATCAGTTCCAAGAACAAGTGTATTGTTGATCCTAGTCTGTTTGGTTATGAAATAAATGATTTGTAAATGCTTTTTTTGTATAGAAGAGAAGGATGAGATCTGATAGTGCCTGATCACCGCGATCCATAAACATTAAACATTTGTACCACAGGAAGTAATGTCAGTAGGTATAGATTTTTTGAAAAGCTTTAAATTCCATAGTAAATATTGGAATCCCATGTCTATATGTTGATTTCTTTGAAAAACGATTGATGGCATTTCGTTGCTCAGTTCTTGACGTATCCATAAATTGAGTAAGGATGTACCTATGTGTGAAGAGTGGATTTACAACTATATTTCGTTTAGACTAATATAAATATTCTCGACTATTCCAAACTTGGCCAGAACAGTAAACAATTTTTTTCCTCGTAAATTACAACCAGCAACACATCAAGAGATAGACTGCAGGTGGCATCCTAATAGGCCATTATAGGAGCCAAGACACCGCAACTTGGTCACCAGCCAAGCGTCTTGCCTCCCTTAATGTTCTCCCTAAGACACTGGATGATAAATATGTAAATGATCAAACTAATACATTGCGGCTGAACTAGCGCAGTGTTCTCAAATTCAGGAGATATTGGATAGACTAACCAACTTGGATAGCAGGGATTTAGACGTACCCGGATATATATAAATATTACGTTGTAGTTCATAAATAACATACTAGTATAAATAAGAGGTAAATATGCCTCTAGAACGCACTATGTGAAGAATGGAAATCATCGGAATTAGAAAGATTTCATACACTGTTAAACTTTTTTTACTGCCGATAGCAGACGAGCTAACGGCCCACGTGATGTTAATGGAAAAAACAAATAAGTAACTTAAAAGACAAATATAAATTCAATTAAACATAAGAAATCAGTCTTATGACCAATAAATATCTAAATCCACTGGCAATAAGATAATACTGTATTAATCTAGAGTTGATACGGGGTACCTACCCAAAAGGCAAGATATAAGACGTTTAAATAAATTATACGATGGATGAAACAAATACTCACTAGAATTTTCTTTATATAAAATTGCAGAATGAACATAAAATAAGCATGTAAATATTTTGAAATTAATGTAATATGTGGATGTGATTTTTCTGACATTTTTCATATCTACACCATTGATCTACAGCCTTTTTTATAGTTACTAATAATTATATTTAATCTATATTTTAAAGACATATGTCATACAAAATGTAAAATCAACTTAGTCACGATATTTTTGAAGATAAAAATGTTTAGTAAAAATGGCTCATAATCGTGGTATACATACTCTTTCCTCATTATCATGATTGTAAACATGAGGAAGAGCATTACATTATTAATATTTTCTATTACATTAAATTATTGTTTATGTATAAAATACCATAACTACACATTATACAGAGGCATTCCAGTAACTGATCATCACTTGCACTTCTTCCATAATTTAAGTATAATGTTTGATGTGAAATTCTGGAGACCACCAGGTCTCATGTACAGACCAATAGAGTTCACAATAAAGCCTGAAGACAAGGGTTTGTTTCTGAAAATGGCTGACGAAAATGGAATTTATTTAACCACGATTATACCAGACGTACAAAGGTAATTTTTAATGCTGCTTACGTTCTTGCATGAAAGGAATCACTATCGTCTCTTTGTGTTAGTAGCAAGTTACTAATTAGTTTACATGGTGAGCCTTTATTCTTGAAATGATTTTAAAGCGGGCGGAGCTGTAAGCAATAAGTAATGGTAGGTGCAATTAGCTATATTGATAAGTAGGCCAATTTAACTACTGGACATGACGATGGCGTGCGCAGTGGAATACCAAACAATATTTTGTAATCAAAGATATTGGATGATGTATTTGCTGTTTATGGACGTATCGTATCGCTTACCATCAGGCGAGCAGCAAGCTCGTCTCGTCATTCAAAGCATTAAAAAAATTGTTATTGCACATTGTTTGGAAGCTATACCTGTTTAACCTCCAAAATGATTTTCTGCTTTCAGAGCCTTTGATATGCAAACAGTCAAAACTTACATTAGAAGAAAGATGGAGACATTCGACTGGCGAAATTATTTCAGGCTGGATGACATTTACAGCTGGATGAGGGATTTGAACAGAGCGTACCCTCGGGAGACGCAGCTGGCCAGCCTCGGACAAACACATGAGAACAGAGACATAATGGCTATAAGGATTGTGTTGAAAGGCTCTAGTTTGAGGTTAGTTCTTCTGATATCATAACATTACTAAACCATCACCTGGTGAGTAGTCATCAAATAAAGTGGAAAAGTTGTACTCGATATTCATGAGATCATAGATGAACTGATTGAAGCAGTTAGTTCTGGGATACATAAGGACATCACAGAAAAGCAACGTGAATTTGATTGTTTTCTTTACCAATCTCCTCACATTTTATTTATGGTCAGTAGGTACATTCATAATTCCTTCGGTCATGTTAAAAAGAATTACTGTCAATAAAGATTATTTAAATACCACGTACGTACTCTTTTGCAGGTCAATAAAAAAGAATAAAGCTAACAATCCTTCTCAGCAACTTTTACAATTGTATCATCTTCTAGATCCACAGTCATAGTAGAAGGAGGAATCCACGCAAGGGAGTGGATATCTCCCGCCTTCGTGACGTACTTCATCCACGAGATCTTGCGAGCTCGTCACTCCACAGACTCTGAGATGAAGAAGATAGCTATGACTTACGAGTGGTTTTTCGTTCCGGTGCTGAACCCAGATGGTTATGAATATACTCATGTTACGGTTTGATTTCTTTTTAAACTTATTTCTAATGTTAAACATGGTACCATTGACATAATGAACAGCAGGCTGTTTTTAAATAGTATTCGAAAATTAAGTATTTTATAGGTAGTACAATTGTTTCCATACAATTTATGTTTATATAACTCAATTAAGTATAAGCAGATGTTTATATTGTTAATTGTTTTTTCTAGAGTCGTTTCAGTAGTATAATTTCAATTAGGACATAGGTTTAAGGAATACAATCTGGTCTTAATGTAATTAAGACAATTATTAATTACTTAATTAGTGCTTTAGTATTTTTATAATGATTGAGTTCTGTGTTATGCCTTTTGTTAAGTAAAAATAAAAACCTGGCAGAGCGAAACTTGATACCACTGCATCTAATATTGTAACCATACAAACATAAAAATAATTTTGGTAGTTGTCAGTGATGTTCTTGATTTATGTAAGTAGTTAATTTTGACGATGCAAAATACAAATCCAAAAGCTTAATTAGAACTAAAATATGTTATTGTTTAGGATCGGATGTGGAGAAAAAATCGTCGAGGGCAGTTTGGAGTTGATTTAAATCGAAATTTTGCACATAATTTCGGCAGTAAGTATAAAATATCTTTGATCCAATTTTTATGACCACCGTCGAGTTCGTTAATCAAAAAACGACTAGTTTTAAATCTGGCTCGTTCTAGCGAAATTATTGTACTTATCCTCACTATAGTCAAACATTAAAGCATAACATGCAAGTCCAACTCCCCCTTCTGAACAATATGGAGGTTCACGTGACCAATTTGATTTTACTTGCCGCGTTATTTCCTTGAAATTAAAATTACTATCGAATATTCTTTAAGCGGTAGGAGCGACATTCCATAAAAACTCAGAAGTGTACTGCGGTCAGAGCGCTTTCTCGGAACCTGAGACATTGGCGATGGCAAAACTGGTGCAGGTGAACAGCAAAAACCTGGAATACTACCTATCCTTTCACTCTTACGGACAGTACATGATAATACCCTACGCTGATACGAAGAAGCATATTGAAAATTTTCATGAAGTGGTAAAGACTCTTATGATTTCATATTTCTCCTCGTTGATCGTGGTTCTGAGCTGTTCTTACTACTCCATCTCCACAGCAATAAGGTTAAGAGGCGTTGGTATAATTACAGTTTAAAAGAATTTTCAAATACCACTCAATTAAATATTATACATACATAACATCACGCATTTTATCCCCGAAGGGGTATGCAGAGGCGCAACTAGGGCACCCACTTTTCGCCAAGTATGTTCCGTCCCATGATGTGATAGGGGGCGAGCCTATCGCCATATCGAATTAAATATTATATTTTTGATTTTGCACAAAACTTCAAAATTTTTGAAATGGTACTGTGTTGGTAGTGGTACAAAGCATATAGCACCAGAGAGTATACCAAAAGCAGATGAAAACCACGAGTCGGAAAGAACTTCGTTGCAGAACCGTCTGCAAGGTGGACATAGAGAAACAGTTTGCAGGAAGTCCTTATATGCAGGACCTTTCCAATAGTTACGTTAGAAAACCTTTGAAAAAGGCCTATGGTTACCAGAACAAGTGTAGCTGATGATGGTTCATTAGATAATTTATGTTACAGAAAAAAATGGGACTGCAAGCTGCCGATAGGATATTCGGCAAATATCAAACTTATTACACGGTTGGCACTTCATATGACACAGTCGGTAAGTCAATTAAGCAAGTAAATTTTATAAAAAAAACATTTCGATATTTACAAGTCATTGCTTTCGGTTATCAAAATGAGGAAATTAGTTTAAACGGCAAACGTAGAAAGTCGACGTTGTCATAGTTTAGTACGACTATATCACACACTATATGACTATAATATATGTACAGTTTTATCATTGCTCTGTCTTAAAGCAAACCGACATGAGTAACACGCTATTGTTTTTTTTTCTGCCGTCACGACTAAATGACCCCACTGTATCCGATGGTAAATAGAGTGGAGTTCATATCGAATATAGATTGACGAGACATGATTATCCTTCGCCAGTCGATACAATTATGCCGGCCTGTTTGACCGAATATACACAGGCTGATTTCCGGACCGCGACACACGTGGCCCACTATGGCGGGTGTTATCTTATGTACAATGGTCGATATTTGGGCGAATACAGAATATATCTTACCACGAGCGTGTTGTTTCCTTTTATGAGTAATATCCCGGAGATCCAAACACTCTTACAAGTCCCTATTCCTTTAGTTTAAGGCTGAAAATGCAAAAAATCCTTGTCTAGATATTTAAAGTAAGTGTGGACGCTTACAAGTTGACTTGAATTAAGTATTTGTGAAATATTCCGACTGGTGTCATAAGATGGTAGTAAATAACCATATATTTTATTTATTACAGGCTACATGACGTCGGGCGTAAGTGGATGTTGGGTCAAGAGGATGTTTAGGGTTCCGTAAGTACTTTATAATATTTAGCTTCTTTCTGTACCCCTGTAGAGGTAGGTAGAGGAGCATCTAAGTCATTTTTCGTTAAATTTATTTCCCTACTACTATGGTAACTGGAGAGCGTATTGCTATATTAAAGATACAAATACCAATTTCCTGCAGCTTACGTATTCTTCGAAAGAAAATCTCACCTACCATAGAATCTACCAGGCTTAGAGCCAAAGTTAAGTATGTTACCGACTATCGGGAAAGCAAGATCCCATGCTGATCTGCAAATTCTTGGACTTCATTTAAGTTCTATCGAAGAAACGTCACTTGCATCCTAAATATATAATATCAGCCCTGTATTATATACTGTCCCACTGCTGGGCACGGGCATCCTCTACAAATGAAAGAGATTAGTTTTTAGTCCACCATGCTGGCCTAAAGCAGATTGATAGACTTCACATACCCTCAAAATTCCTATAGAGAAATTCTGATATTTTGGTTTCCTCGCGATGTTTTCTCTCACCGAGAAAGCAAGCGATGATTCACAAAGAATACACACATCATTTGAAAAAGTCAAAGGTGTGTGCTCTTGGGATATGAACCTGCGGACATTTGGCTCGCCAGTCCGACCTAAACCCAACTAGGGTATCCTTGCTTGATACTAGATTCTACATCAATTTTCAGATATGTAGCAACATTCGAGCTTCGAGACGATGGGTACTATGGTTTTGCCCTCCCTCCAAATCTGATTCTACCAACCTGCCTGGAGACCATGGAAGGCGTGATCTCCTTTCTCACTCCAAGAACGAATAAATACTCTAAGCTCGACCAGCCCTTCTCTGCCGGCCATGGTAGTACTATATTGGATAATATTGTAATTGTTTGTAATGTACTAATGTTTATTATAGTGCGGTTTTATTGAAAAATTTGTCTTTGTTCTTTAACCCTTCTTGAGCACATATTTTTTTTAATACAAATGAATGATGAGATGTTAGCTCGTCTGATGTAATATAAAATTAAAGTCTATAAAAGACTGTAAATCGCAAAGCTCTAAGTGCGATTCCTTGATCGAGGAACTGAAATTATTTTTTTATAGGAAAAGATGTGTTTTATCAATCTTCTCTGACATAACATTCATACGAAATACGAAATTAATTAACTAACAAGTTATCACGTAGCAATACAATGACACGAAAAATTGCTTCCGCACCTAATTTTTCAGGTAAAATGAAATTCCAGCACCATATTTCATTAATGAACGCCCCGGAATGATGTTATCAAAGGTGGTAATATGACTAATGAACCGACTAATCGTTTAGCCGTCACGACAAATCGTTGGATGACGTGCCCGAATGTCATTTATATCCACCCATCTCACCAGCATAAGTTGAGCTATGGACTCGTGCCCATTAATACGACGCACGTGTCGTCTTATCTGGCTTTTGGTAAAGTAATTTAACCGGTCTATTCATCATATTATTTGAGTTTCGACCTTAATTTGTAGGTTTATGGTGGAAATTAGTTAAGCAATGACGTCTAGTATGGTTTTTAAGGTTTCTATTGTATTGGAATTAATTGCTTATTACTCTTTTGTACTAACTCTTATAATGATTCCTAGTTTGCGTGTTCGTGTGTGAATGGGGTTTGTGGGCGGGGTAACGAGGCGAGGGGGAGGGGAGATTGAAATATTATGCAGCAGGTGGGTTTTATACCATTAGCCTTTGTATTAGATGCTAACGCTGTCTAGGTAATTGCTCTTGGAGATAGGCGGTGTTAATACTTAGAAGATAAAGTAGCGAGCGATAAGCTTGTTTTGTAACTACCTATGTTTAACACTAGTTTTAGCATACGACTACGTCCACATGCAATGCCTTTCTCTATAAAAATGTAAATCACTGTAGCGATATTTACCGCATATACGACGGCAGTGCCTACTTTAAAGATTTAAAAAGTAGCCTATATGTTAACATTGTATATGGTCTATGAGTGTGCTAAATTTGATCCATATTCGTCCAGTGGCTACTGCGTTTACTTCTAACAAACATCTAAACTTACAAATATTTGTATGTAATTAGATACGTAGGTTCCTCGTTGTTAATACCTCATAATAAGAGGTTGTGTTAGTACCTACTTTGTGTAGAATAAAACTGTGGCGAAAGTTCCATATAACTCAATTACTGCTGGCTTTTCTTTCGTATTTTATGTAAAATCTAATTATCATTAGAATTATTTGCTGTACTTATGCATATTATAACCTATATTTGGTACGTTGTGCCTACCTTTCGGAAAATACCCTTTACCACTGTTGCATTTAAGTTGTTTTGAGACGTGAGACCAAATAACTATGACGTTTACAAACTACATTACTTTTTTATTGCTGGCACAATCTGAAATAAACACATTACACAAATAAAATTAAACAAAGAAAACGACTATATTATTGATAAATGAATAAACAAAGTTACATAAAGTCCAGCAATGGTACCTCTCATTCAGTTGGATGCTACAGATGTTATGCTATTTAATCTTTTTTTTCACTACATAGGCTCGTCCCTATCATATCATGGCACATACATACGGTGAGAAGTGGGTGCACTAGTGGCGTCTCTACCTATCGCTTTAGAGATAAAGAACTTAGTTGTGTGTCTCTCCGTGGAATAAAAATTAGAAGAAGTCTTGATAAATAGGCATTGACAAGCAATATATTATGTTTAATAATAAAAAAAATGTTTCTATCCATTGAAGATCCTTTGCAAAAGAAAAGGAAGAGTTGACAGCTCTTATATAAAGGAAGAAATTCATTCAGCCCAACAGTTTAAATAGCCTCATATTTAAACCTAAATTATTGTTGAAATTAAGGATTATTGTTTCATAAAAATAACCACAAAATACGCGTTATAATAACATGTCTTGCCAAATACGCTTTTCGCTTAGTTAAATTTTAATACAAGGCTCATTTCACAGGCTTCGTCGTTAAGTCGATGTTTGGGTAAGGCCGTGTTCGGAATAATTTTCATGAAAATATATACGAAGTGAATTGTCGTTTTATATTGTTGTTATTTTTATTTTTGCGGTATATTTTGTCGTATAACATTGAAGTGTCTGTTAGATTTAAAAAAATGTTTTAAAGAATATCAAGCATTATTTTACAAAGTAAATTTTGTGTATTTTTTTTTATCCATAATTTAAATCGTCTAAGCGGTCTATTGGATAAAAAACGATTTTTAAATTATGAGCGCTTTCTGACAGCAGTCATCCGGGAGTTCATATGTCAGAAGATGGGGCGAAGCAGATGCCAAAATTAAATAGGTCGAAACCCTTTCTGCAATATGCGTAAATAATTACTACGACAACGTCTTGAAGCTACTAGCAATTGCCATCGAAATACTTCTAAACCTAATTTTTGAAATATCCCCAAAAGCAATTCCCGTAATTAATCAACACAATCTAGAAAATGAATAGCAAAAGCACTTCTACTGTGGACAGAAGCCAATACACGCTGCAGTCTCGTTAACTTTAATAATCGCCAGAGAATACTCTTGAATTAAACGGAAAATTTAAAGATACAGCGGAAATCTTGCCAACGGGCGAGTGGCCCTTCTGACATCTTGTCCTCTCTCGACTGTGCTAGCACAATGGTATTTAGTTTAGCGTTTTACTTAACCTAGATTCTTTACGACGGTGCAATAGTTTTTGTTGTTTTAGCTGGAGTAAATATTTGAGCTATGTGTATGTAGGACGGGGGAATTCTAGTGATATTGTGTCTGTATTAGCGTCTATAGAGTTGAAAATTTCTAGTGATATTGAAGGAGGTCTATATTTCGAATAGACTGTTCGTAAAATTAGTTCCGATGGAGTTATTGTTAGGTACTAAATTGAACCGGCTAAGTGACTCTACTGCACCTGATGGTGATGGAAAGTGGAGTAGAGTCCAATAGTATGTCAATTGACGAGAGATGATTACCCCTCTGCAGTCGACACAATTTTGTCGGCCTGTGGGAACCGATATACACAGGCTGATCCTGGAACGCGATATACTTAAGAGGGTCAATATAGCCGGTTTTAACACCTTGTGTACGGTGTTCGTTTTCGGGGTGGATATGAAATATATAATGCCACCAGCAAACTTGTTTTAATATTAGTTCAATATAGAATTGATGCAGCGCATTCCACATCCAAAACGATTTCTTAATTTTTACTATTGGTGAATTGAATTAATCTACAGGCAGATTCTCCATCGACAGTAGCAGTAAAATATACTGCTACAATAATTATATCACCTGTGTATTATACCTATGTACTGGTTACTGCCGATTACGAGTCTCTTCTACCATAGATACCACTTAGATCTTAGTTCACTACGTTTTCCTTTGGCGTTTTTGCAGACTTCATGTACCTTCTAATTTTTATAAAGGTATCTTAGGTATGTAAGTTTCTTCATGATATTTTCCTTCATCAACAAATCGAACGATATTTGATAAACAATACACACGTATCTGCAAAGTCAGATGTGTGTGCCTTGGGTTTGAAACATGCAGGACTCCATCTCGGTAGTGCAGTCCATAATCAAATAGGCTATCATCTATTTTAAAAATATTACTGTTATTTTTACCTAAATTACGAAATGTATTTTGTGGCACTCATATCTTTTACCTTAGTTACTCCATTTACTTTTTCAGTTCATAAAGATACTGACTGTTTAAGGATTAATCTTTGAGCTGCAGATTAAGATAGTAGATAAAGATTTCAACTATTTTCCTTAACAAATACAATTCAAGTCTCCTTTGTTTACCCGTAATGCGGTCCCACATCTTGGATATCTGCCAGCTGGGATTCATTAATTGGAACACTGGGACACTTGCTGTCTTATTGCGAAGGAGGTTCGCATTTTTAACTACATACAGTACAAAGTGTGGTTAATTACTTCCGAATTGCTCTGGGATTTGGGTAAGGCTGGATTAAAGACGGTCTTACTTAGAAGTTATAGTTCGGAGTACGATTAAACTTCAAGACTGGACGGTCTATTTAATATTTCTCACAATTGCAAACGTTCAAAGCTGTCAAAAGTAATATACGTATAAATAAAGTTACATTGATATAAATGTAGCCTGATGTAGGAAAAAAATAAAACAGCACAATCTACTATTTAATATTTGTCATAAATTTGAAACGGTTAACACTATCAAAGTGCTATACGCAAAAATAGAATTCCATTGATATAAATGTAGTTTGATGTAGAAATTAAAGGTTAATATAGCACTGTCGACTATTTATTACACAAGTCGACAAAAAAATTTTTTTTTTTGTGTTTCTGTTCTAATGCTTGAATTCTGATTCCAAACATCGAAAAACACTCGAATATCCATTTTTAACTCTTAAAGTTTGCTTTTGTCTGATTTATGTTGATAAGAACGTTTTGAAGATTTATTTGATTCTTATGAGCAATAGGCGGTAGCATTTTGATCATTTTAATTTCAAATTGTGAATTATGTCTGAACGGCAGTAGTGAGTGTTTACTAGTCTATTATTATTTAAAAAAAAGTATTTGAGTTGTAACAACCGACTTTTATGTCGTACTTGGTTAGAAAATGGCACCAAGAAAGTGTAAACAGAATGTTGATTAATTCTGTTTTATTTGCGGTGAATTTATTAAAGTAAGAAGCAAAAAATGTGCTTTGGCAACGATTTTGATGCATTGCGAAGCCTGAAGCTTATTATAACCCCAAAATACGGAATCAAGATAAGAAATGGGTGCCTCACGGTGCTTGTGTTAATTTCAAATTGGAAAATATAATGTGAAAGCAAAACCAATAGTAGAGCCTTAATATATATTGATGCTACCGTTACATATAAAGTTAGGGCTAATAAAGCAATTTGTGAAAGCTCTAGATCATAATCCTGAAGTTATTGAAAATTTAAAGAGATTTTTTCCCAAATTATCTGAAGCTAAAGTTAAAACTGGGATTTTCGTTGGACCACAAATAAAACAAATAATGAGCAGCGATGATTTCACAAAATGCCTTATTGCTCATGATAAACAAACCTGGAAGAGTCTAAAAGCAGTAGTCAATGTTTTTATTGGAAATCACAGAGTCGACAATTATGAAGAGTTCATTGAAACTATGCTTGAAAGTTTTAAATTGATGGGCTGCAGAATGTCCCATAAACTCCATATGCTACATGCTCTCCTGGACAAATTTTAAGATAATATGGGTGCCTATTCAGAGGAGCAGGGAGAACGTTTTTACCAAGATGTGATGGACTTTGAACGACATTACCAAGGGCAGTACAACGAGAGTATGATGGGAGATTACATTTGGGGATTAATACGCACACAAACATAAAAGATTCATTAAAAAAAAAAAAACATTTTTAAACATGATTTTTTGTTATTTTCTATTTGTTTGCTATTATTAGTCATAATTCTTGTATAAAAAAGACTTTGATGTTCAATAAAACCTTTTTTATCGTAATTTTAAATAAAATTACAGAGAAAGTATAAAAATTTGTATGTGTTTTTTGAAACTCAGTAAAATTGCTCTAGTTTCTACAAAAGCAAACTTTGATCGGAACAGTAATTTTTTTATTTATTTGTAACATAGGAGAAACCAAAATTTCACATTCAGGAGCCAGACTCAAAAATCGTGTTGACCGGTGTTATTAATCAAAAATTCCAAGCAATCAAAGCTACTAAAATGTATACGTATGCATACATGGAGTACCATTGGTACTTCCCAAAAATAACCAGCTATGAAACACTCAATTACCTCATATTCATACATTAAGCGACCACAATCATGTCACGCTTTCGTTAAACCGTTTGAGTACGTTTATGTCGTGTTCAAATCGCATTATTTTAGTTTTAGACGTCGAATCGGGCGATAATTGCGCGGTTTATGCGGATTTAGCTTCATTGCGGTGCGGGAATGCACACGAGCGGTTTTGATTTCATCTTGGAGATCCATTGGATATCAGGATTAGTATTTTTTTTTGCTGGAGGTTTCACTGATACCTATAACACAGGTTCTCCTAGCATAGGTATCAGCAGATCATTTTCTTATTGTGACAAATGTAATGCAATTAATTGCTCTGTAACATTTGTACACCAACTGAATTTTGTTACATTTGTCTGTTTTAATACAAATAAATTTATTATTTGTTATTTATTAGTATATCATTTTTTTTAACCTGTCATACCTTTGTTAGCTAAATATAAGTCGGCTTATACAAACTCACCGGTCTTTCGGGTGAACGATTTAGGCGCTCGTAATCCTTGGAAATTATGTGACCATGCTGAGGGCCACCGAGGGGTTACGAACCTCGGCTCAGGATGGATACTGGGAGAGGATGAGACAGCAAGGATTATGAGATGAGCGTACTAACAATCTGTCAGTTACCGTATTCTTCGGCACGCGGGCCGGAACTATTAGAAGGGTCGGGGGGCGGGGAATGCGGCGAGGTCCTCAGTGGCGAGGATGGATTACGGTCTTGTGGAGTGTTGGAGTTTACAGAACTCGTGTTTACGATGAATAGCCAGAGTGATATCATCCTTTGGATCAGTTAGAGTTAGTATATTGTACTTATACACTATAGTTGAAAAGTTGGACAATTAATATTTCCAACTCCTCCCTATCTTTCTATTTGATTAATTTCGTTGCGGGATAATGACATATTAGTTTTCCCTGAGACTCGCCGAGCTTCACTGCTCGGTGTCATGCGTGCCACTGCTGATCCTGGCTTACAGGAGTTGTAGTGGTGGGTGTGAGGGCGGGAAAGTCTCTATAGTTGAAAAGGAAAAGTGCTTTGTAGCGCAATCACATTATTTTTTTTCTGGCGTATATTTTGGAAACGCAAATATCTTGTATATCGGCCTTACATTAATATTTACTAGGTGTAGCATCATTCATTTATAATACAGAAGTACATTATAGGCGAAAAATATACCACATTCAATAGTCAATAATCAAACATTGAAGTAAAATTATATAATTTTAACTGTCCTTCAATATAGACCAGATTTTTTCACATTACAATAAAAAAAAAGTCAAATACAAACCAAATATTAAATCTCTAATTTCTATAATGAACCATTTCTCAGGAATTATATTTTGAGCTCAAATCACCCATCTGCAACCAAAAATTGGGGAAAAGTAAGCCGTATCGTGATGCAACATATGTAACTATCAGTAAAAAATAATTTTATTTTGTAAATAATAATGATAAAATCGTAGGTTACCCATTTGTTGAATATTAATGCTAGAAAATATTCGTGATTAAGATGTTAATTGAAAACCGCCCGTCTGCAACGAAAAGTCGCGTGAAAAGTAAGCCGTGTCGCGGTGCAACGCGAGACAAACGACTTCCCACCGGTGAGCGCATTCATCACAATTAGCGATGACCACACGACTATTGCAAGCGACTGCTGACCGGCTTTATGTTTCTTATTTTGAATGCGTCAAAGTTCATTTTAGATTTTAATGTAGTATTTATTATAAAATGTTATTTGGAGTAGGTTTTATTTAGTTTTAAAGGGAAGTTGTAAAGACTGTAAGAAATACTGTATATTGATTCAACTCGTTATGTGAAGAATTTCACGATACTGCTCAATTAAAGGTGAAAATGGAGTTATTGACTAAAGTAATTTCATTATAATAATATCAGCCCTGTATTATATACTGTCCCACTGCTGGTCACGGGCCTCCTCTACTAATGAGAAGGATTACACCTTAGCCCATCACGCTGGCCTACTGCGGATTGGTAGGCGTCACACACCTTCAAAATTCCTATAGAAAATTTGTTAGGTATGTAAGATCCCTCGCGATATTTTGCTTCACCGTTAAAGTCAGCAATAATTTATAAAAATACACATATAATTTTAGAAACGACAGAGGTGTGTGCCATTGAATAATTTTAAAATATCAAAGACTGTACCACATCCAGCTAGGCTATCGCTGCTTAAGTCATTTCATAATTGGAGCTAATTCTAGAATGATCTAAATAAAACAACCAAATTGTGTAGAATTTATACCATACGTTTTAAATAAAAAATCTGACATCTGTTCAAATGGATACCTACACCAGTTTTCTTCCACAAAAGACTTATTCTTAATTATAAATATCTTAAGGAAAAATTATAGATAATTTTAATTTACTGCTGCCATACAATTTTATTGCCGCCAGACAATGATATATGTATACCGATATATGTAAATGGCGATATACAATTAAAATTATATTTTCCCCTTAGATAATCATTTCCATAAGATAAATACTAGAATAAGGCAAGTTACACTTTATTTTAAATTTCTGAGTAGTTTTTAACTTTTAATGACATAGCTGTTGTGTTATCGTTGTTAACATTACTGGTGATGAATAATGTTCCTATTAAACATACATACTCACGACTTTTATCTCTGGGGTAGGCAGAGGCGTAACTGGTGCCCCTACTTAGTAGTATTTTGTCCTACTATATGATAGGGGGCTAGCCTATCGCCATATCCCTCAAATCTCCGGAATGATATTAGGTAAAAAAATCCAATATCACCTTTCCCGATCGGTGGGTGGAACTCGAGACTTCTCTTTGAACTTTGAATTGAATTCTCACCAGGCGATACAATTATACTGACCTGTTTGGTACTGGATAAAAGCTTGATGCTACTAAGCGATCAAAAACATAACACTTCACCCGATATTTTTGACAGTTTGAGCTAACCTTTAGCAAATAAAGACATTGATAAAACCCAAGCCAGACGTAGCCTATGTATTTTTATTGGCAAACAATAAATTGTCCAAAACGTCAGCAAAAAACGCAAGTGTAAATTACATCGTACATTTATCAAGCACGTCTCTTCTTGCCACAATAACACGGTTGACTTCATCTTGGAATAATTCTCTTTGTTCCTTGCAGACGGCGTTTCCCGTTTTTTGTTATGGTCCATGGGAGAGACGTTAGGGTATAATAGATTTTCCAATATATTTATTAGGATTGACACCATCGTATTACATTAGATTATTAATAGATCAGTATGTAGGTGAAAAGAAAATTTTATTGATGATGCGTCATCAAAATTTTACTTCAGTAGCGAATTATACATGTTATTATTTATTGCTGGTGATAGAATATATTTTATATCCACCTAGATAGCGACCACTGTACACAAAGTGTTAAAACTCGCCATAGTGGCCCACGTAAGTGTGTCGCGTTCCGACTTCAGTCTGTGTATATCCGGTTCCAACAGACCGGCATAATTGTGGCGACTGTCGAGGGCTAATCATCTTTCATCAGTCAACATTCTATTGGACCCCCCTCCACTTATAATCAGGTGCAGTGGGGTTACTTTGTCGTGTCCGAGTAAAAAAAGTATTGATCAGACTAGCAAAACCTTATAAAACAAATCATAAAGCCAATTGCCAATCTAATGTATCATCCTTGTGAACCTTTGACACAATTATCGACATAATCTAAATTTATAAGAAAGGTGCGTCATCAATTACAATGAAACTGAACTACTGTTATGGTTTGTATTAAACTTCTTTTGAAATATCCTTTCTTATCCCGGCAAGACCATAGCACTGTATCCAATAAATTTCAAATTGCCTTTGCTAAGTCTTGTGAATTTATCGTTTGCTTTAAAGGAAAACATCGTGAGGAAACCTGCACATCTGAGAAGTTCTCTATAGGAATTTCGAGGGTGTGTGAAGTCTACCAATCCGCACTAGGCCAGCGTGGTGGACTAAGGCCTAATTCCTCTCAGTAGTAGAGAAGGCCCGTGCTCAGCAGTGGCCAAGTATATAATACTTATTATTATTATAAGTCTTGTCCAAATTTCAAGAATGTATCCTTGTTCCCGCTTCCTCCCGCCTCTCAAACCACACGAGTCCAGTCGTACATCACGGCGTGTCGTTAAGGGCAGGAGGTGGTCCAATAAATCAGTGCTCCGACGTCCATGTCGTCCGCGTGCACTCACTAATGCGTGCCTTTGTAATGAATGAGATCACGTGGCAGATTGGGCTACTATTTTTGTTTGAATATGTAAATTTGGATGTTTCAGGACTGTTCGAGGAGTGATCTAAATTCGTGTTCAAAGGATTGTGATTATGGTTTAATAATTGTAGGCTATGTAAAATAAAACAAAAAGCACCACGGATTTATTGCTGAAGAGATATGCAGAGACGTAACCACGGCACCCACTTTTCGCCAAGTGTATTCCGTCTCATGATGTGATAGGGGGCGAGCCTATCGCCATATCGGGTACAAATATCAGATCTCCGGGCTGATACTGATCAGAGAAATCAAACATCCTTTAGCCCAATCTAGGGTTCGAACCTAGAACCTCAGAGCGCTGCCGTACCTTGCATGCAGTACAAATACATCACCGTAGAAATCTAAATATCCTTAATTTATTTATTAAAACATTGTTAAGTGTGAACGAACCTTCTCGAAACTGAACTGCATTCCTATGACAAAAGATTTTTAGGCTCGATATCAGTAACAAAAACATTAGAGTATGAAACCTCTTCAAAGGAAAATGCATTACCTGGAGTAATTGGCAAAGGACTATAGCATTGCCTAGGGGAAGAGACTAGAAAGAAAGATATAGCAAATGTGAATCTAACAGACAGACCTTAATACAATTTAATTGATCTTAGACGCAAAATGGACTTAGTATATTTTTTCTCTGGTTTGTCATTAATAACAATTACATTATGAAGTGATACATTTTACCCCGTAGAAAAACATAGAAAAAGTTAAAAAAAACTATAATATCATTATCGCAAAAGAGAAAATGTGCACGAAGAAAAATACATTTGTGACACCAATTCAAAGTTTTGACAAACTGGCCCTTCGACAGCACATAAATGTCGTAACTAGTTGAAATTGTCAACTCGTATAATTTTGCAATTGCTAACATTACGATTTTTTGATATTCCATAACATTTAAAGTTAGGACAAGAATCTATCACATAACTGCCAAATACATCAAAATACATTTAGATATAAAACACAACAAGATTCTAAATAAAATGAATGATGAGCACATGTTAGTCTACGAGACTACAAAACAAAAGAAGATGGAGACATCTAACAGTGTAAGCATATCACGGGCTCCGAAAGTAATCGATCAAAGTAGCACATTAATTTATTTGAACGCAACAGTGACATTGTTTTGATCAAGAACTGGCAGTTTGCCAATATAATGCTAGTTTTAATTGGCACCTACGGGTCTGGTAACATTATTTTGAGTTGGAATTAGTTGATGTTGTGAGTAAGTTTCGAGATGCCCTGATAGGTATCTTAAAAACTTACTGACATAATCGACCTTAATCAAATGATTATGACAATTTTATGTTGACCAGTTTAGTTCGATCTCGAAAAATATCCTTTAAGTATATTAATAATATCAGCACCTATTGTTCCACTGCTGGGCCCGTGCCCAGGCCCGTGCCTCCTGTACTACTGAGAGGGATTAGACCATAATCCACCACACCGGCCTAGTGTGGTTTGGTAGACTTCACACACCCTCAAAATTCCTTTTGAATTTCTCAGGTATGCAGATTTCCTCACGATGTTTCCTTCACCGTTAAAGCAAGCAGTAATTCACAGAGAATACAAACATAATTTTAGAAAAAAAGGTGTGTGCTCTTGGGATTTGAACCTGCGGATATTCGTCTCGGTACACTACATCCAACTAGGTTATCGCCGCTTTTAAGTATATTTATTTAAAAAATCTAGTTTGAGTACTTACTTCTATTTCCAGTAATATCAAAATTGTTACACCACATTTTGTGCATACTAAATTGATTGTCATATTTTTGTGTTTAGCTTCTCGAATCATGAAATGCTTATTTGAGTATGAAAAATATAATATCACAAATTTATTGGCATATATTAGCTATAGATTAAAATATATCGTTGTATCCCTCGAAAAATTTATAAGAGAACACGGAAAAACAACTTTTTAACTTGTAACGTTTAATGAGAATAAGAAATTAAAATTATCCAAAACTTTGACAACTTAATTAAAAATATTCCAAAGTGTTGGCAAATTATTAATTGGCTGCGAATTTGATGAAATATTTTCAAAAAACTTTGTTTTCCTCATAAGATATTTTAATGTTGTAAAATACATTTTTCCTTACATTATTAATATATTTGCATGTTTTAAATAAAATATAAATTAGTTTTTTTCATCATACATCTTAAGATCATCGCTTGTTAATAAACAGATATCAACAACATCTCAAATGATATCTTAAGTGACAGCTTATTAAGGATATTGAGAGTAAGTTTTGTCTATAATACAGCGCTAACCCAGAAAAATAAGTGTTCAATTTACCGCTTAAGTATTATTTATTAAATAGTTCACTGTTTCAATGGAATAAACAAATTCGAAAAGTATTATAAGGACAATTACTGGTGGTAGGTCTCTCATATGTGAGAGTTCGCCTGTGTAGGTACTGCAATGTCTATGACTACCGCTAAGCAGCAGAGTGTAATCACTATTGTATTCCGGTTTAAAGAACATTGTAATCAGTGTAACTATTGGCCATAATAAGGCTTAACACTAATGTGGAATACCAAACAATACTTTGTAATTCAAGGTGTCGGATGGTGTTTCTACTGTTTATGGGCGGTCGTATCGCTTACCCTCAAGCAAGCTCATCTCATCATTCAAAGCAATAAAAAAAAAATAATCCATTAAGTGTGTACTTAAGATCCTACTCAAAAGTGAGATTGGTTTATTAATAGCACCTTTAGAAAAAGTCATCACAGCACTCAAGTAGATATTGAATAAAATAGTTTTCATCCAATATTTATGAGATTTTAACTCTGAATTAATTATATAGACCTCTGTCGACCCCGATGTCGTGACTGCACAACAATTTGCTTTTCAAAACAGAATGCAATATTCAGACGATATTAAAAATGTATCCGATGTTGGACGATATGATGCTCGGTGAATTCTTGGGAAAGCGTGTGCTATTTTATTTTAGTTTTAATGCTATGAATTTCATTTGTTATATTGAGATAAGTATACCACACATACACGCCTTTTATTTCCATAGGGGTAGGCAGAGACGTAACTGGTGCGCCCACTTTCCGCCGTGTGTATTCTCCTCGTGGTATGATAGGGGGCGAGCCTATCGCCATATCGGGCACAAATACCAGACTCCGGTGATCTGAGTAGAAAAACCCAATATCACTTAGCTCAACCCGGGGATCGAACCCAAGACCTCAGCACTGCAGACGTACTGTTATACAACACCGCCACTGAGGCAGTCACTTTAACTATTCCCTATTCAAGATGATTAAAACTAATTAGGATTTGTTTCATAATATTTAAGTTAATATTATTTGTCAGACAACGTATTAGGTTATGTAGAAATTATTCGTTTCAGTAATATCAATTAGAAATATAATTGACAGAGTGACGTTTGTTTTTAGTCGTTTTATATTTGAGATGTAGTTATTATTAATTTAGGCTTACCTGCAGACCTAACAACAAACAACCCATAGATATACCAACAACGTGAAATAAGCCCTAAATCAAATATACTAGAAAACAAATATCACCAACAATAACAATATATACAAACAATGAAAATCAAATTTCAGGCCTGTTAATTTCCGTTACGGAATAAAACGGCCGCTGAAGTCGGCCTGTCAAAATGTCAACAGTTAAAAATGAACTGCAAAGAGCACGGTTTAACCGATCCGACGCTAATTACCAGCCGGCAATCAATCTTGTACATGCGCTAGTGATGTGCTGTAGTTGATCGGATATATCCGACTTTTTTTGATATGTAGTATATTGTTATTTTATTATTATTGTGATTTACCTTGCAAATTTGTGAAAAAAAATGAATTCTTATAAATATTAACTTAAGTTCCAGGTATTCGAGAGTCTATAAAGAAATCATAAAGAAAAAAATGTTTTCTCGGAGTCAGGAAGTTGGCGGTGTAATAACCTGGTGCCTCGGAATACACGTAAAGCCGTTGGTCCTGCGCGTGATCCCTCTCTGGTCATGTCGGATTGTCGTCTCACCGAACTGTGAGAGTGAAGGAACAGAGAGTACACCTGTGTATAGCGCACACATTTCTGCACTAAAATCTCCTGCATACCTGGCTCATCTCCATTGAGATTGGCCGACATGGCCGAAAATTCGGCTAGGAGGATTCATTTTCATCACACCGTGTCACGCTACTTGCTCGAATAATCTGCTCCTAGGTTTTTACAATAGCGATACCGTTGCTATATAAAATGTATGTATCCTCTTACCATACCGGATTATTTAACAATCATCCCCGCAAGCTTACCCTGCGCTTATCAAAAACAGCGGATAAACCCTTTTTTACCACATCCCTAATCCCCCAACAAATTGTCATTGTGACCGCGTTCCGACACGGGCTTAATTGTCGACGCACATTAACGGATTTATGACGAACTCTCATTATATTGTTATTATTTTTTAATACAATACATGCCTTATGATAACGTAGACTTAGGCTGAGATTTATGCATTATATTACTCGTGAATTTAAAGTCAAACTCTATGTAATTTTTGTAACATTTACTAGTTTATATGCCTACTTTTACTCAGGGAATTTGCGTCGAATCAAATCTACGTAATTTTGGTTACATGTGATAGTTTCTCAATCTACAACTTAAATAATAAATAAAATAACACATATTTTTTGTCGATTACGGAAAAATATAGCTTAATACTAATAGTTATTGACTGTTTTTATAAATTACACATAAGCAAACTCGATGACTTATATACATCTTAGCTCTATACTTTGGTATAATTTAGGGTAAAAGCCGGATAGTTGCCTCGAATGGATACATGCCTCACTTTCGAATATACTATGATATGCTTGTTGATAGTAATAGCAGTTGATCATAAATGAAAGTGCCCCCCGCACAGGCCTTGGTGCCGCATAAGCCGTTGAAGTAGGCACACGTATTTTGTCCATATAAGCAAATATCTTCCACGGCTAAGCTTTGGTGAGCGTTGAAATTATATTAGTAAGCAATCTCTGTTGAATATTTTTATTAATAATTAAGATTTCAGTAATTTTTTTGTTTCTTTGTATGCATAAAAATTTAAATTACCTACACTGTTTATTACTCTTTATTGTTAAATAGTTTTTATTTATTTCGCAAATAGAAAGGGCAAGTATCCGTAAAAAGGATAGTTGCCCTATCGACTTTTGCGGATAGTTGTCCAAGGCCAACTATCTATTTGCGACTGAACAAGCTGCAAATTTTTGCCAGAGAACACTGCCTAGGATGATTCACGAGGCTATTGAAATTAAAAAACATCCGAATTACAATAAAGAAGATGGTTGGAAGCTTGAACAAGTCTAGGATCCAGTTCTACATTTATATAATATATGATATCAATCAATAGACCGGCGGGCAGACTTCAAGACACTGAACTCTGCGAAGATCGTACCGTCTATAGGGAAATTTAAAAAAATGGTGGTATATTTGAAAAATATAGTAGGTAGGTATAGGGGATAAAGGCGTGATGGGAATTTGTTTTGATTTTTCCCTTTGCAATAAGATACAAAATATTTTTATATGCGTGAAGTTTAACTCATATCCTTTGGTATAATAAATTTTAAAAAGTTTGCAAATTATTATGTAAAGTATTATTGCTACGATAATTTTGAAGATTATTCAATTATCATATTATCTTTTTTTAATAAATTCCTTTAATGTATCATATATCTTTGATAAATTATACGACCCGTGCTACGAATTGATAAGATTAAAACCATATCATAATACACGGTTAAAGCTAATTACACCTTTCTACACTTCTTTTCAGGTATTTTAGATACCTCTGCAATTTGTTTAGGTAATAAAGAAACAGATTAAGCAAATTCACAAATATTTTCAGTTGAATAGTTTTTTATCCAACGTATAAAGATGTTACTAAAATTTCTATTTTTAACAGTTTTAACTGCTTTAGTTTTCGGAGAAAAGGTTAGATATGACAATTATACGTTGTTTAAAGTGCATCCAGAAAGTGAAGAGCATGTATTATTTTTGAATGACTTGTATGAGTTGAATAATGGGTTAGATTTTTGGGTGCCACCTAGTGAAGTGGGAAATTATGTGAGCGTCGTCGTGCCTCCAGAAATGAAGAAGGATTTTAAACATTCCCTCAGGAAAAGAAGCATCTATTCGCAGCTCATGATGGATAACTTGCAGGAGTGAGTATTTGTAATTATCTGTGAAATTGATGGTCCGACTGTAAACGTATTTTGTCTAAATGGCTTCTATTTTGGAACGATGGGCAAAGTTTAAAGGATACATACAACATAATTCGAAAAGTATATTCGAATGTTTTGGAATCAGCGAGCGAGGTATATTCGTATTCCGTGTACTTCAATTTATATTCTTTGATCCGACGTTAAAATTTGATATGAAATAGTGTGTATAAAAGATTTTTTACATTCAATTTAATCTACTGAATTGTGCAATGAACACCATCGCATTATTATGGTCCAGTTCATGTCCTTACAATATATATTCAAATGATTATAATATCACTGAGGCCGTAGCCAATAAACCTGTCTTCAATCGTTAACCCTAACGTTATGTAATACTAGAATGGCATATCCTAGTGATTGACTTATGGTTTTGATGTCATTCCTATATATTATTTTTGTTTTCTATTAGCGTTAACGATTAAAGAGAAACATCTTGGCACATCAGCAGCTATGTCACCAGTTGTGCACCTTCCTTTTTTTATACATCTAGCCTGTTTTCTTAAAAACGTTTTTAATCACAATCCGCTTGCTTACTATACTTCACCTTATTAATGAGCCCAGTTTCCACAGATCTATAACCTCATCATCATCATCAGCCCGTTACAGTCCACTGCTGGACATAGGCGAGATCACTTGGGAGAGCCCAAGTTACGCTACAGAATGTAAGGCATTCTGTAGCGTAACATCATGCATCGCCACTATTCAACTGCATTCAGGAAATAGTTACTTCTATTTATAACACCTTGGGTTGAAAGTTAAGATAATAACTTATCATTATCCTGGTCTTATCTTACTAAACTTCAGAGTTCGTTCAGTGCATCATGGCTTTTCAAATATGCTTTGAAGGAAAAATGTCTACCGTTTAACAAAAAGTCCTGTTTGAGGTTAATGTATTTGGGAAATTTGACAACCTCGTCGAATTTTGTATTCATAATAATTTAATTATCTAGAACAGTCGTATTCCTGTCTTGCTTTGCTTTTTTATTTAAAAGATCTGACTGCAAATAAAATAATATTGTAAAAATAAGGGTCTAAAGACGTCCACCTAAAAAGTGAACAGACTTGATAAAGGTTGGAAACGCTGGATGCAGGCCGTGGTTGACAGGTCGTTTGAAAATCTTTAGGAGAGGCTTACGTTCAGCAGTAAACTGCATATAGCTAATGATGATGAAAGGTTGTGGATTATCACATCCTTAGGGCATTAAGTATTTTTCATTATTTATTGGGCTGTTATGAAATTTGAATTTGTATTTCTATGAATTAGAAACTGTGACTTTTAAGACAAAGAATAGTCATTACAATTTTGATAAAATTTGAACATAATTGTAAACATACACATTACTCTTAAACCTAATCGAAGAGACCGCCACGGACCAAACCTGGCGCAAAGGTGCCCATAACGCTGGCAACATTACCACGCTGTATAGAAAGAGATGTCTGTTGCACCAGACAAAGAATTAAATTCCCTAAATATTTCAGAGCATTCGACGCACAGCTCATGAGCAGGAAGAAGCGTTCAGCATCTCATGAAATGTTTTGGACTAACTACCAACCACTGGACGACATTATTGACTGGTTTAAATATTTAGCTAGACGGCACAGTGACATTGTTAGTATTATTACTGTTGGGCAGTCGTACGAAGGTAATCATTTAAGAATTTCTAAAATAAAACAAAATGATGAAAACGAAATGCAAATTCGGTGACGTAGAATCAGTAAACTACGCAACAAGTTTATATGTTAATAATAAATACTATAGAATTTATTTGGAAAGGTGTTCCATTTCCAATGTAAAAAATACATACTTATAAATATATAATTAAGGATGCTGTAGACCTCAGTTAGTAAAATGTAGTTTATAATCGATTATTTAATACAATGGCTGGCATTTTTAATAAAATGTAAGTCTTAATACAAGAATCTAGGTCAAAGTTGAGTTTCTTGTTTTCAGGTCGAAACATAACTGGTATAAAAATATCGAGACGTCCAGGGAGACTGTCCTTCGTGCTAGACGGCGGTCAGATCGGGGCTGATTGGCTCTCTCCTACTATTTTGACCTACTTTGTTGACCAGTTGATTAAGGGAGAGAATCCCGAAGCCCTGGCGGCTTCAAGGAATTTCGATTGGCATATTTTCCCTATTTTAAATCCTGATGGACATGAATTCACGCAGGCATCAGTAAGTCTTATGCTTTATTTTTATTGTTTTAACTGTATTCATAGATGATTGTTATTATGGGAGGAGTTCTTGATTTAAATTAACCATCAAAGATTACCTTGTATTTAATTATCTTTTTGTTTGTGTCTTTATAGAAGAGAAAAAAAAAAGTAAGTCGTTCAATATGACTATCTAAATTAAGGGAAGATTAAATATAATTTAGTTTATTACTAATTACTTCATTTAGTAGAAGAGAATCTAATGTCTGTATACGTAAGTAGTACATTGCAGCCTGATATTTAAGGCAGTTTATGTTGTTCAAATACAAATAATAGAATTTTATTTTAGGTAAGACTTTGGACCAAAAATAGAAGACCGATCACATCATCTGCTATCGGCGTAGACTTGACAAAGAACTGGAACTCCCAATGGGGAAGTGAGTAATCGATTAAGTAATATTATACTTCCTTAAGTTGTAAACGATGAGATTTTTTAACAAATAATATGAATCGTCGTTAACATCTGCTGTGTTTAGTGATCAGCTGTTGTTTAAAATAATCTTAAAATAATTTTGAACGCCATAAAAAGTGTTTTAAGCAAATTGTATAACACAACGTAAAATGAAGTATAGATATAAGTATTTTCATTTCAGTAATCGGTGGTAGCTTTGACCCTGCGGCTAACAACTACATTGGCCAAGGACCTTTTTCTGAAGAAGAGACCAGGTCTTTTTCTCGATACGTTGAAGAAATTGGTTCTAACCTTGCCGGCTACCTGTCTTTTAGATCTTTTGGGCAAAGACTGCTGATTCCCTTCGCGCATTCTACTACTCCTATGTACAACTACAATGAAATGGTAATAACTAAGAATAAACAATCGAATTTTAGATAAGGGTAGATAGCAATTATGGTTATTTAATAACTTGCATGCGACGTCTAAAACGCGTGGTAAATGCCTTGAAGTAATTGTGTAGTTTTACTTGCAAATGTGCGCGCTTAAAACATGTAGAAACGATTGAAAAATGAGCGTTTTCAGATATATCATAACGACATTATTCACACGAGTTGGTAGCTCAAAAATAGATTTGACTACATGTATCCTTGTTAATTTCATAAAAAAACGTTATAATATCTGATTTTCAAAAAGCAAAAAAAGGTAAGATATATTTTATATCCGCCCGGATAACGACCACCGGACACAAGGTGTTAAAACCCATCATAGTAGCTCACGTACGATGAATGATGTGAATCAAGATAATTGTAAAAACTGAGGCGCAAAGAAAATATTCAATAAAAATAACATTGAATGTTGGATGTACATTCCATTCTTTATTATTATTTCAGCTTTTAATCGGCAGAAGAGCCATGGGCTCATTATCCGCAGCGTACGGCACCCAGTACCAGGTCGGAACATCCAGGCTTATTTCTAGTAAGAGTTGTTTTTTTTTATTACTTTGAATGACGAGACGAGCTTGCCGTTCGCCAGATGGTAAGCAATACGACCATCAATAAACAGTAGAAACACCATCCAACACCTTATTACAAAGTATTCTTTGGTATTCTACTGCGCTCGCCATCCTGAGACATAAGATGTTATGTCTAATTATGTCCAGTAGTTACACTGGCTACAATGTCCTTCAAACTGGAAGACAAAAGTGACCACACACTGCAGCTAGGCGGTAGAAATAGACATTGCGGTGGTACATACTCAGGTGGACTCACATATATAAAAGACCTACCACCAGTAAGACGAAGACTAAGGCGACAAAGAAGTTGTTTTACTCAATATATTGCATTCCAAGATATTTTTATTCGACAGCCAGTACAGTCGTTTCACAAATCTTGCACTTGTCCTATGATGGAATAAGTATCGAGACTATGATCATATTCAGCATAAATCTAATTTTGTGAAATATTCTTTATATACCGTTTTAATCAAAAGCTCATATACGTTTTAGTTTTTCTAGTAAGTAATACAATCGAAGTCTTCAAGCCACCCGGCTTAAATCCAAACGTTTATTTCTCAATCAGACCATTCTATTACAATAATAACTCAATTTGTATTAGTAAACTGAGGCAGGTCAAGGCTGTTTTAGTGCAGCTAAAACAGCCTTGAACTGCCTCGGTGGCGTAGTTGTACTGCATACGTGGTAAGGCAGCGCTCTGAGGTCCTGCGTTCGAATCCCCGGTCGGGCAAAATTATATTTGGGTTTTTCTGCTCAGTATCATGGATGGCGATACGCTCGCCCCCTATCACATCATGGGACGGAACACAATTAGAAAGAAGTGGGTTACCCATTCGTGCCGCTGCATATCCCTTCGGGGATAAATGCCTGATGTGTGTGTGTGTGTGTATGTGTGTACTTAAACATAAATTATTAAAAATCCTAGTTCTATTTCCTTCTTTAATTATACCTTCATTCTTATCTTCATTCTTATTTTTTTTACAGCCGGTGCAACAGGATCATCCGATGATTACGTGAAGCATCGCATTAACCCTCCCATTGCTGGCACGTTCCTGCTCAGAGATCAGGGTGTTTGGGGCTATACGTTACCAGTGAACCAAGTCCTGCCATCCTGCGAAGAAACTTTCGACGGGCTGCTGGCCATCATCAGAGAAGCAAGATTCATTAATGTTCTTTAAAGTGTCGCTTATGAAAAAATGGAGAGAAGTAGTATACCTCATAAGGGTGTTTGAGATGGTAAAACAATATTATCGTTTGTTGGTAAGGAAAATGATATTGAAAGCATTATTTTTGTAAGCAATAATAAAATTGTAAGTCATCAATAAAAACCTATCATTGACAAGAAATCGGCTGTTTTCATTGATCCCGTTATCAAAATCCTTGAAACCTTATTACTGTATTGCATTTAGCGAGTTACAATCTGCGAACTTTAGTTTCTGATACCAAAAAATATAGCCTTAATTGAGAATAAAATGGACAAGTCACATAATTATTCGAGGATACTGCAATTCGTATATAAAGTTATTTCCAATCAAGATATCTTTTATGCAGTGATAAGCGAATCCAGCCACACCTGAACACTTAGCTATAGAATTGTGGAGGGTTAGACGATAGTGGAGAGAAGGGATAAGAGTTTAGTGAGATTTGGTAAGGATACGGGCTTGTTCAACTTTAAATCCTTTGACTGTCTATTAACAAAAACTGTACAATCTATAGCATTTGATCATATAATGCTACGTGATACCGAAATATATTATGAAATTAGTTCCCTAGTCTGTTAACAAAATATAAATCAAATACGTTTATATAATAATTATAATACCAGCCCTGTATTATATACTATCCCACTGCCGGGCACGTTCTGTTATCGAGAGAGATTAGGCCTCAGTTCACCACGCTGGCATAGTACGGATTGGCAGACTTCACATACCCTGAAAATTCTTAAAGAATTTCTTAAGTATGCAGGTTTCCACACGATGTTTTCCTTCACTGTTAAAGCAGGCTATAATTGACAAAGAATATATATGTGAATAATTATGTGGATAACTTTATAATAGTCAGAGATGCGTGCCCTTGGGACTTGAATCTACGGACATTCATCTCGACGGTCCGTTCCACTCCCAACTAGGCTATCGCCGCTTTTTTTTCATTATCAATCATTATTAGAATACTAGGCCAATCTTACACGAGTGAAACAGTAAACACAACAATTAACTTTTATAATGTGGCTTATTTACAAGTCCTTGATTAATTATATCTGAAATTTATGATAAAATTTTATGATAATAAAAATTATCGATACACTCGTAAATATAATGTAATAGGCCATTTATTGAACAGTATCTGAATTACGAGGGACTTTTAAATTCGAATGATAATAGTTTTCCTGTTATTAACAATCTGGATCTTAATTATAACCATCTTATATGATAGTTATTTCGTAAATATAGATTTTTCTAAAGGTCCTGTGAGGTTTGGTTAAAGTCGGATATCATATTTTAGACAAATTTTTCATTTCCTAAGATTTCCTCTGCCTTCTCATTCCTTTTTAACGGGCATGAAATAAGGAATGGTCATATTTTAAAAAAAAAAAAATATTTTTGGGAATTGCCACGGTTATCACAGGGAGTACCCTGCTAACAGTGTACAAGCGATCCTCCGGCTTAGCAACCACAGCAGTCCCATGAAGATTTGGTGGGCAATACCGCTATCACTGAGGGTGCCAGCGGATGGTACGCTGGCAACCCGCAACTATTCGGTCACGGGGCCCGGAAGGAATAAGGAAGGGGATAGAGAGAAGGAAGAGAAGAGGAAGGAGGGGGAGCTTTGTTAGGATGATTGGAAGAGAGAGGGAGGGGAGATGTTCGCGAACCCTAAGAGTAAGTAAGAGTAAGGCCTCAATGTGTATTTGGCAACCAAGAGATAAACACATTACACTATGTGCCTAGAGTCGCGGCATAATCTTCCCCCGTGCATGGGCGTGCATTCGCTGTGTAGACCGAGCGCACAAGAATTGCCTCGTGGAGTTTCTTTAGTTAGGTTCGGTGAATTTTTTTTATTCCGTTGTCCAAATGGAATAGGCCTTTTACGTTCGATTTCGTATAGCTTTGAGTTTTAAAGATGCGGAGAGGAATACCCTGAAATAAAATAAGGTTTTCATTTTTTTTTGTCTTGGGTCTAATATAGCTTTAACATATTATACTATAACAAAATTATTGTTGTTTCATCTTGAACTCCGAAACTGCATCAGGGAACTCCTGAAAAGAATATAGGGTGAGAATTATTATTTTTGTATTAGTTTCAATTAGATATGTTTATACTTACTAAATATCAAGAAATAAAAGTGTTTTTGGAGTCGATTTTATTTTTGTTAAAATTTTATTTTAATCCTTACGTTTCGAACGCCTCCAAAAATCCTTTGAAAATGATAAGTTGAGCCCATTATTATGTATAAAAAATCGTCAAAAACTAGAAATTTTGATTTTTTTTAGTGCCTTGGTCAGGTGTAAATATAATATAATATTTACTGTAGAACGAGAGGTTCTGGCTTCGAAGCTTAAAGCGGGAAATATAAGGTCTTCAGACACAATTTGCCCAGGACTGAATCTCATAGAGGGAAAAGACAAATCCTTCCACCACATCATAGACAAAGGAGCATACGGCGATTGCAAAGATGGACATGGTTATTGTTATGGAATTTTATTTAAATCAACAAAAGTACTAAATAGTAGTGCTTTCTAGAGGATATAATAATGAATATTCGTTACAGTAATTTGATATAAAATTATCATTTTCAGCAATTTTTATAACATCTAGTTATCTTATATTCATGTTTAGGTTATGAATTTACAACATTATAAAGTTTTATACCTACAATTTTTTTGTCATAATTAGTTGTTCCCCTACACAGTTCACACTTCAACCATGATTCCTAAATTAATTTTATCTTTATTATTAATATCGTTTGCATCCTGTGAGAAGTTTCGCTTCGACAACTATACTTTGTACAAAATACTGCCCAAAAATTTAAATGAGGTTAAAGTGTTAAAGAACTTGTATGACAGTGATGCAAGATTTGATTTTTGGAAACATCCAGCACCCAATGCCGAGTATGTTACTGTTGTGTCAGCTCCCAAAGATAAGGGAGAACTGGAAGGCTTGCTTAACAGAAATGGGATATCGTTTGAAATCGCGATGCAGAACATCCAAGAGTAAGTAGAAGACTTTAAATATTTTAAATATAAATTTATAGAAAATTTACATGTTTCTGCCAGATTTACATTCGTTCTATATTCAAAAGGATATCATCCCCTTGAGTTTGTTTAATGATTCCAAAGCAAGACAATAATTTTGTGATATTACAAAATCAAATCGTTGCGGAATATTAATAAGCACAAACTATGACTATTTCCCAGTATATATTTTTTTATTAATTTTCATGATAATCACTTGCCGATATTATAATGTCACAATTATGTGTTGATTTTCATGAACCACATACAAAGTAACAAATATTTTTCAGAGCTATGGATAAAGAAACTGTTGGTCAATATACCAGAAGCAACATCAGAAGCATGCGATGGGACAGATACTATCCAATTGAACAAGTCTATGCTTGGTTAGATGACCTAGCTAGGGAGTACCCATCTCTAGTTACTATCGAAATTGCTGGACATTCGTACGAAGGCCGTGATATAAAAGGAGTTAAAATCTCTCATGGCGAAGGTAGAAGAATAATATTCCTTGAAACTAACACGCATTCTAGAGAATGGATCGCAGTAACATCAGTCTGCTATCTTATAAATGAATTGTTAACTAGCACCGACCCAGAAACAATGGCAGCGGCGCGTGAGTTCGATTGGTACATCTTCCCTTCTGCAAACCCTGATGGGTTCGCCTGGACTCATACAGGGGTATGTAGAACAGTTTATTGATTTCACTTGTTTTACATCCCAAGATAGCAATCGAAAAAACTGCAAGTGATAGTAGGCATTCTATTATTTGTACTCAAAACATGAACTTTGAAAGAAAAAACGAAAATGAAGTCCCGAAAGCAGGTATTTTATATTTCTATTCAGGCTCCACAATGCGATTCAAATAAGATTAGCGAAGAAAGACATTGCATCTGTATTCAGACTATATCGTTCCATAGACCCAAAAATATATATATTAAGAATCAGATGTCGTGTTATACTAATAAAATTTAATTTTCAGTACAGGCTATGGCGCAAAAACAGACGCCCGGTTGGTCAAAATCTGGAAGAAATCGGTGTAGATCTAAACAGAAACTGGAATAGCAATTGGCTAGGTAAGTTTTTCAAAATCTAGAACGCCAATAGCTATATTGATCCTGATAGTAAGGATTATCTGGTCCAATTATTAAGTATACCCGTCTTATTACATTGCACTCAGTTTTTGGCTGATAAATGACTGGTGAATTTCTTATCACATGTTGAGTTATCACTATTTAGTGGGTTATAAACTATCAGCCGTGCTTATAAAAATTTCGCAAAGCTATGCTTAGTTGCGTCTTGACTAGTCTGTTCTTAAACTTTTAATCGCCGGCGATGTTTAATTTTGACAGCTATTTAGGCAATGCTTAACCACCTCTTAATGCTAAAACACGTTTATAAGTAACATTTTTGGTAATCAGTGGCAAAGCAATTGATTAAAACATAAGACGAGTTTATAAATAAGTAAGACTGTCAATGTTAGGAGACAATTATTTTTCAATATATTTTTTTAATAATTTTGGGATATTTTAAGCTTTAAATTATTATTGAAATTAAACTAATTTTCCGGATTCTATCGCGGTTTTTTGTTTTTTATTTTTCTCTTAATTATTAAATATTAATCATGCATATTCTATCCAATAGTATGGGGATCAGCCATCGATCCTTCCTTGATCAACTACGCCGGTCCAGGTCCCTTCTCCGAACCGGAGACCAGGACTCTTGCAACATATTTAAGATCTCTGAAGGGTAGGATCGACATGTACTTATCGATGCACGCAGCTGGACAGATGCTGTTGATACCTTATGGAAATACATCCGAGCCTTTGGATAACTATTACGACGCAGTACGTTTGTTGCTCTTTTCATTTTATTATAATAAGTAATTGCACAATGTTAAGTTTTGTTACATACATACATACATAACATCACGCATTTATCCCCGAAGGGGTATGCAGAGGCGCAACCAAGGCACCCACTTTTCGCCAAGTGTGTTCCGTCCCATGATGTGATAGGGGGCGAGCCTATCGCCATATCGGGCACAAATTCCAGACTCCGGGCTGATACTGAGTAGAAAAACCCAAATATCAGAGCGCTATTGTACCGGACATGCAATACAACTACGCCACCGAGGCAGTCTCAGTCTCTAAGTTTTGTTTTCAGCATGAATTTCCATTTTTTCTTAGACAGTACGATTACTATCGATTATTGCGTATCATTTAGAAAAATTTGCACATTCATGCGTAATTTGCTAATTTAGGGTTTTCTAAGGGAACGCTGATTAGCCATTTCCGCATTTAACAATCAGCTGGCAGACAGCCTTAAAGATATACGTTCCCTAGTTTATTTCAACAACTTACTGTTATCTCGGGTATTGTAATTATGATCAGAATAGTTTGGTTAAAAGTTTTTTCCTAATAACAAGTAAGCAAGTCAAGCTAAAGTCTCTCTTAAAAAAAAACAGAGAAGCCGCAAGCAAAAGCTAGTTGGTACATTAATAAAGTGAATATGTTTGTACATTTCAGCTCAATATTGGAAGGCGGGCGATGGGAGCCCTTTCTGTTAGATACGGGACTGAATACACAACCGGCAATGTCGTCGAGGTTATTGGTAAAAACATTTTAATACAAGCGGATGATGCGGCGTAGCTTGTCTAATGGTTAATGCAACAACTTATAAACAGAAGGGAGGTCATCAAAGACTTCTAAATGCAAGACCTGCTAGATATATGAAGCGCATTCGTCATTCTGATAATACAAGAAAAGTTTCATAACCTTAAGTAATTACGCTGGGTACAACTTCCTTCAAATAGGAACACTATAAAAATAAACGAAATGTAAACACTTATCCAAATGTACCAGCGGTGACGAGACTACTGTTCTTTACTGAATTTCATGATACATTTAAAACTTGACGTTTCGATGTAGTTATCGCGCTATGCAAGGCATTTGTATAAAATATTTTTGTGCTTGTACTCGACATAGCCAGTGACGGCATTAGGGGGTGACCTAGGTAAGCGCCCGGGACATCAAGATAAAGATACGTGGGACCTCGCGCGGTGCCTCTTCTTTCTTTTGAGTTCACCACCTTCTTACCCAACAAAGCATCTTACTTATGTAATTGTTGAAATAGGGGATCTTTTTTGCCGGTGCCTCATGCCAGCTAAGACTTACCATGACAGAAGTATTCTCCATCATTCTGTATTAAGCATAGGTATTAAAAAATACCATCGCGTTGGTCAGACCAGATCTGCACCGCTCTTGAATGCAATATACAGTTTACAGCCTCCACACCGGAGACAGAAAAAGATGGAGAAAATTCGTTTGAGAGAAAGTGACACAGAAAGGAGATCACAACCTTAAATATTGAAGAATATGACGCAAGAAGTAAAAAATACAATTAGAGCAATAATTATTTCTGTTCTTCAGATCGTATCACAGGCCTCACTGCGGACTGGGTGAAGGAACATCTCAAAGTGCCGCTGGTCTACATGTATGAGCTCCGCGACAAGGGTACTTACGGCCACCTCATCCCACCAGAACTGATCTTACCATCTGCTGAGGAGACGACGGACTCCATCATCGACCTCATCCATCAAGCCAAGAGATTCGGATACATGAATAGTGGGAACAGTATTAATGTTTCGTTTGGAATGAAGATTGTATGTAGTATCATGGTATTACGAAAATTATTGTAATAAATGTGAATTGTGATGACACTTGTTTTTATTTTATACTATCTGTGCTCATGAAGCTATGTGGAGTTAGATCTATCTTACCCTATCCTAGAAAATAAAATATTTTTCTTTATCACGTAGGCGAACAAAGTTGCACTTATGATAAGTCAGAACAATGTATAAGAATAAGGAATATTATTTCTAAATAACAATTAAAATTACTTATATAACAATGGACATTTTAAATTAGGGGTAAAATGTATAGTGAATACAAGGTACAAACCGAAGTAACCAGCTCGGGCTGGCAGATAGGGGAAATAAAAGGATAACGCGACGCGATTCTCACCGGTGAGGACATGAGCCCTAACCTAGCTAACTTACCAGCCTTTCACCAGCCACCTAAGTGATGACTACCCGAAGACGAAAGGCAGAAAGAAACTCCGGGCTTACTTTTTTGTCACCAATTGTACAGTACATCCTTTGTATTATTTTTCCAAATCTTTCTTGTATACTCCTCCTGATACAGTTAGAATACAGAATACGCGCAAGGAATATGGTCCATCTTCCCTTGTGGCCCTATAGACCTGTACTCTATATGTTACACAACACAAAATAAATTTTAATATTTTTCAGTAATCTTTATATCCAGTTAGATGTTTTATAATGTTACATCAACGAACATTTCGCGAATATAACATATTAAAATTAAATAAAAATCTTTCTTTTTAGATTTTATAATATTATGTATACTTATAGAGTTAACATCATGGAGTAACATCTTCAGGAACTTCGAATTATAAAAGTATGCATGGCACTGAATGCGCTCATTAATGATGCGATGATTGATGTGTCAAGAGCGAAATAATCCGAGAAAGGCCGATATCTTAGTATGGACGAATAATACTTCAAGGATTTATTATGTAGTAGCATCGAAATAGTAATGTCGATCTTATCGCTTTATTTGGGACAGCATGCGATGTTCAAATCGAAGATAGGCGTACTTTTTTTCCAAATTGGGTATCAAACCTGGTTCTCACCGGTTTAATACCATTGAGTAATAGAATTCCGATATAACAATGTTCTATCGTGATAATTTATTGTCATTGTGATTATCCGTCGATACTCCTTTTGAATCTTTTTAGACTACAACACACATTCTTATCTTTAGCGGATAATTAAAAATGACATGAATGCTATTGAATACTTTCGCAACTTTATGGTTGGATCTGAAGAGTGAAAGTAATGCACATAAGTAATATATTTAGTTTGAATATACGAACATTGATAAAAATCCAAAAACACACCATCTATAAATTTGTATTATCCGTTTGAATTTCTTGGATTAAACTAACTCGAACTTTCATCATACAAGGCCGTGTTTTCCTGAATTCCAAAAATCTTGATTTGGGATAAATAATAATATGAAAATTTTGGACGTACTACAATACCTTAATCCGCCCAGTGATGATTAAGGCATCAAAGTCTTCGTAACAACAAAAGTTAAACTTAAAGGTAAAATCCCGAAAAACCCATATATCTATCTTACGATACTATCTAAGGTTTTGGTAGTATTATTAAAAACTCTAAATCTTTGTTATTTCCTTTCAGTATCTTTACTTTTGTTTCATTTTTATGGTATACATTTATCATAAGTAATATAACAATTATGTTATTACTTTACAATACTATATATTTTACAACCTCCATATTTTTGGCTCAATATCTGTTTTACCTGCAACAGTACACACTTAAATCATGATTCCAAAGTTAATTTTATCTTTATTAATAATAACATGTGTATCTTGTGAGAAATTTCGATTCGACAACTATACTTTGTATAAAATATTGCCAAAGGACTTGAACGAGATCAAAGTTTTGCAGAACCTGTATGACAGTGATACTCGGTTTGATTTCTGGAGAGACCCGGTACCAAATGCTGAATATGTTACTGTCGTCTCAGCTCCCAAGTATAAGGGGGAATTGGAAGGCTTGCTTAACAGAAGTGGGATAGCGTTTGAAGTCGCGATGCAGAACATTCAAAAGTAAGTACGAGAATAAATTGTATACATTTATGAGTGTAATCATACTTTGTATGATTTTTGGTACAAGCCCAGTCTAATACAAGGCCGATCGATTGAATTGAATGTCGATTTAGATTTTTGAGGCTGTCGATTATAATAATATATTAAAAATATTTTTTTAAAGTATGGTTTAGATATAGATGGATAAGTTTTATAACAAATGAACGAAAAAGTCCAAAGTTCTGTTCAAGATTATATCAAAAGATCACATTCAATTATATTTAAAAGTGTTAATATATTTTCAGCGCTATCGACAAAGAAAGAGTGGGTCAATACAACAGAAATAATATCTGGAGTATGAGATGGGATAGATACTACGACTTAAGTGCAATCAATGCTTGGTTAGATGATCTGGCCAGACAATTTCCATCTCTCGTGACAATAGTAAGCGCTGGTACTTCTTACGAAGGCCGAGATATAAAAGGAGTCAAGATCTCGCACGGCGAAGGTCGAAGAATAATTTTTATAGAAAGTGGAATACACTCTAGAGAATGGATTACTCCATCGACAGTTTGCTATGCTATAAGCCAGCTTCTTACGAGTACTGATCCTGAAACTATGGCGGCGGCGCGTGATTTTGATTGGTACATTTTTCCTGTCACTAATCCAGATGGGTATGTCTGGACTCATACGGAGGTCAGTGCATATCTCATTATCGACTATGTTATGTTAAGAACTGTAATTGTATTGATAAGTCCAAGAAATATAATCATAGAAAATTTACGTACAATTTTGTATTATTTTACAAGCAAATAGGTGGCATAACGTTGAAGAAATAAGGGAAATATAAGATCATTCAGAATTAATTTAAATTAGCACTTGAAGAGAAAAGTCTCCGATCAATGTGTGTTACCAGTGATAATTGAAGTTGGACAGTCTAAGATGGATCACGGTCACTTAGCAAACTATGAAGAGGGCTACGTTCGGTAATTAGACACATAACTTGCTGGATGTAGGCCGCTTTTATCGATATGAAAATATGTGGGGGAGACCTGTATTCAGCATTGGCCTTTGACAATGTTACTTTGTTATTATCAAATAATTATGATGAAGTGCATCATCCAAAGCATTTAATATATTATGGTGAACATTCTAAACATAGATAATTCCCTTCATATTAATATGAATAATATGAGCGTTGTCCTGGATGAAGATATTTCTAAAATAACTTTTAATTTTATTTCCAGTTCAGATTATGGCGCAAAAACAGACGCCCCTATGGCTCGGAATTTGGTGTAGATTTAAACAGAAATTGGAACAGCAACTGGCTAGGTAAGTATTTTAATAGATTAAGACGTATATAATGTAATACTATCTAAATCAATTAGATGTAAGAAACTTTATAATCTTATTCAATTTAAATTACAATTATAGTGGTATAGGAGTCGACACACTATATATTATTATGATAACAAATATCTTAGCTTTATTATACAAAAAGATTTGAATATAATAATAATCTATGTTTATAATCGCAGTAATTGAATATCCCATGTCTTATTTCCTAGAGGTTGGAGAGAGCCATAACTGAGCCTCTCCGATTTCGCCAAGTGTATATCCATGATGTGATATGCACCCTACTTATCGTTATAATATAATAAATATAATATCAGCTCTGTATTATATACTATCTCACTACTGGGCCCGGCCTTCTTTACTGCGGAGGAGGGAGAGAACTTCTTAGGTATGAAAGTTCTTCACGACGTTTTCCTTCACCGTTAAAGGAAGCCTTAATTCACACATAATTTTAGAAAAGTCAGAGGTGTATACCCTTGAAATTTGAACATGCGGACATTCGTCTCGATAGTCCGTTACACACCCGACTAGGCTATCGCCTCCTATTGTCGCTATTGCCTCCTATTGCTCTACTGGACTAAAATTTCAATCCCAGGCATCTAAAATGTTTATTCACATCGAAAACTCGCAAATTTATATTGATTAAGAAGCGTTTCGTTACTTTTTTATGATACAAACAGTGCGAGGATCATCCACAAATCCAAGCTCAATAAACTACGCCGGCCCTGGACCATTCTCCGAGCCAGAGACTAAGCATCTGGCGGATTATCTACGACCTCTGGCAGACAGGATCGAATTATACCTGTCAATGCACTCATCTGGTCAGCTTCTGTTGATACCTTTTGGAAATACTACCGAGCCTTTGGCCAATTATCATGATGCGGTAAGTTCGCAACACAATTCATTTTGAGTACAAAAATTGGCGCAACAACTTTTTTGATTGTAGTGTAGGCTATAAGTTTTGTCTTGGGAGCCACTGCAACACTCTTCGATTAAAAGCACTTCAGTTGAACTAAAGATGATTTTTTTGGTTGCAACACGGGGTAGATACCCCAAAGGATTTTGATACATTCGTACACAGCGGGCAGCGCGCAGAGACTGGCGTCGCTCGCTCTTTTTATGTCTCATTTACACCACAGTTTGCTGACACAACATTCATACTTACATAGTTCCTACGGTTGTAACACTGTCTTATAAAAAAAAAAAAAATTTACGTCGAATTGATAACCTCCTACTTTTTTTGAAGTCGGTTAAAAATACGTACGTGAAGAGATGTCCAAAAATACTTCTCCAGCGTTAATTTTTTTCATCATGCATAATATGTTTTCGGGATCATTTGTATGTAAGCTCATTGAAATCATAATATTGAACACTTCAAATATATTGTTTCTAATGATCGAATATCAACTGTGCTATGATAAAACAGTTATTTATGCAAACGATAATTTTTGCTCAGAAAATATACTGACAAAATACAAATGATATTATACATAACATCTTTATTTAAGAGAAATACAAAATCTATTAGTTGTGAGCAAAACTCCTTTTACCGATGCCAAGAAAATCAAAGGAAATATATTCCAATACATTATAATGTTAATAAAGTGGATGCGTTTGTACATTTCAGCTCAATATTGGAAGGCGGGCGATGGGAGCTCTTTCTGTTAGATACGGGACTCCGTACACAACCGGTAATGTCGCTGAGGCTATTTGTAAGTACATTTTATTAGATGGTTTGTTTGCTTTGCTTTTGATCGTTCTCTTTAATGTAATTGAAATTAGTAAGCATGATAAGTATAATGAGAAACGATGACACCGACATTGCGTTATCAAGAATAACAGAATGTTACCGTATTTTTTTTAATGGAACTAATATCATCGCTGCCTATGACTAGTCAGTCACTTAGACAGTCACTAGACAGTCAGTACTTCTATAAAAGCCAGTCGGCTTTTATAGAAGTCAGGGAAACAAACTACACTAGTATGATAAACATTTCCTAGTAAAATACTTCTGTATATTTTCCTAGACTAAACTTACGTACCCTAAAAATATATAATATAGTTACCTAGCACATAGTCTATTTATGTGCAGAATTTCATCCTAATCCGATTAGCTGTATCATCCTTTACATCTATCTACCATCATAAACATGATTTTTATTTGTAAAAACTAAGATATATCTATATTTCAGACTATGCCACCGGCATCACAGTAGACTGGGTAAAAGAACACCTCCATGTCCCCTTGGTTTATATCTATGAGCTTCGTGACCGAGGCACCTACGGCCATCTACTCCCCCCAGACCAGATCTTGCCAACTGCTGAAGAGACCATGGACTCCTTCCTCGATCTCATTCACCAAGCAAGGAGGTTCGGATATATGAACAGCGGAAACAGTCTCTCAGTTTCCTTGGGAATGAAAATTATATTAGGGATTACGGTCTTGCAAAGATTTTTGTAATAAAAAATAATAAAATAATTTATTCTAACGTGTTCATTCTTCAACCTGAGTTACATTTGCATTAACGAACATTGTCCTTGATGGTACATGGAACTTTTAAATAATATAGACCGGTAAAAGAACAATGTCACCCGAAATTAAAGAATCACTATCGGTAGTGATTCTTTAATATGCGAAACCAGTGGCACGCTAGGGGTACTAGCCGGCACTATAATAATAATATCAACCCTGTATTATACACCGTTCCACTGGTGGGTACGGGCCTCCTGACTACTGAGCAATTAGGCCTTAATCCACCACGTTGGCATAGTGTGGATTAGTAGACTTCGCACACCTACAAAATTCCTATAGAAATCTTTTCAGGTATGCAGGTTTCCTCATGATATTTTCCTTCATCGTTAAACCAAACGATAATTCATCATTCAATAAAAAGAATAAGTATGAGGGAATAAAGGGGTTACTTCACTTCAATTTCCTAAAATCACACCTTATCTACAAAAAGGAAAGCAACTTGGTACTTTGTATTGGTTTTCTTTGAGGCAGTGCTCGCCCATTTCAACCTTTAGATACGTATCTCATCTATTCAGCGAGGTTTAGATTAGCAAGAAAACTTGCAGTAAATAATATCTTCTGCAAATGTTTTTAAAATGTAAACAGTAACGGCCAGCTAATGTTTGCAAATTTTGAAGGCTGACTTGTGGCAAGTCGGACGTGTAAAGTGCTATTGAAATATTGTCGCTAGTGTAAACGCATCAACTAGTTCTTGACCAAATAATTGTTAAAAGAAATTTCTTTTTTAAAGTTGTCATTATAAAGCGCAAGCAAGTACTATATTACTCGACCAATGACCCGATCGAGTGAAACGTAGTGATAATATTGTAACAGCAATTTATCACTTTAATGTAATATTATTGCTCAACACTGTAACAGTTTTCATTGTGGCCTAAATAGTGCTGATAGTACCGTATACCTAATTATATAGTAACGACAATACACATTATGATAATTCCCTCACAATTCCCTAGTTCGGCTATAGCCAGTAAACCAGTACTAAACACTGATGATTGTAGGTAAATTCTTTTTTTTCACCGCACCTCTAGCAGCTTTAAGTCAGCGACGATTGAGCGAGAAGCATATACGGGGGAATAAGAAGGATTCCTGACTCAGAGCAGTGCAGATAGCCCCGCCGAACCGCTTGCACCACCACTCGCCGCTTAGCTCTCAATCGTACACTCCTGACAGAATGGTCGTGGCTATGAATCGTCTTAAAAGTTAGTTGCGGCTTATGCTAGTCTTTCTCTCTATTCTTGGCACTGCGTATATTCGGTAAGGGTTTGTAGACGATTTAATAACGTCTGTCTATCTGGTGGGTATTCTTCTTCTATTCTTCTTCTCTCCTTACTGCCAGTAATCGTTCTAATAATATCAAAGATGCGCAATTGCGCCATCGACGAAAATCTTCGTTTGATGCGAAGCTGTTTTATTATTGAAACGTTAAAGTGGTGAACAGTTCATTTAATTCTTAGTATGTCTACATCGCCACACTAGGTAGATGCATATCGACAATAACATAAGTTGCAATATTGCCGTTGATTAAAAAATATAAATATCCACTGCTTATCTCATGAGTAGAATGATAGACAGAGCCCTAGCGATTAGTTATCTTTAGGTCGACAATTCTCCTGATATTAATATATAATAGATATTTTATGTTATAAATGTGAATAAGGGCCTAAGATTAAAAATATGACTACATCTACTGAGACTCGTGGTCTGAACATCGTTGTTTGACCATTTGTTCTTTACCTCTGTATAGAATATATTTTATATCCGCCCAGATAGCGACTACCGTACACAAGATGTTAAAACCTGTCATAGTGGCCCAAGTCATTGTGATGCGCAACATGAAGTTTGGTGTTAAGAGTAGAACGGAATTGATCCGACGATCTGATGGGGGTTATAAGGTCTGGTATGTTTGCCCTCGGCTTTGCCAGTGACCATCAATTGTTCGAGCTTATGTCCGTCATACTAAAGAGTATGACTACACGCTTATAAGGGAATGCTTGCTATTAAATTTAGGCAATATAATAATATGACTGTCTCAGTGGCGTAGTTGTATTGCGTTCGGGGTACGACTGACGCCCTGAGACCTCTGGTTCGAATCCTGGGTCGGGCACAGTGATATTGGGATTTTTTTAGTATCAGACCGGGGATAAAATTTGTGCGCGATTTGGCGATAGGCTCACCCCCGTCTCATGACGGGACATAACATAAATTCTGGTGATAGAATATATTACATATCCGCCCGGATAGCGACCACCGTACACAATATGTTAAAACCCGTCATAGTGGCTCAAGTAAGTGTATCGCGTTCCGGGATCGGCCTGTGCCTGGTTCCATCAGACATTCTATTGGACCCCACTTTCGTCACTTCGCCGTGTTGGTATGAAAAATGGCGAAAAGAGCGAGTTTACACCTCCGCTTACCTCTTCGGAGACAAGGTGTGATGTGTGTTTTTAATAACATTAATATTTGTGTTGGATACAAAATATATTTTTGCTTTATGATAATTCTGCCCCAGAAATGATAAAACCAACGAAGAATAGGATCTATAAATTCAAAGTTTAAGCCTAGACTTCAGACTCTAGAAGTACTACTTATTGTATATTTGGACGTAGTAAAATATGTTTTACATGTATCGTTACCCTTAAATGTGTGGTAAACAGTTATCATACAATACAATAATTGCATTATTGCTTTATAACATTGTATACTTTTACAACTCCAATGGTTTTCACAATCATTTGGTTACCCAATTCGAACAGCATACGACGTTACATTTAAAATGTTTATAAAAACATTTCTACCTTTATTATTAATAACATATGCCTCTTCTGAGAAATTTCGTTTCGACAACTACACTTTATATAGAATATTGCCAAAAAGCTTGGATGAGATCAAAGTTTTACAAAACCTGTACGATAGTGATTCACGGTTTGATTTCTGGAAAGATCCTGTCCCAAATGCCGAATATGTTAGCGTCGTCTCAGCTCCCCAGGATAAAGGAGAATTTGAAACATACCTTAATAGAAATGGAATAGAGTTTGAAGTCGCAATGCAGAACATCCAAGAGTAAGTGCAATACTATATTTTTAAACAGTAAGCATGATGGATCGAAAACGGTGAAGGTCATTTAGGAAGGTTTACGGGCATGTTGTTTTAAACGTCCTCTTTGATGTAAATAACGACCTAAGGATCTCTTAATCATAATGATTATTAAATACTTATACATTTTCTGAGAGATTTATAAATCGTAATTGGACTATAAATTTCATGATAATTCAAATTAAACTATTTTACGAATTTTATCGCGGTTTTAATATTTTATTTTTCTCCCGACGTTTCGAAGACTTTGCAGCTTTCATGGTCACGGAGGGGACTGAGGTATTGTTCATCCGCAATATGAGAGTTACAATATCTACCTACATTTTTCAAATATACAACTTTTTTAAATTTTAGCTGTTGGTGGTCCGATCTACGCAGAATGAGCTCACAGTGTCTTGAAGTCTGGCAGCCGGTCTTTTGGGTTCCGATTTAATTAAATGTAGAACTGGATCCCAGGCTTGTGCAAGCTTCCAACCATCTTCCCTATTGAAATTAGGATGTTTTTTTAGCCTCGCGGATCATCCTAGGCAGGAATCGATGTTCTTTGGCAAGGATTTGTGGCTTGTCTAGTCGCAGATAATGGTTGGAGACTCCTTCAGAGTGTTCAGCGACTGCAGACTTCGTAGAGCGTCGGTGTTTCACGTCAGCTATATGTTCTTTTACGCGGGTCCCTATATTTCGTTTTGTTTCGCCTATATAAGCAAAGTCAAAGTTGCGAAGTCTTCGGAACGTCGGGAGAAAAGTAAAATATTAAAACCGCGATAAAATTTGTAAAATAGTTTAATTTAAATGTCTAACATTCGCGTAAACATAAGAATTCGTTGTAATTTGAATATTGTAATTATACATTAAATATAGATTTTATAATATAAATACTCTGTACACTCTATATAATTTTTAATTTCCCCAAATTGTATTTTAAATACTAACAAAATACGTCACGTCTTTCAGTACCATAAACAGAGAAGTAGTTGGTAAATATACCAGAAACAACATCAGGAGCATGCGATGGGACACATACTACAATTTAAACGAAATCAACACTTGGTTAGAAGATCTGGTTATGGAATATCCATCTATAGTGACTATGATAAGTGCTGGAACTTCTTACGAAGGCCGTGATATAACAGGCATTAAGATCTCACATGGTGAAGGTAGAAGAATCATTTTTATAGAAAGTGGGATACACGCTAGAGAATGGATCACTCCAGCAACAGTCTGCTATCTTATAAATGAGCTGCTAAGGAGTACTGATCCAGAAACAATGGCAGCTGCACGTGATTTCGATTGGTACATCTTTCCTGTGACAAATCCTGATGGATATGTTTGGACTCATACTAATGTAAGTAAACAGTTGTCTTTAATTTTTAGTGTTCAGCCTATTTTATTGTTAGTTCTTTTAATTCTAATGATGATTGATAAGCAATCATTGACTTTTATATGTAGTCAATAAATCATTCAAAACATACTTATGATCACAATTCGCTGTTGAATCAGGAAAGTCGATATATTTAATTGTTTTTTAACATGACTTCGTTTGTTAGCCCGGCAAAGGTCGGCTTGTAAAAACACACCGGACTTTTGGGTAGGCGCTGTAGGTACTCGAAACCCTTGAAAATGAAGCGGCCATGATGAAGGCAACCCACTAACTGGTTACGAACCTCGGCTCAGGACGGTCACTGGGAGAGAATGAGATATCAACGATTATTGATGTGCGTAGTCTTAGCGAACTAACAATCTACCCATTATTACGATTTTGTCGGCACGTAGGACAAAGTTAATTTTAGGAAAATAACATTTAAGGAATATGGTAAAAAATAGGTTGATTTTTTTTGTATGTAATTGGAGTTTTTGATAGTTCATATTATTAAAAGAATTAAATTCAAATCCGAATGGCACGCGTTCGGGACTTCCAATCGCTGGCAAAGACAATCATATTTTATTGCATGAACGATAAGTTAATGTTATTTGACGAGTCATAAATAAAAAAAAAGTAATATATTTACTAATTTGTAACAATTACAATACTAATAAATTATATCTACTAAATTCGATATCACGTTGGCATACCAATCGTAAGACTGAAAACACAATAATAGCTATAAACATAGTGATACGGATGGCATATTTATTTATACTTATGTTATAAAAAATTTAATACGGACCAATGATCAAAGATCTCCTGGTTCGAATTTCGGATTGAGCTAAGGGATATTTGTTTTTTTCTGCTCACTATCAGTTCAGAGTCTGGAGTTTTTGCCCGAATGGCGTTAGGTTTTCCCTCTATCATATCACACTTACACCTCTGCTTGCCCCTTCGAGGATAAAGGTGTGATATGTGTGTGTAAAAATATACAACTCTTACTACGTGATAGGTCTCTTTTGTGATGAAACAAATGTGCAAGAACTATTATTATTCAATTTGAACGACTTTGTACACGTACTTTATGCAAAATCAGTTTCTTTTCGCTAAACTGAAATATTACAGTTTGATAAAACACCTCTTAGGCTTTAAACTTAAAATCTTTGCTCAAACCTGACTTTCACAAAACTTTGCTAAGTATTTACTTAGTAAAATCTTTGATTTCGTATTCATAAATTATAGAGACTATGCTTACCATAGCTTAGATAAATTTCCTTAAAATTAACAAAATTTCCTAAAGGTTTCAACACTACACTTAATTAACATTTAATAAAGTTTGACCAAAATTCAATTAATTCACTTTATTAAATATTTATAGCGATAGCCTAGTTGGGAGTGGAATGGACTGCCGAGACGAATGTTCGCAGGTTCAAAACCCAAGAGCACGTACCTCTGACTTTTCTTAAGTTATGTGTTATACTTTGTGAATTATCGCTTGCTTTAACGGTGAAGGAAAACATCTTAAGGAAACCTGCATACCTGAGAAATTCTCCGCGAATTATTGGGATGTGTAAAGTCTGCCAATCTACACTAGGCCAGCGTGATGGATTAAGGCCTAATCCCTCTTGATAGTAGAAGAGGCCTATGCCCAGCAGTGGGACAGTATATAATACAGAGCTGTTAGTATAGAGTCAGATATCTATAGCAAGCTATTTTTTTTTACAGAATAGACTATGGCGGAAGAATAGACGTCCTTATGGAACCGAATTCGGCGTAGATTTGAACAGAAATTGGAATACTAACTGGTTGAGTAAGTATCAATAAGTCTACGTCTATGATTCTATTCTATATTTGAACATTTTTTTTCTAGAAAACACTACGCATATTGTGTAAATTCTTTTTTTTAAATCACGGTTGTGTCACTCAATATTCCTCATCAGATTTAAACGAAAATTATTTTTAATAACATATTATATCTGATTTTCTCCGTATTTCTTTAAGAAAGGGCTTTCCCATAATCAAAAATCACCTAAACGACGCATAGATTAAGGCTGATTCCTACATTTCAGTGCAAGGATCATCAACCGACGCATCTACAAATACTTACGCCGGCCCAGGACCGTTCTCCGAGCCGGAGACCAGGGATCTAGCAAACTATTTAAAGACCCTTGGAGATAAGATAGACATATATTTATCAATGCATTCTTCAGGACAAATTCTGTTGATACCATTCGGAAATACTACAGAGCCGTTGGCTAATTATCATGACGCAGTAAGCTCACATCTCTTTATACCTTAAATATTTTATTAGAATTCTTAAATAAAGGAAGGTGCTGGAGGTGACGAACTGGCAAGCGCAGCGTCGGTGGTCTACCCATGATGTGAACAAAAGACCTAATAAAAGTAGCAGGAGGTCGCTGGATGTGGACCGCTTCCAATAGGTCGATCTGAAAATCTTTGGGAGAGGCCCATATTCGGCAGTGAACATTCTGCGGCTGATGATTATGAAACTTAAATATTAATATTCTCTAACTAACTTCTAAAAATCTAAAATCTTCCAGTAATATAAAATAAATTATTATTTGAGCAAAATAATATTTATTTGGCTTGATCACAATTGTTCCCGGACGATTATAAGGGTCATAAAGCAAAGCAAAACAAGAACTACTCTTTAGTCGATTAAAGTTTATTATAATGTATACAAAATATATATCGTTAATGAAGTTCATTCTGAATGTTCCAGCTCAATATTGGAAGGCGGGCGATGGGAGCTCTTTCTGTTAGATACGGCACTCCGTACACATCAGGAAATATCGCCGAGGCTATTTGTAAGTACATTCTACAAGATTATTTACATCTACTGGTGGTAGTATATATTTTATATCTGACCGGATAGCGACCACCGTACACAAGGTGTCCGATTGACGGATGGATGTATATATCCAGGTCCACCAGACTGGCATAATGGTGTCTACTGCCTAAGGGTTATTATATCTTGTCAGTCGACATTCTATTGGACCCCACTCCACTTACCATCATTTACTTTGCCATGCACGTCTAAGGAAAAAAAAATGTTTTTGATCGTTCAATCTTTATTGCCTATATTTAATTGACGTATAAGCAAAGGGTAGATTGCTTCAGATCTATGTGTGACCAATAACAATCAACGTAGTCTATGTAGTTTGTTATTGAAAAAAATATACTAAAGTATTGGTATCTAGAATGAGACCACTCGATGCGATAAAAGAAGTCAGCAGATAACATCAAAATTTCTCTTGTTGAAAATTGAACCTTCAGCCTTTCCAGAAGCTGCTCAGGGTCCACTATGAACACTGTCTCTTTTAAACAAATTCCACAACTTTCTCCAGACAAGGCTACTGGCAGTTCTGGAGATTGGGTGAAAGAACATCTCAACGTACCCCTGGTCTACATATACGAGCTTCGCGACCGAGGCACCTTCGGCCACCTTCTCCCGGCAGACCAGATCTTACCCACTGCTGAGGAGACCACGGACTCCATCATCGACCTCATCCATCAAGCCAAGAGGTTCGGATACATGAGCAGCGGGAACAGTGTCACGGTTTCCTTTGGAATCAAGATTGTATTGAGTATCATGGTCTTTGGAAAGTTTTGGTAAATTTAGTGACTGTGTGATTGCAACTAGAATATGCTTTTTTAATAAAGCCTGGTGTTTCTAATCTTTTTTCATTTTGCATTAACTTCAGAATATACGTAAGCATTTCTTTTAAAACGAATTCAAGGTTGCAATAAATAATGTAACTTTACTACAATTGGGTTATTATTTATAAGGCATTTGATTTTGTTCTTACTGAAAAAGGTAATTAAAATTGACACTGAGATAATATTATCAATGAGCTCTAATCATAATTTATTATCAATAGGATTACTGCATTAAGATACAGAAAAGTAAAATCGATCACCAAAACGGCAGTCCTTACCTGTAATTAATGAAGTAACCATCAAAAATGTTAAAAATAGTATTATTAAGTTTTGTATTACTAGCACCGAGTGTGTTAGCGAAGTTTAGGTTTGATAATTACACTTTGTACAAGATTTTGCCTAAAAATGGGCAAATTAAATTACTACAAAATCTTTACGAGCATGACTCGAGGTTCGACTTCTGGACGAATCCAGGACGTGCCGACTTTGTGAGTGTGATGTCAAGTCCTGAAAATAAGGCGCATTTGGAAAATCTGTTGAACAAGAATAATGTTCAATTTGAAATTACAATGGGCAATATCCAAGAGTAAGTATTTAAGTTAATTTAATATTGTAACTTACAAATGGTACGTAAATTATTATGGTTTATACAAATTAAAGTATTGAAAAGGTAATTAAATTACAGATATTTAGTGACCTGCATATAATATATATTTATAAAATCATTATCCCCGTATGTTATAACTGCCATCCGAATTAACAAAATTTTTTTTTGCTTATTTTAACGTATAAAAGAACCAGTCCTCTATCATTACAATATGGCATTTCATATGAAATTCTAAGACATTTTAGTTTTAAAATAATATTCCATTTGTAAATGGTAATTGGGGAAAGTGCCAGTATTAATGAAATAATGAGGCTATTCAAAATGAATCAGATAGAATGACGTGATTATCGACGTCTTTCTACAGAGTAAAGTGCCGCTGCCACTCTTCCAAATATTCCCCCCTGATTTAAGCTGTATTTGGCAAAACTTTCATAAAACTTTGCTTGTTCGTATAATGTTACAAAGGCCATCCGATATCAATTATCGATTAACTTAGAGAGCTTTGCAGGCTGTTGCGTCGTTTTTATTTTATCTGAAGCCTTTATTCGCGTCAATTATTCCAGGAATCCTTATGTTATATAGGATAAGCTTGTTTTAAAAATAGCTCAAAAGAATTCGTATTTTATGAATTTCGTAGAATTTACACGCGTATAATCTCTATTGGCAGAAGTACACCTCGTTGTAACTACACAATGTAAAAGATGAATAGAAAACATTTTTTTTATCACTTACATTTTTTATAGACTTAGTTTATATAATTACGTCCTCGGTGGCTTATTGCGTATTACTTGATGAAAAGTGGGTGTCCTATTTGCACGTGTGCTTACCCCTTTGGGGATGAAGCCGAGATGTGTGTGTGCTGAATTAATATAGAAAAACGATCCACTTCCTAAGACTCCTATTTAAAAACTTACTGCTTTTTCAGAGCAATCGACAAAGAACCAATTAAAAGGTACACACGAGGAAACCTTAGGAGCATGCAGTTCGATGCTTACTACACTAATTCTGAAATCAACGCTTGGATGGATGACCTAGCTAGAGAATACTCAGTTGTGACCCCCATTATCGCTGGAAGATCGTTCGAAGGTCGGCAAATCAGAGGAATTAAGATATCCCATGGATCTCGTAGAAAAATCATTTTCCTCGAAGGTGGATTGCATGCTAGAGAATGGATTTCTCCAGCAACTGTTTGCTACATCACTCATCAGTTGCTTACCAGCCGTGACCCTGAGATTATGGCTGCTGCCCGCGATTTTGATTGGTATATTATTCCTGTCGCTAACCCTGATGGATACATCTGGAGTCACGATGAAGTAAGTTTAACATTTCTCAGCAAAGAAGTCAACATTGAGTAATATGAAGCCGGCCTTACTAGACTGTATCGGTGTCGGAGTTCTATTGTGTTAGCAGTACGACACGGCTCTGAGAAACTGTGTTCAAGTCCTGGTTTGGGCTATATGATAGTGGGTTTTTCTTTATGGTCAACCGGAAGTTAGGAATTTGTGCCCGATATGGCGATAGGATTGCCTGGGTGGCGCAGTTGTACTGCATGCGCGGTACGACAGCGCTCTGAGGTCCTGGGTTCGAATCCCGGGTCGGGCAACGTGATATTTGGGTTTTTCTGCTCAGTATCAGTTCGGTGTCTGGAATTTGTGCCCAATATGGCGATAGGCTCGCCCCGTATCACATCATAAGACGGAACACACTTGGCATAAAGTGAGTGCCTCAGTTGCGCCTCTGCATACCCCTTCGGGGATAAATGCGTGATATTGTCTTGTTGTATAAAAAAGTCGAAATAGTAAAGGAAGACAACAGAAAAAAACTATTCACATCTAGACAAACATGTAGTTTCGATTTTAGCACTCAAAAAATATTTTTCGTGAAAGTTACGTTTATTCGCATATATTTTGCAATTCTATTGTTGAAATGTCCGTAACTATATTATATTGCAACTAACCTGTATTTCAGTTCAGAATGTGGCGTAAAAATAGACGTCCCGTAGGACAACACTTCGGCGTTGACCTCAACAGAAATTGGAACAGCAATTGGCTTGGTAAATACGGATTAATATATTTTTATATTATACCACTAAATGACGAGACCGATGTATTTTTTGAAAGCTGGTAAGCTCTGAATACTCATGGACATTAGCAGCACATAATGCTTCGAAATAATAAATTACTGACTACAACGTTTCATTAATCAATATTTCTTTAACTAACTTCTGCTCGAAGCTCTTTAGTCCATAGCACTCAGGAATAATGTGGCTTGATAATAATCTAACAGTTCCAAAGATTAGTGCGTAATACCTACTTAATCTTTAGCTTTATATTAAAATAGTATAGATTATTAGAATTAAAATAGGAAACAAGATTGATAGGAGTTATAATTACATTTTTGTTGATAATAATTGTGGATTATCGCGATAAGCATAATTATTATTTTTGATTTATAATCTGCATAATATTTAATATCGCCATCGCTTTACATATGTTAATACAAATAGATAACAGAGTACCAATTAAGGACAATATATACCTGAAAGAGGGTAAATAATTATATGAAAGGCAAGCCAAAAAACCCAAAAGTTTTGAGCTTCATTATCTTTGATAGCGGCAACGTTACTAAACTAATTTGGTCTTTTTCTAAACGCAACTCTTACATGAGGCAATGCTTGAATAATTATATTAGGAACTGTTGTAATCAAAAGGATTTGCTATTGCAATTGCAAATCATTTAGATGACTAAATCCGAATAAATTGTATCCAAGTTTTCCTTCATGGCGTTTGAAACACATTGTAGCCAATTGATTTATTGGGAGTCACGGGGCTTGAATATCTCAAGCAGACGAGTGCAGTCCAATGCCACGGAAACGCCTTTTTAATTCAAGGTTTGAGCAATGTTGCTACTATTTATTAGGAATTTCGTTTGCCATCAGGCGAGTTTCTTGCTCATCACATAATTCACTATATAAACAAACAATTATAATAATTCTACGGTTTAAGGCATATATTTATCCCAGAATTACATTTACCTAACAAGATAAATATAATTCCAATTCTTTCAGTTGCTGGATCCTCTATAGACCCAAGCACAGAGATCTACGCTGGCCCAGGACCTTTCTCGGAACCAGAAACAAGGACCCTATCGGCTTATTTGAGGACAATTGGAGACAGAATAGACTTGTATCTCTCCTTCCACTCATTCGGACAGTTACTTTTAGTTCCTTTTGGCAATTCTACAGCTCCCTACGCTAACTATCATGATGCGGTAAGTTCTGCTACAAAATAATTTAATTCTGATCAGATCGCACTATATTGACCGTGAAAAAACCTGTCTGATCAGGAATCGAAATTTGTGAGGGTTTGGATTGGACAGTGGTAAAATTATAGCTTTACTAATGAGTGTGAAATTGAAATTTGTGCGAGTTTAAGTAGATAGAGTAAGAGTAGTGCTTTGCACTGAAGACTGACTGGTGGTGCTGTGCTGCAGGTAGCTGGTGTAACTGCTGGACATAATAAGACTCAACGTCTCATGTCTTAGGATGGCGAGCGCAGTGGAATATCAAACAATACTTTGTAATTCAGGTTTAGGATGGCGTTTCTACTAGTATGTTGTATCGCTTACCATAAGGCGAATGGCAAGCTCGTTTAGCTATTAAAGCAATAAAAAAAGGACGTTTAAATGCTGCCAATGTATTTTTTTTCCACTAATAATACTAACTAATCTACTTATGCCAATTTGATTACTATCGAAAATTTATTTATATCTGTGTTTCGCATTGATTATTCCTGCTGCCAATGTATTAGAGTGGCAGTTGTGAGTGCATGGTTATGATAGAAGAGATACCTGTTATGTAATAGTTACTCACGCATATTGGTAATGACTTTGATATTTTGTAGGTAAACATCGGAAGGCGTGCGATGGGCGCTTTGTCTGTTAGATTCGGCACGCAATATGTTACTGGAAACATTGTTGAGGCTATCAATTGTAAGTATACGATTGCTTTAAACTTCATGGTGTCTGAATACGATAAGACATGATGGTCAATTGAAACTACTTTGCGGAAATTTTCGCGACAATTTTTTTTAATCTTTGCCCCCGACCTTTGAAGACTTTGTTCCCTTCATGGTGACGAGGGGGTTTTCGGAGGAGGGGGAGCGAGTTAAAATCTGCAGAGTAGATTTATTGATGAAAACAGTTGAAATTATTATGTACGCTTACGATTAATATTCGGAAATCTGCATACCTTCGAAATTCTCTATAGCAATTTTGAGAGTATGTGAAGTCTACCAATCCGCACTAGGCTAGCGTGGTAGACTAAGGTCTAGTCCCCCTCAGTACTAGAGGAGGCCTGAGCCCAGCAGTGAGAGGGTATATAATACAGTGCTGATATTATAATAATGTTAACCTTCACTCTGTTTATTTACTACATTATAATTCCAGATTACGGAACAGGTGGAACCATTGATTGGATAAAGGAACATCTCAAGGTTCCTTTAGTGTATTGCTATGAATCCCGCGACCGTGGCCAATACGGATTCCTGCTTCCTCCAGACCAAATCCTGCCCAATGGTCAGGAGACCATGGACTCTGTTGTCGACATGATTCATCAGGCCAGAAGATTTGGATATATGACTGGGAATTAGTGTTAATATGTATAATTTTGTGCATCTGTTCTTGTTGTTGAATAGATGAAACAGTTAATAAAATGTGTTATAGGTATAAAGCGTTTTATTTCTAAAATTAATGTTTTGGTTTTACTGTGAATTTATTAGCTGTAAATGAAAATGTTTTTTTTGGCCATGTTTCTAGCATAAATTGTTGACGTTTAGGAGTATGCAGGGGAACTTTTAACGTATAGCCTTTTTAGTTTAACATGCATTATTAAACTTATTTTATATCTAAAAGTTATATTATAAAAGTTATTGAAAAGTTATATCTTACTCAACTTGTCTACCATTTCAAAAGTATCAAGAATATTTTTACATACGCATAAGTAAACAAAAAGGTTCCTGCGATCAAAACTGCGCTTCTATTGACTGAGCCGGAACACCATGTGAAGATTTCGCCGCCGGCCATTAGTGTATGGGGTGGGCAGCGATGAATGGTGTTCTGCGAGACGTATAAATTTATTTCCGACTTCCAAATTGTTTGTACGGATCAATGGCCTTGTATGGAGTATGTTAGCAGACTTGATTGAATCAAGTACAGAGGGTCAGTTTGTCGTGCACGCATAAAAAAAAAATACACAGACAATAAATCAAGTTAAATAAACATTAATTAAAAGTGAATTCGAAATGTAAACCACTAAAAATAGCATGATTTTAAATATAACCAGCTTTTTCTCACACTCTCGGCTAAGTAAGACATTTTGCTGGATTTGAAGTCCCGCTCCTTCCCTGGGTCTCAAACCATCGCTACACGGAATTTCATTGAAATCAGTTTGGTGGTTCAACCATGTAAGTTTAACAGTCAGATGGACAGACAAAGTTACTTTCGCATTTATAATATAATGGTAAAATATCGCAATGTCAAATATCCTCGATCCTTGACAAACGCCTTTGCTGCTTCATCTAACAGTGGCACACTAACAGAAAATGGAATTAGAGACCTCGTCTTCATGAGACATTAAATCTCGTATTACCTACCAACTACCAAGGCTACAATATCATTCAAACGTGTATAATGTATATAATATAAAATACATCCATTACTGTTTGATACTAGCAATTTATACTATTGTCAACAGCTGTAAATACCCAACTAGGCTCTTATATATGTGATACCTATAACAGATCATTTTATAGCTTACTAGTGGTCGTGGTTTTGCCCGCGTTTCCTGCGAGAAAAGTCGGTAAAACAATATACGCCATTATCATATAAATAAAATATTCTTTCCCGTAGGAACAAATTAGCTGAACAAAAAATGGCATGTTGAAATTTAGTACGTAGTCTACCTGTGTGCTAAATTCCAGGCCTATCCATTCAGCTGTTACTACGTTTTCACACAATAATTTATTTATTTTAGGTTCTCCAGCAGATTATACATTGAATTAACACAGGTGTAGTATAACGATTAGCGATGGTCATATTCTGATGCACAACCAACTTAAAGGAGTACCCAGCATTGATTAAAGTAATGCGTACATTGTTATCATCCAAACATTATCACATTTTTTTGTTTTTTGCTTTTAATGACGAAATGAGCTTGCTATTCACCAGATGGTAAGCGATAAGACCGCCCATAAACATTAGCAACACCATCCAAGACCTTGAATTACAAAGCATTATTTGGTATTTCACTACCCTCGCCATCCTGAGACATGAGATGTTAAGTCTTATTATGTCCAATAGTTACACAGGCTACAATGTCCTTTAAACCAGAACACAACAATAACTTCACAATGTTGCTTGGCGGCAGAAGTAGACATTGCGTTGGTACCTACCCTGGCAGACTGTCACATACGAGAGACCTACCACCACAACCATTTTTTTTGTAAAATAGAAAGAATTAAAATTTATAAATAGCACATTAACGTATAAACCGGTCCATAGAGGTCTCAAGCCTTATCGGGATCGCAGCGCTTTGAAGCGCGCCTCGAGCCTTCGGGACTGCAACTCTAAGGATGTACAAGAAACGTATTTATATTAAAACTTGAAAAACAGTAACTAAGACGTGTTAATTAAGTTGTAAGATGAAGGTCTCCAACGGATTTTAATTATCTAATGTGTGCAGTTTTTACCTGATTAAATGAAGGTGTTCTCGCTTCATCTTTCTGTGTCATTAACGAAGTTTCTTTAGCTGACGGATAATATATACTATTCTATTCAATTTCGTAATTTTGAGTAAATACTCCTCAATTGCTTATAATTGTGCTATATGAGAGATGTTATATTAAACTCATACTTCTAACCATATGGTTATAGGTATATACCTCACCCATACTGACATAGCGGCGATAGTCTAGTTGGTTGTAAAACGTACTGCCGAGACGAATGTCCGCAGGTTCGAAACGCATGGGCAAACACCGCTGACTTTTCGAAAATGATATATGTATTCTTTGTGAATTATCGCTTGCTAACGGTGAAGGAAAACATCGTGAGAAAACCTGCACATCTGAGAAGTTCTCTATAGGTATATCGAAGGTGTGTGAAGTCTACCAATCCGCACTAGGCCAGCGTGGTGGACTAAGGCCTAAAACCCTCTCAGTATTAGAGGAGGCCGGTGCCCAACAGTGGGATAGTATATATATAAGTATAGGGTTGATATAATACAGGGTTGATATTATTATATTATATATATTACTCCTCAAATTATAAGACGACCAAACATAAAAGTCGCTCTCTCAATTTGCATACCAACTATGCTCTCAAGCAAATTCATCAAACTACTATGAATATTAACTAAGTTAGCTAGTATAATTTGGACACTGAAACAGGACCTAAATATAAAATAGTAACACTAAAACATCGCGATTATTGTCGAGCCAGCGGTTTATTGTTAAAGCAACAGTTTCACAGGAAAGCACTCTACGGTAATGGATTTTGGCTGATATTAATTATTTTCACTGTTGCGTGCGCTTGCTCGTGTTTGTAGAATTTTTGATGTGCAAAATTCAAACGATGTGACTTTTGAGCGATTTTATAACTTATACGTGTGAGTTTAGGGTGGGTTTTTGAGAGTCAGCGTACGTGTAGGGTTCCTACTATTTGTTTTAATTAATTTATGGTTTTAATATTAGTACACAACGACACTAGAAGGTTTTTGCCTTGTTTGTAAACGGGATAAGTACTACTGTTATTACTCAGTGGAATAAATATTCTGTTTTATTATGAGACTCGCTTTTGCTTTCGACTCCGCCCGTAAAATATTCCTTAGGTAAAAAGTTTTTGAAGTACAAAAGAGTTTAAGATCATGCGTAAATTCTATTCAAAATCAATTCACATTTCGATCACTCATTACTCAATCAGCAACAACATTTATCGGATTGATGTTTTTTTTTATTGCTTTTAATGATGTGACGAGCTTGCAGTTCGCCTGATGGTAAACGATACGACTGCCCATAAACAGTAGAAACACCATCCAACAGCTTGAAGTACAAACTATTGTTTGGTATTGCACTGCGCTTGCCATCTTGAGACATGAGATGTTAAGTATTATGTCCAGTAGTTACTGGCTACAATGTTCTTCAAGCTGGAACACAACAGTGACTACACACTGCTGCTTATCGGCAGAAATAGACATTGCGGATGTACCTACCTAGGCGGACTCTTACATTGAGAGACCAGTAATTTATTTAGCACAAACTCCGCACTATCACTAACAAATTTGAGATGCATTTTAATCCTGTTGATTCAACGTTCAATAAAACATGGTAGTGCCTGAATCGATAGCATGTTTCGACATGCAAGCGACCGTTGCCCTGCCGTTACTGATAAATTTTCCACTACGGCTTCCTACATATTTTATTGTAGTTTTGTTTGCTCTGTCCCAAATATGGAATACCCTGTTTCCACCTAGTTTTTGTTCTGGATACAGCAAATTGAATTTCTACGCTGTCCCATTCTGGCTTGTTTTTTCCATTGTCCTTCGGTGTGTCGTTCTAAAAACTGAATTTTCGTACCGCACTGTTTGCAAAATGATTCTGTACGGACAGAATTGTATGTTGAAGAATGTTTTATGTGAATTGTTTTTTGAAACATGTATCCGTTAGGACTTTTGTTTAGGAATTGTTGCATTAGAGTTTTGAAAGATCTGTCAGGTCTCGTTCTGTTTTATATTTGAATGGTTCAAATGTTTTTAAAGATTAGAGGAGTTTTAGATCATTATTTTATGATATAAGTATACTAAAGAACGGTTAACAAGCCCTTAAACTTACAAACTAATTGTTGGAGTCTACTTGAATTATAAATCAATATAATTGACTCAAGTAAGATTGAATGAAAACATCGTGAGGAAACCTGCATACCTGATAGTGTCAAGTCTACCACTCCGCACATGTCCAGCGTGGTGGACTAAGACCTAATCCCTCTCAGTAGTTGAGGAGGTCTGTGCCCAGCAGCAAAACAGTATATAATACAAGGCTAATATTATTATTATAAAAAAGGACAAATAAAAGTCACTATATCTATCAGTCTTCGAGATGCATCTTAATTAACTTCAAAAAATAATGCGATCCTATTTTAAACTCATCATCATCATAATCAGCTCGACAAAGTCTACTGCTGGACATAGGTCTTAACTATTTTTTTTTCTTCTTATATTTTGTAGACCACAGCATTGAAATTACATGGGATTAACGATGTCAAGTAGACATCAATATGCACAAAATATTGCCTTTTGTAACAAGTTGGACAGTTATAGGTATAAGTATATGTTTGTATTTTTTTTCATGAAATACTGGACGATTCTGAGATATCTATTCAACTTTCTATATAGTTGTATATATCATACTAAATCTCTATTTATGAAGATATTTTTTCATAATACCAAACCAAGTTCCCCATAATCCTATTTCTTGTCATTCCGTTTGGAAAGCCAACTTATCCGCTTGTCCGATGGAGCGTGATAAACACAAATAGAGGAAAAAATGCTAGTTGTATGTTTTTTGTCGGCCGTGCAATCTATACCGCCATTACCGTATCATCCCCGCATCGCTTCGTCATCTCGGGAACGTAGATGTTTGGCTGATAATTATTAATGGCATGCAGTGTGTATAAAAATGTTTGTCTGTTTGTGTTATATTGCTTTCACTGACGTAGTTTTGATAAACTAACTAAAATTATAAACATTGCTATATTAACCAAACTTTTAAAATATAAAGGCATTTTTAATAGCTATTTGCCAAAAAATGTAACCTAGTTCAGAGATAATTTAAAAATATTTTTTATACATTCTATAAAACAATAGTGACTAGTTTATTTTTTAACGGTTTTACTATATGTGCTTACCCCATCTCATCATGGGACGGAATACACACGGCGAAAAGTGGGTGCACGAGTTGCTGTGACTGCCTTCGGGGATAAAAGGCGTGAGTATGTGAACTAGTGTGCAACAGTTCAAGATTCTATTGAAATTAAACTACTTTTCGGATTCTATTGCGGTTTTTTATATTTTAGTTTTCTCCCGACGTTTCGAAGACTTTGCAGCCTTCATGGTCACGGGGGGGACTGAGGTGTTGTTCATCCGCAAAGTCAAAGTTACAATATCTACCTACATTTTATAATTATACAATTTTATTAAATTTTAGCTGTTAGTGGTCCGATCTACGCAGAATGAGCTCACAGTGTCTTGAAGTCAAGTTCAAGATTCTAGCCTCTAGTATAAGCTGAATGTATCTTCTTAACAGTATTAAATACTTTATAATGCCTGTTAATATAATCAATTTTCATTTATATTTGAAAGAGACGTACAAAGAGTAGATATAGGTTTATAATCTTAATTATGAGGATCAAGTATCTAAGTCGCTTTTTGTAATCGGTACGACTGTCTCTAAACAGCAACATCAATAATAACTTTGAGTTAAAACAATGAACCTCTTTATTCTAATATAGTAAAACTAATTTTAACAAAAAATTAAACCGCCTTCAAAAACCACTCAAAACCAAAAATTTATTTCATATAATAGGTGTGATATATTGGATTTGATACCAATTTTGGAGTCGGTGCCTAATTAAAATTGCTAATTAAGCTAGATAAATACATTAACAAATGTACGTATGTATACATATAATGTGTATTTAAATCAATCGACATTCTCATATAACCCGAACTAGAAAATATGTCTTAGACATTAAAATAATATTAGCTTTCGGATTTTTTTGCATTCTTTTTAATTTCAATTTTCTCCCTTTCATGTTTGTCTAAGTTTCGCGTAAACACAAAAAATCATGTCTACATTAATTGTATATTTATAATTATAATCCATAAAACATAGACTTAACAGCAACAAAAGTCAGATACACGCACTAGTCTCATATTGCATGTCTAAACAAAAAGGAAACTAAATAAAAATAACATTAACCGCCGAACGTATCTTTGTATCGATCAATTACATACGAAATAAGAGTATTTCTTATCAATGATGGATCAATCATTACTCTCGGTACAGCGTGAATTGGCCTGAATCTAAAATAATATTAAATAGTGTTAATCGTAAGTGATATACATTATACATATAAAGTATTATAGTAGTTTTTTTTTTCCTTTTCTTATAAGTGCACGGCGCGCGTGAAGCGGCGATAGCCTAGTTGGTTGTGGAACGGACCCTCGAGACGAATGTCCGCAGGTTCAAATCCCAAGGGCACACACCTCTGATTTTTCTAATAAATTATGTGTGTATTCTTTGTGAATTATCGCTTGCTTTTATCGGTGAAGGAAAACATCGTGAGGAAACCTGCATACCTGAGAAGTTCTCTATAGGAATTTCGAGGGTGTGTGAAGTCTACCAATCCGCACTAGGCCAGCGTGGTGGCCTAAGGCCTAATCCCTCTCAGTAGTAGAGGAGGCCCGTGCTCAGCAGTGGGCAAGTATATAATACAGGGCTGATATTATTATTATACGTGCACGCCAAAGTGACCCCTCTGCCCCTGATGGTAAGGAGTGGAGTCCAATAGAATGTCGACTGACGAGAGATGATTACTCCTCGTCAGTCGACACAATATGATAATAATAGATAATTGAAAATATAATATAAATCGAAACAGATGGGGTAAATATTTACTTAATTGACGAAGAAAACATTTCAACTCTTTTATTTCTCTATTTGAGTTTTAAACCTAATTTTTTTTTTATACGCGAATTTTCATTAATTACATTTTACTATGTCTTTAGATTATAGTCTTCAAATATTTAAACCATCACACGTAAACCAAACTGAAGCTAACGATTTGAGTTCTAACAGCACATTCAATATATTAAGCTGGTATAATTCTATCCACCACTGAATAAAAATAAATATAACCAATTCATCCGTGCCAAAAAAACCCTACACCAGCCAATACAAAATGAACCCTGTGTACTATAGTGAATAAACATAATCGTTCACACCATCCAATCAATGGTAGCTCGCCGTTACACCGATGCTAATTGGTATCGTCCTTTATACCGCTGCTCTGAATTTTGACCTTTTTTACCTGCAAAAGTACAGCGTCATGTTTGATATCTGAAATTGTGTTGGGTATTTATTCTGTTTCGAATTTTTTTGAGGTATTGTTTATATCGTAATAAGTTTAGTTATATTATAAATGCGCGTTGGAGACAGGTCGCTTTCGACAGCTCCGTTTGGAAATATTTGAGGTAGGCTTATGTTTAGCAGTCGACTTTGTGAGGCTGATGATGATGATAATATCATAAGCTAATGATTTATTTAGTTTATATTGCAACTGTTCGATATTGAATTAAAATTACTTAAGGTTTTTAGAAGCGATGATAATCTCGTTGTGTGTGGAACGGACTGTCAAGACGAATGTCCGCAAGGTTCAAAACCCAAAGGCACACACACCTTTGACGTTTTTCAAATTATTTTTGTATTCTTTAGGAATTATCGCTCGTTTAATAGTAAAGGAAAACATCGTAAGAAATACTCTAAGAATTCTCAGGGAATATGAAGTCTGCCAATCTGCACTAAGCCAGCGTGGTAGACAAAGATCTAATTCCTCTTATTAGTAGAGGAGGCCCGTCGGTTCTTTTCTTGTTAAAAGACAACAGTATTTTAGTTATATCAATATCTTTTAGAATAGGCAGACAAACTATGTTCATATATCGAATCCAAGAGTTCATTTTAAAGCTGTCTCATCAACCTCAGAGCTACGGGCCTTAATGTAAATTAAGTAAAGACCGCACTTAATGGAGTAGGTATTAACTTTAAACAACTATTTAAGTTGTAGAGCTAAGTACTAATTAGGCAAACGAAGGACCTTCAAGTTGGTTATTGGTGTAGTTAAAAGTCAATACAAATTGGCTTAGTCCACTGGTAGTTTACGCATTAATGAATCCAGAATTTGAAAATTGTCTGCTAAATCTCCGCAAACCCCTAAAAAAGGGGAGAAAAATGGCTTTTATTACTTTTCTATAGCTTTGAATGACGAGACGAGCTTGCCGTTCGCTTTATGGTAATGAGGTCGTTTCACACCTCCCGTAAAGAGTAGATACAACATCCAACACTTTGAATGACAAAGTATTGTTCGCCATCCTGAGACATGAGATGTTAAGTTTTATTATGTCCAGTAATCACACTTGCTACATTGTTCTTCAAACTAGAATACAATAGTGACTACATTCTACTGCTTGGCGGCAGAAATAAACATAGCGGTGGTACCTACCCAAGCGGACTCTCACATATGAGAGACCTACCACCAGTAGTGAGTAAATGACATCCCAATCCATTTAGTTTTCTCCTTACAATACACACATCCGAACATTTTTACAAACTGGCGTACTTATAATATTAGTAAGAAGTACGAAGAACTAAGATACTAAGATTAATGGCAACCCCACCCAAACTATGAATAACAAATTTATTTTTAGCACCACGTTATTTTCACCCTGTCATCGATATATGTATATTATTTACTACGTACTAGATTTGGCGTTCCGAACATTCACTGTGTTCAACTTAATTGAATTACAATTCATTCAAACTGATTTTAGTATAATTAAAATTGGCAACTTATGGTTGTGTACGGAGTAGCGCTCATGATATAAAAACTCGAGTCTAAGTGAAAACCTGGATTTAAATAAAAAATATTAGTCAAATAAGCAAAATTATTTGTTGTTCAAGTGAATAAATAGGTTATAACAGTGACATTTTAGTTGCCCTTTTAGTTCAGATTTTCAACAAATAGTTTATATGGACGTTCGTGTCTATAGAATGTACGTCAATGGATCCTGTGATGAAGTGAGCAACGCTTAGTATATGTAACATACTAACTGACCCGACAGACGTTGTCCCGTCTTAACTATGAATATACAGCGCGCATTCTGTCAATTGCTGAAATTAACTTTACTTAAATTATCTAACGTTCTGCTCAGCTTCCTTAATTTCTTTTCTTTCATAAGATCCTTCTACTGGCAATAACAAACACAACAAAAAAAATAGTGAAACCGGTTCAGCTGTTCACGCGTGATGGCGTGACCAAGGGAAATAGGGATTCATTTGTATATAAATTGTTTAAAATCGGGCGAAAAATTTTCGTCTCAGCATTCTACTGCATAAAATTATTAAGTGTATAAAAATATATATTGTAACTAAAATATCCAAAAAATATTTCACTTAATGCAATCGTCATTATGATAACTAATAGACAAAATACACGCAATTGAAACGCAAAATAAACGTGGGAACAGTTTGATGGCCCGTAATTTGACAGTAATGGCGGGTCATTATTTTATCATTTTTAAACTATTAACGTATTGAGTAAATGCATTATTGTATTATCAGTTTAATATAGATCACATTACCCTTGAATTATATGAAGTACTTTGATTACTTGAATCAATATGGCGACATGAGAATCATATTATGAGAATAATGATTTATTATGCTTACGCGAATGTTAGACATTTTAATAAAACTATTTTTTTGGATTTTATTACTCCGTCCGCCCTGTGACCAAGACGGTTGCAGTCTTTGAAACGTCGGGGGAAAATTGTAATATTATGAAAAACTACGATTGAATCCGAATTATATTCATTTCAACATCATAAGAACTGAATAGTTCAGAAGTAGATGATTTTTATGAGTGCACCTGGATTAAAGATAACACATTTTGATGCAGTAAATGAGCCAAATAAATATCAATAATAATATCAGCCTTCTATTAAAACTGTCCCACTGCTGGGCACGTCCCTTCTCTACTATCATGAAGGATTAGGCCTTAGTCCACCATACTGGCCTGGTACGGATTGGAAGACTTCACATACCCTCAAAATTCTTGGAGAATTTCTCAGGTATTCAGTTTTTTTCACGATGTTTCGTTCACCGTTAAAGCAAGCGATAATTCACAAAGAATGTACACATAATTTAAAAAATCAGAGTAGCGCGTGGATTTGAACCTGCGGACATTCGTCTCAGCAGTTCGTTCTAACTGGACTATCGCAGCTTATACAATAAGCTAACTTGGTTTCAATTCGAAACGTCTTATAAAAAAAAAAAAAAAAAAACTAAAACAAATATGAAATACATTTTCTATATTTGAATATACTTTCAAATATTCGCTGCTGATCACAATACGCTATAACAAATTAATACGAATGATAGTTATGGAGTAACGGTGGCTCCAATTATATTCACATTTACTTATTATTTGAATAGCCCGGTGGCACTCGGACGCGACACAATGGACCCCACCACCGTAGAAACTAGAGCGGGCGCGGAGCAGTAATCGATGATGCGGCATTTATATTTCTGTTTTCATTGATTAGTTTGAGTTTGTTCACTCACAATTCACATATGTTAGAATTGATGTTATTGAAATGGTATTTGGTGTGTTTATTGCTATATGATAACTAAGTTCTTGAAATTGCTTATATGTTGTTTCTTTTATAGTTTATATTAATGTTTAAAATTGGTAACCATATTACCTTGATTACATAAGCACTAATTTTCTCAGTGTCATACTATTATAACAGTCTGTTCGTAATAAGTGTATTTGTGAATGTTAGTACATCTTTATTTGGTAAGCATATAAGAACAATACTATACTAAGAAAACTGAACCATTATTAATTGTATTTGTAAACTGTTGATGTTCCTGTGTAAAAAAAAAAATAAAAAAATACTCACGCCTTTTATCCTGAATGACGTAGGTGCACTCGCTTTATGCTGTTTTATTCCGTTCTATGAAGGGGCGAGCACATCACCATGTTGGAGATCTCAGCACTGCAGTCGTATCGTACAGCTGCGCCACTAAGGCAGTCAAGTCAAGAAACATTTATAAGTTGTAATTTTATTATGATGGATTTGTTGTTATGTATCATAGAACTTCGTATTTGAAAGGGTGTTATTAATAATATCGCAACATCTTAAATCTTTAGGTTTCTCTACTAAATTTGATGATTTGCATGATGGGTTATAAAAATAATACATACAAGAGTTATACATTATTTTTTTTTTTTTACAGTTAATTACCAATTAAAATATAATTTTGATAAAACCATAAATGAAACATAAGGTTTAATTACTTTAAGTTATTTTACTTTAATTACCAAGAACAATATTATTTAAAATAAAAAATCTTTATCAACCCTACCATATGCGAACCTTATTTAAAATTACTATAATGCTCTTACACCGCTCTTACTTTAAAAAATAAATAGCAATCGCAATACCGCGATAAAATAAAAATAAAATACTTGTAATGCGTAGGCGAACAAAGTTGCACTTATGATACGTCAAAACAATTTATAAGAATAATAATAATTATTTCATAATAACATTAAGATCACTTATATAACTACGAAAATTTTGTATTAGGGATAAAATTAATAAGGAAAACTCCGTAAATAATTTTATTTCGTGTCTTCGCGTAAACATAAGAAATGATTAACAGTTTTAAATATTTTACCGCATCCATCCCAGACATCGTGCTCCGCGTTCGATAGAGTTTGGGAACGAACAATAGATTTTTATTTGTAAGAAGCCACTTCACTTTGTATTTGTGTTACTGACGTTCGCTTTACCGGTTTTTTCACTTAAATGCTGACCTTACTCGTACCGTCAGAAACGAATTTGTGGACGACGAATATTATAAAATATGACAACGATTATTTTTAGATTTTATAAAGACGTCAGCAATACACCGTGATTTAATATTCGTTTTGAAGCCAAAATGTGGTTATATAATAATATCAGCCCTGTATTATATACTTGCCCACTGCTGAGCACGGGCCTCCTCTACTACTGAGAGGGATTAGGCCTTAGTCCACCACGCTGGCCTAGTGCGGATTGGTAGACTTCACACACCGTCGAAATTCCTATAGAGAACTTCTTAGGTATGCAGGTTTCCTCACGATGTTTTCCTTCACCGTTAAAGCAAGCGATAATTCACAAAGAAGTATAACCATAAATTTATAATATTCATTCATGTATAACCATAAAGATATTTTAATATACATTTAAAATAATCGAAAAGTCGGAAAAATAATAATATAAGAAACCGCCATAAAATCCGCGAAATAGTTTTATTTCAACAAACATTTTCACGAACTTTCGCATTTATAAAATCAGTCAGATTCTCGCGCCAACCGTACCGAATGCAGATAAATTAGAAAGATTGAAAGAACGTCTGCAAAGTGGCCTTTTTTAGCAATCCAGTGAATAATTTAGATAGTGCAGTGTGGAAGGAAAAGCGAAGCTAAGCTCTTCATGCGTTAGACGATTCCCATTATTCAATGGATTATCGTTCGGGAAATTTTATGGGTTCGTATTTAATAGAGAATTCATTCGTGTATTGAGTATTAAAAATATTATAAGTTCTCCAGCGTGGTGGACTAAGGCCTTATCCCTCTCAGTAGTTGAGGAGGCCCGTACCCAGCAGTGAGAGGGCTCATAATATAACCAAACAATACTTTGTAATTCAAGGTATTAGATGGTGTTTTTACTATTTATGGGCTTACCTTCAGGCGAACGGCAAGCTCATCTCGTCATTAAAAGCAATACAATAAAGTTAATTAACATAAAAAATATTGCATGCACCAATTTGGACGTATCATCTAATCGTAGCTTCAGCAATACATATTCCAAAACGAAAATATACATTACGAAAACCAAAAAATTCAAACAAAACCGTACCAATAATTGGAACTCATTCGTCGCATCGACCCAACTAATTAATAACGGCCAGTAACAATTCCATTTTCAAACGCCCAATACTCAGCCATAAAAAAGTAATTTAAAACAACATCTCGAACAATTCCAACCAATATGTCGGTCGGACCATAAAAACGATACTGTGGCATAAATGACACAAATCAAGCGATATGGCTCATATCTGGGTCGATCGCGGTTCAGCTTCAGCATTCAATTACGTAGCCGAGCCGATGTCTGGCCTCTAGCTGGGTACCCATCTCGAAATTGCCTATATCTCTTTAAACATACGCTAACGTTACTCTAAACCTTATGACATAAAATATAGAGTCAAAATTCCCATAAATGTTCACAGTCTTTGAGGTCACAAGCCTTTGATTGGATATCCAAACGTTGCTTACCAATTACTTAAGTTAAGTGATTGTCTTGCTCGCAGTTGAATGCAAATTCGTGGTTTTCGAGTTGTGAACAAAAGTGATGCCCCTGTTGCGGGATCACATGTCCCGGAGTTTGTTGGAATGTTCTAGTCCCAACTTTGGCTAAGTGTCCGGGAGTCCCAATGGATCTCGAGCCTTTGATGTCTTCTGCGAGAAGTGCTTAGTCGGCTAATCTAATTTGAACGAGTTTCTTATTGTACAAACGTTTAAGGATTAACGTATTGAATTTCCTTCATTTCTAATGATTAACATTATCATCAGCCGCAAGATGTCCACTGCTGAACATGGGCCTCCACCAAAGATTTCCTGATTGACCTATTGTAAGCGGCCGCATCCAGCGAACTCATGCGACTTTTATGAAGGCAATAAAGTTTAAAAAACGAACCTCATTATTTATCTGTATGTTATTGAGCACATTATGCAAAATCTCAGTATATGACAGTTCATTACGCAAATTCTCAATATATGACAGTTCATTACGCAAAATCTCAGTATATCACAAAGTTTTCATTCGTGACTTCAGAACGCACCCAACGAAATCAATTAAGAAATCCGTTCCGTACACCAAAAACTAGATCATAAATCGAATTCTAAACGATGCTATTGAGCGTTAACCGATCACCGATCGGTCCGCACGAGAGTAGTGTCGTGAATAGAGTTCCATGGCAAATTCTGGCACATTAGCATATGAATGATACAAGCTAAAAAAGCCGCCCCAGGTGGCGCGCCCGTCGGATGTAAGTTTTAGCGCCACTGACGCCAGGTTGGATTATGTGATGATGCTTAAACGATTGGCGTTTTTTTTTTAAATCTTTACTAAAAGAGGTTGGTAATTTTACAGTTAAATTCGTAATTTCAGAGGTGTTGTCAATAATTATGTGTGAGGTTTCACATATAATGATTGATATAATTTTAATCTAAATTTTACTTTATGAATAAGTTTGTTACGATTTCTGTCCGGTACTATATTTTTGTTTTTTTTTTTTTAATTTCTTTGTCCTATTTTTCGGACTAAAATTGATAATTTATGACATATTTTTGCTAATATTTATGACAAGCTTTTGTTCGTATTTCAACTCAATTATTTTGGCCAAATATTATAAAGGGTTATTGCTCACAATTCAACTCTAATGTGTCATCGAATGAGTTATGTAATTTTTTTTCCCAAAACCACTAAAATGTCATGCCAACTCTACTAACTTTATTGTTTTTAACAAACAAATCAAACCACGCAAAAAAAATAATCGGTTCCCGTCATTCTCTCATCCCTTCCGCCCGTAACAAAACATGCGAGGCACGTCTGAGCTCGGAGCGCCTGCTGATTTCGGTCTCTCTTTACTTAACCAATGACAGATATAGCCGATTCTTTTATTACTCGAGTTGAGATCTATTGTTGCAGCGAATTGAGTGTAGTCTTCATGGATATCATCGAAGATTATTTCAAAATCAGATAGGTAAATTACTATTTACTTAACTAATGACAGATATAGGCGATTCTTTTATTACTCGAGTTGAGATCTATTGTTGCAGCGAATTGAGTGTAGTCTCCATGGCTATCATCGAAGATTATTTCAAAATCAGATATGTACTATTACCTGCTTTTAAATAAAATTAATATACAGTGGTAATGTAGAGTCAATGATACTTCAGATTTTTATTAAACTTTAATTAATTTGCCTAAATACCGGTTACTTGAAAGCATAGTTATTCATTATGTATTTACTTATAATCACACACACACACACAACATCACGCATTTTATCCCCGAAGGGTTATGCAGAGGCGCAACCATAGCACCCACTTTTCGCCAAGTATGTTCCGTCCCATGATGTGATAGGGGGCGAGCCTATCGCCATATCGGGCACAAATTCCAGACTCCGGGCTGATACTGAGCAGAAAAACCCAAATATCACTTTGCCCGACCCGGGATTCGAACCCAGGACCTCAGAGCGCTGCCGTACCGCGCATGCAGTACAACTACGCCACCGAGGCAGTCGTACTTATAATCAGCTCTTTTTATATCACTTTTTAGGGCACGCTAATCGAAAGTTGTAAGTCCATAATTTTTTGTACTCCCCTCTCTTCCTGTACTTTTTAATGACAATTCGATATTTTAGATATTTCCTTTGGCACCGCGTGCCTCTACAAAAAAAGCCCTGCTTATAATATACAAACTGGAAACAATCAAATCGAATCTTGAAAAACAATCATATCTAAACGACAATCAGTAAATTTTTGAGAGAGTGTTTTAAAGTTTTGATTTTAATATAAAAATTCATAACAATTCAAGTTTTTATTTTATAAAGATATAAAATAATAATATCAGCCCTGTATTATATACGTCCCACTGTTGGGCACGGGCCTCCTTTACTACTGAGAGGGATTAGGCCTTACTCCACCACGCAGGCCTAGTGCAGATTGGTAGACTTGACACACCCTCGAAAATTCCTATAGAGAATTTCTCATGTATGCAGGTTTCCTCACTATGTTTTCCTTCACCGTTAAAGCAAGCGATAATTCACAAAGAATACACGCATATTTTTTTAGAAAAGTCAGAGGTGTGTGCCCTTGGGATTTGAACCTGCGGACATTCGTCTCGGCAGTCCGTTCCACAACCAACTAGGCTATCGCGGCTTTTAAAGCTATAAAGATATAATTTTATTAAAATTATTCCAGACCTACATAACCTAGATCAAATGACGCAAAAATGGTGATTCAAAATGTTTACATATGTAGTTCAATTTAGGTATATTTGTCGCTAAGATATGATTGCTTTTCAAGTATCGATATGTACGTATGAAAAACGGTTACTTTAAAACTGGAAACATACTTCCTTCGCGTTACATTTCCCTTTGACTTATGTTAAATCTCTATAAACCCCAAATACGGATAGAAACCCGAGTCGCCGCGGTCCCACCCACGGATTTTCATAAATAATCATAGATCAGTCGAGATCAAAAAGCAAGAATTATATGCGTACATTCGTTCTGTTATATTCACGGATTTAATAATGTAAGTAGTCCATTATGTATGCTTGATGTGCAGAGTAATGTGAGATGCAGAGATTACGTATTTGAAGTGGATGTTGATTAGTGTGAAAATATAGGGTGAAAAATATTTTTTCAAGTAAAAAATATCATCAACTAAGTAACTTGTATGGGTCCGTCTGGGAAGATACCACCGTAATGTTTTCACGTACTTGAACAGCAATGTGAAAGCATTATCGTATTCTGGTATCAAGGACATTATACCCACCGTAGATAGTGTTAAGATTTAAAACGTAATGTCTTTCCGAATGTTAGTGTTTTGCAATTATCATTTCTACTTCAATTCTACTGTTTATTGCTGCTGTTTACGCACACTCGTGCCGCTCAACATCAGACAAGCAACCTCTTTAATTTTTACATAAATATATAATGTCAGCCCTATATTATATACTGTCCCACTGCTGGGCACGGGTCTCCTCTACTACTGAGAGGGATTAATCCTTAGTCCACCACGCTGACCTAGGATTGGTAGACATAACACGCCTTCAAATTTCCTATAGAGAACTGAGGTATGCAGGTTTCCTCATGATGTTTTCTTTCATCATCAAGGAAAGCGATAATTCACAAAGAATACACATATAATTTTACAAAAACCAAAGGTATGCCTTTGGGTTTTCAACTTGCGGACATTAATCATAAGCAACTAAGTTATCGCCGCTTTTTTGTATATAAATACAACCATACAATTCGAAGGTACTCTATAATATTACTAGGTGTTTTACAAGTCTCTGCCGCCACTTACTCTACGCCAGACGTCACTTAAGCCAAGTTAAACTCAAATACTACGTTAATGCGTTTACTAGTTTACAGATTTAAAATGTTATGTAAACATGCGCGGGGGTGCGTTGTACGTACGGTTTGTTATTCTCAGAAATGTTATTAATTAGTTTTTAATGGGCTACCCTTTGAACTTTTGTTTGTTGATGGGAGGTTATCCTCTATTTCCCGTTGTGGGGTTTCTAGCAACAATCTTGGACTACCGTCTTTTTATATCCATAAGGAAATATTGATTCAATATTAAGCGTTAGGACTGCTTAAAAACAATAGCATCTTAGTAGCATAATTGTGTGGGATGGCATGAGATAGCTATCTGTTGCCATAATATACTTTATCTGGACGAAGGACTGGAGGTTAGTGCAGTCGCTGTGCTGTGCTAGAATAAAAAAAATTAGTAATAACACCTATATAACCAACATGATATGTAAAACCGATCCTGCGCCTGATCTCTCTCCTGTCGGATTTCCGACTTACCAGACTATGAGATTAAAGAAATAGAGAGTGCACCTGTGTATTGCGCACACACTTATGCACTATAATATCTTCTGCGTACCTGGCCGATCTTCATTGAGATTGGCCTCCGTGGCCCAAATTCGGGGATCCATAACGCATTGTGTACCATTACATTAATTTCTGACATATTAGATGCAAAGTCTTATGCCTTTTTTATTTCTGCTAATGATGAGACAAGCTTGCCGTTCGCCTGATGGTAAGCGATACGACCGCTTATAAGCAGTAGAAACACCATCCAACATCTTGAAATACAAAGTATTGTTTGCTATTCCTGCGCTCGTCATCCTGAGACGTAAGATGTTAAGTCTCATTATGTCCAGTAGTTACACTGGCTACAATGTCCTTCAAACAAGAACACAACATTGACTACATACTGCTGCTTGGCGGTAGAAATAGACGTTGCGGTGGTACCTACCCAGACGGACTCTCACATATAAGACGCCTACCACCAGTAAAGGGCCTCATCAACCACCATTTTTAATAAACCATGCCAATCGCTTTTTCCGATTTTAAGTAAGAAATATAGACGTTATTAACAGATTTAGCTTAACATGTATCAATATAATTTAAGTACGTTTCACATACATCCGACCAGTAAGTGATCCCATATCTAGAACCAATCGAACCTTATCTAGATTCCATTCGCTCTGTATGTTATCTTGCTGTTCATTTACTGAGTGCCACTTTATATCGCGTCTGACCAAGCTTGGAGTGCAGTAATTTACACGTCTGCCGCGAGATGTCGCTATTATGTATTTTTTTATTATAATGAGAAAGCGGTGGCTTTGATGTTGGCGTCATGACTGTCCATGAACAGTAACATTCAGATCTACAAATCCTTGACACAGCATAATGTATTGCGCTCGACACCTCACAACTAACATCTCATATAGTAATTGGAAATAACAGCTTTGTATGAAGGACTTAGATATACACCAATCCCTAATTGCTCTTCTTTATAAATCTTCAAGCATTAATAGTCCTTGATTAGTTACATTTCAGCTTTATATCAATAAATTAACAACGTACCGATTCTCTTTATAAGTATGCAAGCAAAGGTGTTCGTAGTCGACTTTGTACTAACTTGATTACTAATATCAGACAATCTGCTCCGAAAGTGACAATGTTAGTATTCATAGACATAAACTACTATAACTTGACCTCTTATCAAATATTATGCCGTCTGCAACTTTTTATAAGTCTACAAGCAGAGGTGTTTGTAGTCGACTTTGTAGTAACTTGATTATTCATATCAGACAATCTGCTCCGACATGGATCATTATAACTTGACCTCTTATTAAATATTATGCCGCCTGCAACTTCTTTATGAGTCTTCAAGCAGAGGTGTTCATAGTCGACTCTATAGTAACTTGATTTCTCATATCATACGATCCACTCCGAAAGTGTCAGTGTCAGTATTCATAGATATTGACAAAGAGTTATAAGATTATACATATAGAGCGGTCATTGGGAAGATTTTCATACAACATTTTAATGTGATGGTTATTCAATCTACCATGAAATAGCAAAACATCAATGTAAAATACTTTATATTTTTTCCATATCATGATTTGTACGTTTCAATGCGAACATTAGTATATTTTCTGTAAAAATATTATTATTGTATTGATATCTAAGAACGCTGTGACATCTTGTCATACGAACATTTTAAATAAGAAAGCGACTTATTACCAATTAGTAATATATAGTTTAATATCTTTGGATATTGACCACTGTAACTTGACCTCTTATTAAATATTATGCTATCTGCAATTATAAAGGCTAGCCCGTTTAAAAATCACTTCAACCCTAAACATTAAACCAAACTGCAGTGATAAAACAAGGCGACGTTACAAATCCAGTAACAGTGTAGACGTAGAGCCGCACTCATTTATCGACGCAATAAGATAAATCAGGCCGGTTTAGACGCGGCGACGTTTACGTCGGCTTGACACGTCGTTCGGTGTTAGGTTTAGTGCACACTGGTAAAGATACGGTACGGAGTGTGGAATAAGGATTGTTGTTAAGGCTTATTTAGATAGTGGAATGTGGAATAAGTACTGTTATTAAGCATTATTTTGATGATAAAATATTGCTAGCAATTATTAGCAGCAGTCAGTGGCGCAGGGTCTATGTAACCGATTCGTGTCATCTTCCTTTTATGTAGAATCTAATTATTATTAGAACGATTTGCAAAGAGTATTTATGCATATTAGTATAAGTTGTGTCGGGTTCTCTTTCGGAAAATTTCACCCTTCGCCACTGATAGCAGTAATTGTGGAATATGTCTTTTTTAAACAATAATTGCCGATCACTATTGCTAGTAATTCATCCGTCTATATAAGGTTTAAGTAAAAATACTGTAAAGATAAGAGTAAAACAAAACAATAGATACGAACTAGATACTGTATTTTAAAATTGAGGGATTTGGTGAAAAAAAGCCTACAAATATCACATTCGATACATTTTACTGGTATGAAAGGAAGTTTCTCAGTATAAAAAAAAAAATACATTTGGAAAAAATTAAGGTTTGCAAGTATTGTGTACGATGTTAAAAACTTTGTTATCATTGGTATACAAAAATCAATCCAAATTTAAAACCTATTCCTAATATTATTTCATTTTAAACTACATTTACAGTATATTTAATTTCAAGACACCAGTATGAAACAGGCCTAACAGACAATAATCTTTGCTCGAAATAGAACTGTTTCCAAGATTCTGAGGGCCGAGTGAAGTTATTGGTGTATTTAGTGAAACTACTATGTTAATTTATATTGTTTTATATGCACCTTTTTAGAATTCCGCTTTTTATTCAGCATACTTTGTGAAATTTATATGATAGTTAACGGAAATATGTTTTGGAATGCGTTGAGGTTTTTGGATTCTTTTAGTTATTTCATTCAATAATTGGAATCAATTATTCAAAATACCAACCCACGAACTATTCAGTCATAATTTATTAATATCTAACACGCAATTTTCTAAAGTTTCCAAACGTACACGTTTAGAAATAGGATGCTGAAACCCTTTTCTGAATTACTTATTACTTTTTATATATCTCTCTGGTGTCTCCGTAATTTACACAACACTACTCCTGTTTATTTATTTGGTGTTTGAGATTTTCTTTTATATTAGTGGTTTCCATTATAATAATATTAGTCCTGTATTATATACTGTCCCACTGCTGGTCACGGGCCTCCTCTACTACTGAAAGGGGTTAGGCCTTAGTCCACCACACTGGCCTAGTGCGAATCGGTAGCCTTCACACACCTTCGAAATACCTATAGAGAACTTCTCAGTTGTGTAGGTTTCCTCACGATGTTTTCCTTTACCGTTAGCAAGAGATGATTCACAAAGAATACATACATAATTTAAGAAAAGTCAGAGGTGTGTTTGCCTTTGGGGTTTGAACCTGCGGACATTCGTCTCAGCAGTCCTTTCCACAACCAACTAGGCTATCGCAGCTACTGTGGTTTCGATTAATTGCAATTTATTTTTGCTATATATAAGCCACCTAGTTCATGTAATGTTGTCTGTTTAATTTATTCAATCAAAATTTATAGATCAGCTTCTTGTTAACACATTATGGTCAAAGCTGTGTACGCCTATACAAGGCATACACATTTAAAACATAATGTAATATAGCGTATATGAAAATAATTAATATGTTATGCTGTTGGTGTACCAAAATAAATAAACATAGAATGAATAGACCAAAAAACCTATATTAATTCAATCAACGAATCCACAAAGTTTTATTGTATATTGAATTCTTACCATTCCACTTGCAAAGCTAGATTTCTACTAATACATTATCCGCTTAAACATCTGTAAGCACGCCATATAAAACACCTCACTAAATCCAAATAATGTGTAGCACTTTTAAGCTCCCATTCAAGGTAGGCTGAATAAAAATTTATTGCACTGAACCCGAGTTAGCTTTATTATATGCAAAACAGGGGAAGCCTTTGTGCCATCTAGAACAATGCTAGGCCAAAGTTATCGCTACAGGGTTATAAATGGAAAGTGTTTGCCAAACGTAAACGTGTTGAATTAGTAGCTTGCGAAATGTTTGGTTGTAGTTATTGGTTAGGTAGTTTGGTATTTATTATTGATGTGATATTGAAGATACGTGTGAATTATGCATGATATGGTAGGGATCATGTTATAATGGTTTTGTTAAACACACGATAGAAATAAAAATATTGTATTATTAGATGGTAGGATACATTATGTATCACCAGATAGCGGCAACCGTACACAAGATGTTAATACCCGTCATAGTGACCCACGTAAGTGTGTCGCGCCCAGAGATCAGCTTGTATATATCTGGTTGTTGGACACCACTCCACTTACCATCAGGTACAGTTTGGTCACTATGCCACGCATGCATCAGAAAAAAATATATATAGAAGTACAGTTAGAGATTTTTTCGCTGAAGGAATTGATAATAGACGACAGCAGTACATAAAAAGGAAACCATCTAAACTTCAGGAATAAAGTGTGATTATGTTACATGAATTTAAATTCAGAGATTTGATAATCCTTTGTTGTATCGAATATTTAATCGTGAGTCATTACAGATAGACATTTGTATTTTCAAAGCAAGAGACAATGTTAACGACAAATAAATTACAACTTGAATCGACGAAACACAATCAAATACCAACATAAAATGAGACATTAGCACAACAGATTTCAATCGATATTCGATACAAGAAAGGGTTTAAACTTAGACCCTAATTACGTGGGAGTACACGCGAGATGGCGTGCTCACACGAACACTACAGAAGTTAATATTAGTAATGGAGTAGCCAGTGTTTGTATCAAAAAAGATACAATGTAACACATTGTAAGCATTACTATAAGTTTCTAAGAAGAATGTGATCTTCATCGAAATGAAGTGCAAATCGATATTTTGCGAAATTCAAAGATGGTATGTTTTACGTGACAAATTTTAGAGTAAGGATTATACTTTCGTGAGCTATAAGAGATACTATATTATGCGGTTTATAAAATATTAAAACAATTAATTTCAGAATTAAACAGAGGAAATTATAATTATTTATTTTCGAGTACTTTTTTGTCTATTTAATTGGTTAGTAAATTTTTAAAACATGTAATTTCCGAGTTACATAAGGCAAATTATAATGCTTGATTTTCGTGTATTTCTTAACGAATATTTTTATTACGTCACCAAACTCTTATTCAAATACCTATTTTATCCAGTATGTTCTAATAAAATATGGTGCAATAGATAAGCAGACATATTAAGTAAAGGCCTATAAGCTTAATTATTTTGCATTAGAGGTACGTAACCCTTTGTACTGGCATTTTGAAGTGTAAACACCGGCAGCCTTTATAGATTTGTTTATAGAAACAGATATACCGCATTTACAAATTGATAGCATGTTTCTTTGCTAAGCGATAAGATCCTTAAATCCGCAAAGGCGCAGCGTAAAAGTCCTTGTTATAAGATGTATAGACATGTATATAGTTTTGCTTATAACAAGAATTAATACCCTCGAATCGATAAGGATTGCTGTCTTCAGTAAGCCTAGATACATTTTTTTATGACGAGACGAGCTTGCCGTTCGTCCGATGGTAAGCGATACGACCGCCCAAAAACATTAGAAACACCAACCAACGCTTTGATTACAAAGTATTGTTTAGTATTCCACTACGCTCGCCATCCTGAGATATGAGATGTTAAGTGTCATTAGGTCCAGTAGTTACACTGGCTGCAGTGTCTTTCAAACTGGAACACAACAGAGACTACACTCTGCTGCTTGGCGGCAGAAATAGGCATTATGGTGGTATCTACGCAGGCGGAATCTCACATATGAGAGACCTACCACCTGTAATATACTTTTACGTACTGTACAGTAATATATGTTGTACAGTTTTGTCTGAAGCTTCAGTTGGAATTCGACCGTTGTTTCACAAAAATTGTGCGTGAAATGGCTTCTTTGAAGAAGCATTCCTATTATTTGTGGTGATACAGAACCTATTAGTAAACCAGATAACCTCATGTCCATAACATGCTTCCCAGAAAGTTTCTTGGATCCTTAATATATTCATCCATTTTTGACTTAGTATATATGATCCACGAAACTGTAGGCAGAAACCCAACATAAAAACGTTGATGTGATATTTCAATCCCGAATAAATAATATATATTTTTCTTAATAAAACATGAAATAAAGATAATAATATAAATATCAACCTTCACATACCACAACAAGGTCTAAATCTATTAATCCGATCAAAATAATTTGGACCGTAATCAATTCCCGATACCAGAAGCCACACCACTCAAGGCCACGGATTTATAGTAATTAATTACAATGTTACCAGCACATAATTGGCTTTAGAGACGTCGGGAATGCCTAATTTACTTGGATAATTTAGCTATAACGATGCGGGTTTTGGTTAATTCGAATTATCGGTATTATTAATGGAGTGATATTTCATTTATTACGTATACAATACAACCTTAGTGTAAGAATTCAAAGTCACGCACACATGCCTTTTATTCCTGAATTGGTAGACAGAGGCGCAACTAATGAATCTACTTTCGCGGTGAGTTTTCCGTCCCATGATGTGATAGGGTAGTCGATGAGACAAATTCCAGACTCTGGTGTTGATAAGGACTTCAAACTTCTGAAGTTGAAAGTCAATATATTTATATCGAAAAGAGAGAAACCGCAGGCCGAAGCGAGTTGGAAATATGCGGTAAGCATTAAGTTTTCTTGGAATATTTTTATATTTTTGAACATAGTAAATATTTTCAGAAACTTTGAAATTTTAAGATTTATGTTACACTGTTTTATGTTTCTTCAAAAAGTGTTATTAAGGTTACCTTCTAGTAATACATCAACTTCCTTTTAAAATTATGTTGCCAGAACTCCTCTTTAATATTTTTTTGTATATTTAAAAAAATTATGAATTTTGAACTCTCTTGACTTGCTAATAATCCATTTTAAAGTTTAGAGTGGAGTCGTTTTGATCACGAAATTTTTTTTAAAAAGGGTTTTAACTTGCTGATAGACATTAATTATCTCTTTCCATTGAAATATAACCATTTGAAATAAAATAATTTCCCGGATTATATCGCGGTTTTTTATTTTATAATTTCCTCACGACGTTTTGAATATTTTGCTGCCTTCATGGGAGACTGAGGTGTTGGTCGCCCGAAAAGTCAAACTTACAATATCTACCTATATTTTATAACTATGCAAACGCAGTAACAGAGCAAGTAATTTAAAATTTAAAAAAACACCAACAAGGATCTAGTTAGGTACTACAGAAAATTGCTTTGCATACAAATGCAATCATACTTATTTCTATCTGAATCTTCATACAAAATCTAACTCTAAACATGCTATAATTTCACACTCACTATTTGCAAATAACGATAGTGTTAACATTACAAGCAATACATAAAACAAACAAGTGGGGGACATTACAAAGTCGTTAGTTCTGCACGTCAGCGCGCAATCTGGATGCGCGCGCGCACTACACTAGCGACATCTCATAACGAGTGTGTCAACTAGCCGTACCAATTCTGATACATAAACATTGTTCGGTAGGGCTGTCGTACAAATAAGTGTGTGCCCGCGGCGTCTATTGGGAATTTGCTGACCATTATAAGTTGAACTCTCTTGTTTACTAAGGTAGGTAATTTGAAAGTTGTCTCTCTTATTTTATAAAATACTTTAACCCTTATTACAGTAAATAATTTCTGATAAATTTGACCAATGAGCGATGTGTTTTTTATTGCTTTAAATGACGAGAAGAACTTGGCGTTCGCCTGATAGTAAGCGATACGACCGCCCATAAACAGTAGAAACACCATTTAACACTTTAAGGCGATACCTCAAGGTCCATTTTCATACATTTTGTTTCGCCTTTAATCTGGGTAACTAAACAAGTATTGGCAAGTAAAGAATTTAAATTCACGTCTAGTTAGTGATTAGTTCTCGCAGTTGAAAGAAAAATGTAAAAATAATTAATAATCATGGATATTTCTGCCTTTAAAATTTCGTCATATTAAATTTTAATGGCCGAAATATCCATGATTATTAATTATTTTTACGTTTTTCTTTCAACTGCGAGAACTAATCACTAACTAGACGTGAATTTAAATTCTTTACTTGCCAATACTTGTTTAGTTACCCAGATTAAAGCCGAAACAAAATGTATGAAAATGGACCTTGAGGTATCGCCTTAAAATACAAAGTATTATTTGGTATGACCACTGCGCTCGCCATCCTGAGACATGAGATGTTAAGTCTTATGTCCAGTAGCTACACTGGTTATAAGGTAAATGCGTTTATTCATTAATGTAAAAGGTGTATTGATAAATTATAATTAAAAGAATATTTAAGTTAAAACCGACAGTCAATAGTATCTTTGTAAATATTCAAGCATTGGTTTTATGTCTACCGAAGTTTCATACGTATATGGATTCGTCTAGACTAAAAACGATTTCTCCTTAAATTCTGTAAGTAGGTGTTTGCCTATTCCGTAGACGCAAAACCATATGTTATTTATAAAAATAACAAAAGATGTTGTATTCGTAAATGTATTCTTTGAACTCACGTAAATTATCGCGTTCTTTTTTAGAATAATATGTGTATGAGTCAACAAATTCTATTCTATATCTATCTGTCTTTTAATAGTTGCAAGTATCTAGGATAGTAGATCTGGAGAGTTGACCTTTGTCACTCACCTGAGGAGATATACAGGGTCATTTTACATTGCCTTAATAATGAAACCACATATTTGTCTTTGCCTCTGCTAACATTGTGCCAAAAATCATCAACTAATAACGAATATTTCCCCCAAATCTCTTGGGTTACTTTTCGGATTTTTTTTTCATTATGAAGCGTAGATATGACATGTGTCTAAGTATATTTCCGACTGAAAGTATGATGTTGCCGCAGCAAAAAAATCTCTTAAAGTAGTAGTAGTGGGCATTAGGGCGTGTATTATTTTTTATTCATATTTATTGTATTCAAGACTTGCACTATTTTATTTTACATCTACATATTGACTAGCTTATTCTATATTGTTATTTTCAAGAAAATAAGTATGTGGTTTCATTTACTAACGCAATATCGAAATGACAATACAAAGATATGTTTGATAATACTACATGGTAATCACGCACGTCTTTATTAGTTTCCTTATTTAATATATACGAAACAGATACCCTAAGCATTTAAATTGATTCCAAAGGTAAACAAACAATCACTACAAAAGCCATAATAAACAAAGTCGCAACTGCAATAAAGAATCGCAAATTACAGATCAATCAAGCAGAAACAATTCGCATTTTAAAACGATTAAATAAAATACAGTTAGTGCAAGACTAGTAAGTAATAAGTCGAGGAACGCTACTTGTAAACTGGGAACATCAATCATGCACACAGTATTAGCAGATGTTTATAATGAAAACAATGACGGTTAAGTTTTTGCCTTTGAGTTATGGAAACTACTGGAAATGAAATCTCGAAATTGTTGCGATATTAAATATTCTTTCGAAACATTCAAGAAGTCTGTGTTATGATGGCAGCAGAATAAAATGAAAATTGAAAAACGGAGTCAATTAACTGAGGTAGGATTTTGTTTTCATATTATGGTATAAATGTTGTGCTCAATATTATCAAGAGGTGATTTTACGCTTGAATTAGAACCATTTAAGCATTATATCGTAGTCAAGGTTGCCAGAAACCTCATATAGTATTCCTGCCAATCTTTAATCCCTTGCCTTTAGATCAAGGCATATAATATTGTTTTGCTGCCATTATAGATGATCAATGTTCATGTGTAATAATGATCTGATGATAATTGAGCTATTTGTAGGGATTATTGAATGTATGCTCTCTGCACGAAAAAAAAATCAATATGCAATGCTAACTTATGAAAATAAATATCGAATGACTGTTCAAACATGCCAGTCGCATAAATAAACAATTTTTACTGATTGTTTATGATCGCTAAGCCCCTTGCCAAATGCGAATACTCGTATTTGTTAACGGTTAGTTTTCAAACTATAAAAGCTGTTATGAATGTACTCATCCTTCGTCGTTTATTTGGATTTTTAATGGAGTCTTAAAATTATACTGTACAAATCCAAGTCCACCACACTACGAGAGGATAATAATATAGCTATAAGATGACTCCAACTCACCCATCGAATAGAATTCTACCACCGTGTTTTGTCCAAGTAAAATAGTCATTTATTTCATAATGAGGATCTCAGAACACATTTCTATGTCCCTGGTATTCCAAGTGTTCATGGGCGGTGGTAATCACTTACGATCAGGTGAACCATATCCTCGTTTGCACCTTAAAACATAAACAAACTGAGGATCTTAGAAGGTAATACAAATTATCTCTTCTCTAACCATACATAGCTCTTCAGCGTCTTTTACTTTTCATTTGTCTTTATCCTTTACAAGCCCCATCAGCGGCGCACACTTGATGCTGCGTCACTGATTGCACCATGATTTATTGCCGCCACTGCACCGGTCGCAACTGGTTCCATTTCAATAATTGCGTATTTAAGGATGATGTTATCTTTTAGTTTTGCATGCATGATTTATCTTATGCTGATCGTATTAGTCTTGTTGGGTTTGCGATTTGCTTTGTCGACAAATTGCTAAGATTTTGCATCCGGATTAGCGTATAGGTGTATCGCAACGAAAAGGCGTAAAGAGAACTTAACGTAAAGAAGTAACGTTACTTTTGGATTTAATTTTTCGAACGACATGTGGTTTTTTAAAGTAGTGATTATTGAGGGGAACCTACCCGTAGAGTTTACTTATTATGCGTAATGGGTTTTGCCACTACCGTGTTGGTGTGCCTTCAGATATGCGGTTTCATAAACAAATTGTTAAAATTCTTTTCATTCATCATTCATTCTTGCGTTAAAATAGTTAAAGGTTTGTTATTGAGCAGCATGTTGACCCTAAAACGTTAATTAGTACAGAGAAGTCCAAACATAATATCAGTCACAGATAACGAATCTAGAAAGAGAGAGCTTCCCTCAAGAGTACTAAAATTATCCTGATTCTGTCATATCGCACATACAACATGGCTGGAATGATCATGGTTAACTAATTTGAATGGAAAGCCATTTGTCAGAAAGAGCTGCGATAGATTTTTCACCGTGTATGGCGGCAGCTATGCGGACTATAGAACAGAACAGAGAACCCGAAGCAACACAATATAGGTACTTATATGCATGAATGCGGCCTGCAAATGATATTTAGAATCTACATAAAGCAGAACCGACAGGCAATATAGATAGAGATAGATAGAATATTATATGCAGAACCCAGTACCAATCGTCATATCGCTACAAATAATTTCAGTGCATCGTGCATTTTACTACTAAACAACTTTCTACATAGTTTATTACAAGCTTCAGTTGCAGCCCTAAATTTTACGCGTAATTTTAAATTCCTAGTGTCCATTGTTGTCGCCTATCCTACATCGGGTGTTTGTGTTTTATTCGTTTACGTTACCACTTTGAACAGACCCGTGTGAGTTGCGTTTTATCTTGTATTTTCTAGTGTAACAGTGAGAGCAAGGTTTCTTTAATATTTGGCCGTGTATTCGCAATGCTCGTGGCCTAATAAGGAGAATACATAGTTAACAGTTTCAACAGATTTGCTTTGAAAACCCTTTTGTTGAAAAAAGTGGAATGTATCGCGTATTTTCAATTGAGTTTGTTTTATAAGGCTGTGATATGGATTTATTGTCGTTGGCTTTCATTTTTAAATCTGCACACAAAGGCGTTTCGTTAGTGGACGCGAGCAGAATGTGTGAATGACGGGAATCAGTGATCGTATCTTCAAGATCTTTATAAGAGCCGGTGCTTTAACTTCGATTTTTTGTCGTCAATTATGAGAAAAAATAAGATCTATAGCTGGATATAAATTTTTATGGAGGGTTTATTTTCTGCTTGATTCAATTACGTTCGGGAAACTTTAACTGTCGCTGATAACAAAAAGTATATAAGTATACTTTAGTCAGCTGGCACCTATACTTCCTGTTAATGTATATATAATTTTTTTTCTTCGTAATAAATTGCAATTATGAATCTAAAATATAAAAAAAAATATATACAATATATTTTGTGATACGCGTACATCCACAAACCTAACTATATTTATTATACTTATTTAAACAATATTTTGTTTATAATCAAATCAAAAAGAATAATTTACGTGCATATCATAATCGGCGCGGGAAATAAATGTTTTAATGAAAGGCGATCGAGATATCGCGCAGGCGCGGTGGCGGTCGTCGCGTCGCGTTTTTATTTTTTGACAAGCACACCACCGGCCATTGTTCCCGATACACCGTCATTGCTTGTTATTTTACTTCGTTCTTCAATAGCCTTTTATTTTTCATTATTGATATTTATGGCACAACTTGCAATCAGCTTTAAATAACATTTCACAGTGTTGGGTAGGTAACAGTCTCTCGGGCTAGTTATTTGAATTCTTGTATATTTTTTTTATATATTTACCAATATTGTTTAAATTGTGAGTTGCGATTATAGGTCTTCCTTCACTGGTTTAAGTATTATAGTCAAGTTACCAACATCGTAATGATTTCTTTTTTTATGCGAATGTTAGAAATCGAAATAAAACAACTTTTCGGATTTTATTGCAGTTTTTTATTATTTTCTCCCGACCTTTCGAAGTTGAAGCCTTCATGGACACGGCGCCAACTGATGTTGGTTGGTCGCCCGAACATATTTTTTTATCACTTAGGTAGTCCTTACCTTCATCATGTTACATCTTAATCTTCTATCTACTCTATGTACTATGAAAATTTATTCAAACTTTAAACTAAAATGTTTATACACATCTCGAAAAATCTAACCGAAAAACAACAATTTAATATTTATACATACTACGGTTTCGTAATCCAAAATTCCATTGTGGAAACCGAAAAAGGGAACAGCGGAACCCATCGGTGCAATCGCTATTCGGCATATTTTGACGTGTTCGGTTTTTTCGTGATATTTTTATTTTTTCTGTTCGAAACACGAGGCCGGGACAATGCGTGGCCCGAAACGAATATAATGATTTATAAAAAAAACTCGTGTTCACCGGCGGCGTTATGTGTTTATAGTTTGTTTGTTTTAACTTGTATTGAAAATGAGCCGGTGTTTTTAGCTTCACTGATAATAAAATAACTGTATTTAAAATATGTTTCAGATATTTATGGTAAGTTTTAGACAAGCAAGAGGTAATTTTGTTTCCACCCCGCTTTGAACGAACTGTACAAGTTCTTTATTTAAATACAATTAGTTCAAATTCTTAAATCTTGAAAACTATGAATGTGGGGAATAGTTTGGGTTTTGTGATTTAGAATTATTGTATTGTGGGATAAAAATATGTTTGTGAGGGTATTTGTGAATATTTTTTCTATAAAACACAGCTTTTAACAAACCGAGGCAGTTGGTCATTGACAATCATATCGCTCCTTTAGTTTGTGTAATATTTATAAAAGTATATCTGTAATCAGTGATACTTCTTTTTATTACAATAAAAATCGCTTCAGTTCCTAACAATATAATACTTTTTGGGTCTATAAATAGCCAGATTCAGCTTCTACGTTAAAATTCAGTCTAGCGTCAATACTACCCACAGTGTTACTAATGTGGCTTAACGGTTGCCATTTGAGACAATCTCTGACCGACAGCTTTTGCTAAAGGCTTGGAGAGACTCAAAGATTAATCCTTAAGTCATATACAGATGGATTCTTCTGCTCATTCTTTCTTCTACCGGGTGTTCAGTTCATAGATCAAGTTACAAAGTTGTTGCATTATCTGGTTTTTCTGCTCAGTATCCGCCCGGAGTCTGGAATTTGTGCCCGATAGGGCGATAGGCTCGCCCCCTATCACATCATGGGACGGAACATACTTGGCGGAAAGTGGGTGCCCTAGTTGCGCCTCTGCATACCCCTTCGGGGATAAATGCGTGATGTTATGTATGTATGTATGTATTATCTACATAAGTAAATTTCGCGGCAAGTTTTTATCTTTAAAATGTTTAATACAAGTTAAAATTTATTTTTTAGAGCATTTGAATATACCTTGTTTTTTAAAATCTTTTTATTCTATAATTTTTTGGTATTTAAATTCAGTTGCAATATTTGACCTGAACGATTCTACCCCAAAATCATAAATCGCGACTCTAAAAGCTCCGGGACAAAATTTTAGACCGATTGGATTAACAAAGTTTTTTGGCACCGCCATCTTGGATTCGCGAACTTGTTTTTTTTTCTGTACTCTACATTCACTGATCCCGAAATGCGACAAATCATTGTACATTGTAGTTTTGTGTATGTTGATCGCTACAAAATAACCCTATTTTCAATATAAAAAAGCAAGGATATCCAAGTGCAAAGCCTAGTTCGTAAACACATGATTTGTTCGGCGCGCGAAAGCAAGGTTTTATGGACGCGAGGTAGGCGTTTATGGATGTCAGATTGGGTTTACGTTCGCGCCCTTTTGTTCCTTTAAGATTGAGTTATGTGTTCGGAGGTGTTAAACAAATGAGATTTAACATCAGAGGTTATGGTATTGTCGATAATTTTAAAGAATTGAAGACTATGGCTTAGTTCTTAAGGTTTGTTATTGACTGACCGATAAAATAGTATTATGATCGATGTAGAATTTTGAATTATAAAGCGAAAGAATTTCATTTTGCCATTAATTTTATATTATGTTAAGGCCATAATTGTCCTATAACAAACTGGCTGTAATGTTAAATCAAATAGATTTGTTATTTGAGTCTGCAAGTTACCCCTTCCTGGAGAAATAAGTAATATTTTATTTTGATACACCTTTACTGGGGACTTTGCTTATCTGGGAATACGGACACGGCATACAAGAGCAAAAGCACTCGCACATCACACCTATATCCCCGATCGGGTAGGCAGAGGTGCAACCAGAACACCAATTTTTCACCAAGTTTGATAAGTCCATGGTGTGATAGGGTGGAACCTATCGTCATTTGGGACACAAAATCCTAAATCCGGGCTGATACTAAGGTTAAAACTTGATATCATTTAGCCCGACCTTAAATTCGAATCCAATACATCAGAGCAGCAGTTCTACCGCACACACAAATAAATACGCCACAAAAACAAGTACAAAAACTGATACAATTATTCAATAATTCGACGTCCTTTTGCTAACATATATATCATAGTATATCTCACGATATGCTATGATGTCCACGTCAAGTCACTATCAGCACTTATCTCAAGCACCAAAAGGTCGGAAATGGCTATCTCTACGCGCACAACAGGTAACATGGCGATAATATCGACGGGCAACTGCAATGCCTTTATTGTGTCAATGAATAATCTCAGCTCAATCTACACAAACAGGTTGGTCTTAAGACTTTAATAGTCTATCTGATTTATATATAATAATAATATCAGCCCTGTATTATATACTTGCCCACTGCTGAGCACGGGCCTCCTCTACTACTGAGAGGGAATAGGCCTTAGTCCACCACGCTGGACGAGTGCGGATTGGTAGACTTCACACACCTTCGAAATTCCTATAGAGAACTTTTCAGATGTGCAGGTTTCCTCACGATGTTTTCCTTCACCGTTAAAGCGAACGATAAATTTACAAAGAATACATCATCATCATCATCATCATCAGCCTATATCTTTGTCCACTGCTGGACATAGGCCTCCTCCAATATACGCCATTTTACCCTGTCTTCGGCGTGTCGCATCCAGTTCTTACCAGCGACCTTTCGCAGATCGTCACTCCACCTAGCTGGAGGGCGTCCTACACTACGCTTGCCGAGCCGTGGTCTCCACTCAAGAACTCGTTTACCCCATCGGTTATCGGTTAGATATGCCTTGCCCACTGCCACTTCACACAAAGAATACACACATGATTTTTTAGAAAAGTCAGAGGTGTGTGCCCTTGGGATTTGAACCTGTGGACATTCGTCTTGGCAGTCCGTTCCACACCCAACTAGGCTATCGCCGCTATCCGCTTTACTTATTTACCTTTAAAAAATGTAAATTCTCAAGTATATTCAAAATGCGTTAACTTAGTGTTAGTGCATTTGAGTTGTGCGCTAGGGGAGATTATGCTCTACCCTCACGGTATGGTTTAAATTTGTGCCTCAAAGCGATAATCGGAACATTGAACTCTACAAATCCTATCTTAAAATCTGATTAAAAATTAATTTATTTCCTTCTCGTGTAAATTACTTGAGTAAAAAGGAGCCTATATGTAAATTTAGAGCAAGGTCTACCTATATGCCAAATTCTATTCAAATTCGCTCAACTGTTCCTGCGATTACATCTGTCAAACATCATTTATAAGTAAAATAAAATAATAATATGTATCTATAGATTATTTACGTCAAGCCTTCAAGTGTAGAGAACATTGATGGAGTTCATTGTAGAGATACATATTTTTAATAAATTGAGGAGACGTTACCATACGTCATTTCGCAATAAACATACAGAAGGACAAACCCGATATTTTAACGAGCGGTCCACTTTAAATTTATAATGTTAGCTTTGTATTCAACACTCAAGGGTAACCAATTTCGCGCGGACTGTATAAGATATTATGGAAAACGGTTTTACAGGTTTTTGCGGCGGCTTCGACTGTTCAAATTTTAGATTTGAGACAGTCAAGGTACTGGAGATTTTGGTAAAAAGTTAATTTTACCAAAATTATTGAAATGTGGAGTCCATTGTGCTTATGGGAAAATCTGATCGATTTTCTCTCTTCAACTTTTTGCGTACATTCAGTAAGGAAGTTATAATTGAGTACTGCCTTTTTTTAACCAGACGTGAAACCAATGCTTATTTTAAACATTATCTCAGTTTGAGTATCGAATGTATGAACTTTTGCTTTATATCCATCCCATCGCCCACAGCACCCTGAGAATTTATACAAACATATAAAGAACGCGTTTTCTGTAAATGGCATGGGGTTACTAGCTAATGTTAGATTCTGGAGTGAAGGCCATGAACTGGCAAGCGCAGCGTGGGACGTCCACCCACGAAGTGGACATATGACCTAATAAAAGTTGCAGAAGGTCGCCACATGCGGGCCGCTTCCAATAGATCGATCAGGAAATCTTTGGTGGAGACCCATGCTCATCGTGCGACTGATGGTGATGATGAACAAGTTCATATAATTTTTATTTATATTCTGGTAAGCTCTAAGAATTTAAACTTAACACGCTTCGACAAGCAAACGGCCTTGAGAATTTGTTCCGTACATTATTGGCGCACGAATACCGGCGGAAGTATGCAAAGATTCATGAACAATCCATTAAAAAACATATTTTAGGTCTTTTGAAAACATTAAATTACTAAAATATTCCTTCTTAAATTGACTGTTTAATAGTATTGGTTATAAATGAAAATTATATTATGTACCTACTTTAAGGGATGCACTGAATCAACATTTTAAGTGGTATTTTTACTGTGAAATTAATGAGACAATATACACATTATAAAAATTACCTTTAAGATAACATATTTTAGAAATATAATATTTCGTTAATATATATTTTAGAAAATTCTTTGAAATAGCTTCTGAAAATACGGCTAGCGCGCCATTTTGTTGCAGGGAAGCACCTACAGTTATGGATGTTATAACTAGGTATTGCTCGCAATGCTGCTTGCGAGAAAGATCTTTTCCGCAATTATTATGAATATTGAAATCAGCGTTATCACTGGGCATTAAACAATTACATCTATTAGATCTACTATCATGTAACATTTCGTAAGTTGCCCTATGTGAATGGTTAGTTAATAAAAATGTATGTCAGTCCGTAGTCTAGAATTTGTGCCAAATTTGGCGATAGGCTCACCCCCTATCACATCATGGATGGAATACGAAAAGTGGGAGCACCAGTTACACCTCTACCCATTAAGGTATAAAAGGCGTGAGCATGTGTGCGTAAAGTAAGTAAAGCGAACTCATTTTTTTCCTAAGAATTTTATTCTTAACATCAGAAACAGATCCCTAATGATACCCCAAGGTCTCAGTAACCTAAATCATCAATATCATGCGTCTTAATTTGACACATCAATTTATTAAGGCGCTGTCAATTTATGTTCCTTTTGCACAATTAAGATGATGAAAGAAATGATTATTTATTATTGAAATGAGCGAAAGGTCACAGACCTTGAGCGCAGGAGTTTTATTTTAGCGGATGTGCGGCAAAGGATATCTGTGCGGTACCGTCAGTATATTCATCTCCTACTATAACTAACTAACTACACTTATAACCGTTCAGAACAACTATATTACGCCACATTTGCAGATGGTGGGAGATATTTTATAGCGACCATCGTACACAGGTGTTAAAACCCGCCACAGTAGCACACGTAAGTGTGTAGCGTTCCGGGATCAGCATGTGTATATCCGATTCGAACAGGCCGGCATAATTGTATCGACTGCCGAGGGGTAATCATCTCTCGTCAGTCGACGTTCTATTGGACCCCTACACTTACCATCAGTGGGGTCACTATGCCTATTTTGTTAAGTCTTTCATCGTCTGCCTGCTTTAAGGCCTAAATCCTCTCAGTATTAAAAGAAGGTAAGAACTTCGACATCGTCTGCGCAGGACTGGTGTTAACAAATGTGGATATTTTTAAAAATCGAACACTAAAATTCCAAAAAGGATTTAATAAATTCATATATCTTTTTGCAGCCAGTACTGGCACGCGGTGGGCACGGTATAATGCAAACCGGTCGCGGCCCACCAATGCGTTTTCAATACGGCAATAACACATGCTTTGCCGTTTATAAAAACGATATGTACACACCATCTCGCGGCTTAAGTATTATACTCTCACGTACGGATTATATTTTGTTTTTTACGTACGAGATGAAGCGAATTCCTTAGTTATGGACGGTTTTATCTTTAATAGTCTGAATTCTACTAAGATTATAAACGAGATATTTGGCGATATGTTTGTGTGGAGTTAATTCAGAAACTGCTCAATAGATTAAGATGAAATTTGGCACGTAGGTAGACCGAATCTTGAATTAATATTTCAGCTACTTATAAGTCAAAAAAATCTATAGTATACTTTTTGGAGGTCTTTCACTAACAGCCATTTTCATAATTGATCCTTATTTCAATCTTCTATCCGATTCCGAGAACGAACCAATCGGAATAACTCATTAGTATCATTAGGCGTATCAAATAAAACACTGATTGATGTATTTTTAAGATAGATCGAAAAAGTGGAATCTTTTATTGAAAGTGGCTGTGAATTGCATCCAAATCCGTAAACCGTTTTTATATTTATTTCGAGCACTTACTGGTGGTAGATCTCTCATATGTGAGAGACCGCTAGGGCAGGTACCACCACAATGTCTAATTCTGTTGCCAAGCAGCACTGTGTAGTCACTTTTGTGTTCCGGTTTGAAGGACATTGTAGCCAGTGTAATAAGATTTAACATCTCATGTCTCAGAATGGCGAGCGCAGTGGAAAACAAAACAATACTTTGTAATTCAAGTTGTTTGTGTTTCTACTGTTCATCGTATCGCTTTCCATTAGATGAATGGCAAGCTCGTCTCATACTTCAAAGCAATAAAAAACACATATACATGGTAATTTTGACATTGCGTTACTAAATGAAACCACATATTCGTCTTCCCCTTTGCTGACATTGTGCCAAAAATCATCCATTAATAACTATTATTTTCACCAAAAATCCTGGTTTTAGTTTTCTGATTTTTTTATCATTTTGTAGTTTAATGCGAATATGGTGTGTGCGTGACATTATTTCTGACTGAAAGTATGGTGTCACTGCGACATTATCTTAGAGTATTAGTAATGACATTAGGGCGTGTAAAATTAAAATTATTTTTTATTAGTCTTTATTTTGTTCGAAACTTACACTTTTTTATTTTACATCTATGGCTCAAGTACCTTATTGTGAAGTGTTATTTTCAAGTAGATAAGTATGTGATTTAATAACGCAATGTCATAATGACTCCGTATACACAAACTTTTGCATCTATGTGTAAGATAGACAACAAAGCCAGACATACAGTTATTGATGCTAAATTCCCTTGCTTATTTGTGCGTAAGGTGATAGGCCTGGTGAATTGCAAGCACATTGAAACAATGGCTGGCGCGAGTTACGACCAGTCGTCGCCAGTAACTCATACACGCCTCGGAAGCGACTGCAGTTTTATTGACGCGCGTACCTTCTGTATGGAATGTTTTTGTGGTTTTTATTTGAACGTTTTAGATGGACTTTGAAATTAAATAATAATGTGCACGTGTTAATTTTTTATTTGTGTTATAAGATAATATATTATTTTGTATTTTTCTAGATTTGTTAGTAATATTAGTCTAGGTCTAGCATTGACTGTGACTTCGACTTCGATTCAATCTATGCAGAAAATGTATGAGATTTTGTTTGAAAAAATACACGCTATGGTTTTTTTCTGGTGAATGTTGTTAAAAGTTATATATTTTATCTAATAATATATCGACGGTTGAAAGGCTTATTGATATAAACGACATTATTTCTCGAAAAATTTTTACTATGTGAAATAATAAACACAGAAAAAAGAGCTGATTTAGATATGTATGCAGCTTAATGTTGAAAAAAATTATTACACCTATATAAATACGATTTCATTTACACATAAGGTTTTTAGTATCGAAGTTGATAAAGATGACATTATAATTCTATTTCGTCCTTACTCTTGAACAGGTGTTGCTGTAACGAGCAAACGCAGCTGCTTGAGTGGACTTTTCTTTCTGTTTGAAATAATCATTTGTGCGGCTGATTCCACCATCATAAAAAATGCTTTTAGGATAAAATACTATATAAACGAATTAAAAATAACTGTTGCATGTGTAATGTTTTTAATTTGTCTCACTTTTATTTACAGTCAGTTTATAATTTTCTATAAAATATTTTTTTCATTCGAAAATTTGCCCTTTATTTACGGTAATGATCACTGCATAGATTTCCGACTCTGTTTTGTTTTATTTTATACAAGCGTTTACCCGCGGTTTCACTCGTGTGAAAGTTTCCCGGCATACGCCTATAGCACTCAGGAATAATGTAGCTTCCTATTAGTGAAAGAATTTTCGAAATCCGTTCAATAATTCCAGAGATTAGCGCATACAAACCTATGATAAACAAACAAACTTAACCTTTTTATATTAGGACTTATTCCGCCTTTGACAGTTTGGAATTACCATCAGGTAAGCAGTTTCTCGTCTCGCCATCAGTATAAAAAGACTGCACCAAAAAGTTAAAGCTTAAACGAATCGATTGCATTTACGAAAACGTAAACGCATCGTATATTTATATTTACAAACAATTTCAAAGTAATTAAGCCTTCACTCCTGTCAATTAAAAATAGTAATTATCCATTAAAACATTTAAACATGGGTAGATTCACCATCCTTTCAAAATAAACCGTGTTACGATGAATTAAAGTTTATACTGCAATAAATCCGATGCCGGTCAATAACATTGTATGTATAATGTAACAAAAAAGCAAACAAGCCCTTAATCACTGGCAACAAGATGACTTAATTAAAAAACCTGGACCGCGGTCGGATTTAAAGGCATTATATGTTAAATTCCCGCCAAGGTAATGCAGAAATGCAGATAAATACTTAACGATTCTTCGTCTCTCGAAATTTATACATTACGCTTAAATGTGTTTTTTATCTTCGCGAGATAGTAAGTGAACTTTAATATGAGCCCTGTATTATATACTGTCCCACTGCTGGGTGTTACTATCGAAAGGTATTAGGTATTAGTCCAACACGCTGGCCTAGTGCGGATTGGCAGACTTTACATACTCTTAAAATTCTTGGAGACTTTCTCAGGTATGCAGGTTTTCTCACGATGTTTTCCGTCACCGTTAAACCAAGCGATAATTCGCAAGTACACACATAACTTTAGAAAATTCAGAGGTGCGTGCCCTTGGGTTTTGAACCTGCGGATATTCGTCTTGGCGGTCCATTTCATTCCCAACTAGGCTATCGCCGCATATATCTAAGTGAACTTTGATAATGTCAAAATAACTAAGAAATTCGTAATATTCTTTATGTCATATCATTGCGTTTGAATATTTTTCTTTATTAACTAGATATGCCAAATTTTGCCTCTTTGAGACATTTTTCATTATTATAGTTTGTAGTCTATTGTCTAAAGCAATTTCATTTAACATTTTTTAATGAAATTACATCATTGTCAGTTTAGATTACCGTATCGTCCCTATGTATAAATAAGTATTTACATTTTAGCTCTATTTCCAACCTCGAACATACAAGTGTAGTCTTTCAAAAAGCAAGAAAAATTAAGAACCAATCAACTGCTAGGCATAACTAAACTTTTTCTATACTAAAAATGCAATAAAACTATTATTGGCATTAAAAGGTTATAACTAAGGCAATTTAAATTGAATATCGCCACCCACTGAATCGATCCGAGCGAATTATGCAAAAATTAAGAGCTAAAAAGGTCTCATTAGCATGGTTTTTGGGTTCCTTTTAACGTCTTAATTTGAATTTGGAAGCGGCGAAAAAAGTTTGAGGATTTAATCGAACCGATCCAGGTACGGTTTTGAATGCTTTCGTTGTTTTATTTTTTGACAATTCTTTTTTTGTTTTTTGTGGTTGCGAATTCGGAACGCCGAGTTTAGTAGCAACGTATTTTTATTTAATGAGTTTGATTCTCGGGTCAGGCAATAGTTCAGATGTGTTAAATGTTAGTAAATAAACCTGTCATATAAGCTTACTTTGTATGATGTATGACGTGATAGAATAGAAGTAAATTCGTTGAACAACACTATTTCGTTGGATCTCAAATAATCCTTCAAGAATACCCTTATATTCTAATGTAAACGTTTTTATTAATTCCTATGAAGCCTTTGGTATCGCAGTATTTGTTCAGACCTCATTTTACACGTTCTAATCTCTATTGTGAACTTTACTTACATCAAAATATTGATTTTCAAAAAGCTTACAAACTAGAAATATACTAATTACTTATTTGCGTATTCTAGGTGATTATAACAAATTCATTAGTAAATTAATTAACAATTTAAGTATTAAAGTGAGAAGGTACACAAAAGGCGAGAGATGCGTATCGTTTTCAAGCTAGCAACTGTTTTTAGTTTGTAGGAGGTGCGGTAAATTGATATAATAATAATAATAATAATAAAACCTTTATTTGGCACAACAGTAAATGACAACATAATATTATTCACATGCTAAAATTGTTTGTGCTTACACAGAATTTTTAAACTTTTATATTTTTAAACTAAAAAAATATAGATTTTGAGATAGCAGTGTACTATAAAGTTGTTGGTACATCGGTAGAAGTACCGTTGGAATGGAGGGTGCATTCAATGCGCCTCTGCTGAGACCTATCTATTTATACTATTATATAAAGCTAAAGAGTTTGTTTGTTTGTTAGACCACGTTAACCTCAGGAACTACTGGTTCTAGTTGAAAAAATCTTTTAATTTTGCATAGCCCATTTATCAAGGTGGGCTATAAGCTACATAATATCTCGCTATGACCTATAGGAGCGGAGCATCAATGAAAAATGTTCCAAAACCGGGAAAATGTATTCCCTTTAAAAGTTTTCGTTGCGTGCGCTTCGTAAACGGTTAAAGTTACGCAACAAACATGTAGATGAAATTATAAAATCTAAAAATGTTCTAAAAATATATTATAAAGTGATCCTCGCCCCATCTGTCTGCCTGTCGGAAGGCGATAACTCCAAAACTACCTTACGGATTCCGATGAAATTAAATATCGAGATAGTTCGAGACCCAGGGAAGGACATAAGCTACATTCTATCCCGGAAAACTTTTTGAAACGGACAGAGCCGCGAGCAAAAGCTAGTATCGAATAAAATTATGCTGAAGCAGAATCGTCTCTCATCTCTTCTCATCCTAAGCCACAGTAAAATATTTTTTCAAGCACATTGCCGAAAGGATTTTGTTTAATTTATGTGTCAGATCTGACCCACTTCCAGCCCCGGAAAATTGTGTTAGAATCCCCAAGATCTGACATATTACGTTAACACAACCCCCTCTTCCATAGTCCATAGGTACTAGACCATTACTAGATTATGGAGACAATTAGGTTCATAATATACTAAAATTATTTACTACCAAATAAATGCTGCATCAAAAACCAAACATCGTACTCAAACTAAAGACCTAACACACATTGCACAATGAAGATATTCCCGGTTAAACCCTCTTTAAGGAAGCTGTACGATGGCCAATTAATTAGTGGATGGCCATCATGATAGCCATAGTGGCTATTAATCAGAAACAGATCGATCCGATAGCGACTGCTGAGCTCAGCTCTGTTCCGCACTGTTCTCGGCAGTTTGGACCCAATTAATTAAATATGGAACAATTTTTTTTAATAAGTTTCTAAGAAGTATTTATCAAGAAGTTTTAATTCACTCGCTAGTGCAATAGATCTAGTGTCTTCAGTCGTACGTTGCACTTGCTTTACTGTAATAGTAGATACAAATACATATACATACGTGCATTCTCTCCAATTTCTGTTTATTTTGCTTTGTTATCGACTACAACACTCCTGGTTTTTAGCTAATATCAACAAAAAAAAAAAAAAATTATCAATTTTCTGCAAAGTGACCACACTGCACCTGATTGTAAGTAGATTAAGACCAACAGAATCTCGGCTGATGAAATATGATTATCCCTCGACAGTCAACACAATTATGCCGGCCTTTTGGAACCGGATAAGACATTGCGATGGCACTTATTATTTTGTAAGATAAGAGTAGCGGCAGTCGCTTCCAAACCATCTAATTGTGAGTCAGTCAATAAATTGATCTATTAATACGTGGTCGCATTTTAATCATTACAAAATAAATCCTAAAATATTATATTAGATTTTTTATTTTACTTACGAGCACTAACTGAAGAGGATTTAATCAAAATCAGCCAGTTTAATTACATAGACAACTCTTAATAATTTTCTTTTATAATTTATTCCACTTATGTTTGACGAATATAATCAAGTCAAACGTTAACAGGCTTTAAATATAAAAATAATCTAATCGCGTGAGTCCAATAGGAACAAACTCCTATTGTTGCGTGGGCAGACAAGCAATGAGTAAGTTATCACAAAGTAATTTTAAATTAACCAGAGATTTATTTAGAGAAAGCTTGACATTAAACGGTTTAGTTAACAAAGAGACTAAAATAGAACTGGTAAATTCAGACAATAATTAATAAATTAAATGGTTTTAATAATAGAACATTTTTAAGTTAATGAATGTTCTAATATTACATGATTCTTGATTAGATGATTTTTAATCTAATTGGAGATAGAACTTTATTTTTATTCTTAAATATTCAATGACTGCTTAAATTAAATATGATTGATATGTTTGAAATCAGTTTTGGGCTGCCTGGAATACATATAATTTCTTCGATTCAACCTGGTAAAGTAATTGGTGTTTTAAATATTTCAAATACTTTTTGGAATACTTTCGATATCTTTTATTTCATTTGGTACGGGAATTTATTTATTAACCTTATAGGAGTTATTTTTATGATATCGTATAAAAATATGTCCAAAACCGGTCAATCAGCTTTCAGGTAATATACGTACTCGGTGCTTTTTATTCATTCGAAAAATAACTAATTATATTTGAAATTAAACTACTTTTCGTATTCTATCGCGGTTTTTTATATTTTAGTTTTCTCCCGACGTTTCGAAGACTTTGCAGCCTTCATGGTCACGGGAGGGACTGAGGTGTTGTTCATCCGCAAAGTCAAAGTTACAATATCTACATACATTTAACAATTCTACATTTTTTTTTAATTTTAGCTGTTGGTGTTCCGATCTACGCAGAATGAGCTCGCAGTGTCTTAAACTATATTTATGTGAAAGTATTTACCTCAAATGATGTTTCCATAACAATTCTTTAAAACAAAACAATCTCAATAAAAAACTCCGAAGACGTAATCCAAACCCCTAATCAAGCCTTTGTTTCGTCAATGTTAGAAAACTTCATGTTAACAATCCCTGCAATTTCCAATCAAAGACCAATGCGAACTTTCACAAGCGATCGGAAAAGTGTAATGAAAATGCGGTCATGCGATCCGGGCATACAAATATTGGCACAAACGTTGGACTTGGAAATAGGAAACTTTCTTTTCCGGGCCAGATGAAACATTCAAAAAAGATTTGATCAATGCACAATCGTAGTTCATGTTTAACTATGAAAGTACCCATATTCCAATTACCAAGACTTTTTCTATTTCCTGAAAGACTTTACACCTCACGCCGCGCCGTTATCCCTAAAAGGATAGACAGAGGTGCTACTAGAGTATCCACTGTTCGTCGTGTGTATTCTGTCCCATGTCATGGGGGCGAGCCTATTGCCACATCGAGCATACATTCCAGATTTCGGACTTATACTGTGAAGAAAAATTTAATATCACTTTGTCCAACCCAGGAGTCGAACCCGAGACTTCAGACCGGAAGTAGTACCGTGCATTCAATAAACAGTCCTAAAGAACTTACATAAAAAAAAGACAAAACAATACCCACACCGTAAAAAAAAACCTGAAGAATCGGAACTCAACACCGAAGGCGATAAATCCGTCTTGAAGGACCACTAACGAATATTTTCAAATTCAAATTACGAATAGCGAATGCAAATCGGCTCGTATGCGTCTAAAATTTGATTTATACAAGTATGTAAAACCCACCGACTACCATAGTAACCAACTAACTGGTTTTCGGTGAGCTTGCCGTACCATTTTATACTCACTGCCTTGGACCTCACAATAAAGATATAAATCACGCGCTGAACACTGAATAAAATCGCTTATATCTCTCGTTTTATCGGACGATCTCTTGCTTCTTCATATTATACGTTTATAGTACGGATTCAGGTTGTGGAGAAATGTGTTGATTTGAGTTTAATACTTTGCCTTTATGTAAGGTTACTTGTATTGTGGATTCTATTTCTTTGCAGTTAAAACATATATAGTTGAGGTATGCTTGTGTTTTGGAATACTAACTTTTGGAAAAATCTAGTTCCTTAAACAAAATATTTTAATTATCATTTGCATTAATAAAGGAACTCAATTCAATAGAATTTTCATTCTAAAGGATAAAAGTAAAGCTCATATTCCAGCTCAAACAAAACAAAACACAATTGCACCACAAATCAAAGTCGGAACGAAATCATGCAAAAACGCATGGTAACAGACGTTAGCCACCTACAAGCCGATTCGCTATCTACAGTACAAGTTGGACGTACTAATAACAATAAATTTTTCAACCGTCCTGTACAGGGCGCGCCCCGCGGCGCCAGTCAGCGTTGTCTCGCGTTGTAGGTGTTATTTTTGACGTAATAACTGCACGGTTATGTAACTCGGTTGTTCTTATGTCAGTATGGGTGAGGTATATGGTTAGAAGTTTGGTATGAGTTCAATATAACATGTGAAAAAATATTTGTTCGAATTGCTAATGATACAGTTTAAAGAATTCTTGGATCTGATAGTCGAAGATTATTAGCATAGTTTTAATGATAGTAGCTTAAGACATTCTAGATGGTCGAAGCTAGCCATAGAAGTTAAATGTTTGTTATTCACAATTTGCTAAAAATCTAAAATCGAAGATATAATATTAGTAATAATGATGATCTCTCACTTTTTATTGCTTCGTAAATATATAGATAATCTGTGTTCATATCTACATAATCAGTGAATAAAAAAACAATTTCAATAAATATATTCTTTTTCCAATTATCCCCATCATATTTGATATAATTGACTCGAAATCATTATTAAAAATATACTATTCCTTTATATATAGTATATTCAGAATACGTAACAATATTAGGTCAAAACCAAACCACAGGTCAGGCATCAGGCAGTCATCTATAGTGAATTGTCGTATGCCTAAACGGTTCTTCATGCTTGGAGATTCGAGTATTGAATTCGATCTTACGTCGGTATATTCAAGTGTGAGGTAGATCGATTACCTGTACGCTATTTCGGTTTACGCCTAAATCTGCAACTCAAGCCGTCGTGTGCATCTTGGAATTTTAGAAGATATAGAGGTAAATTGGTCCTTTTCTTTAATTGAATAGAGTAGTTTCGTATATTTGATTTTGTACTTTATTTATGTGGAACAGAATATAATACAAAAAAAGAAATTATTATATGAAATCAGCAACAAAATTGAAAAATGAAGCATTTATTCTTGTTTTAAATATTTAAATTATTGTTGTGAGCGAAAATGAGAGCGGTGGGGCTATCGCGCCATCTCTTTCTCGCGCACAGAGCTTTATGGGCAATGACGCTCGTTAGCGTCATAATTTGCTCTTATATACTATTGTAGTTTGACAGCTACCTCTTCCACCAAATTTCAAAGCTGTATCTTATTTATAATTGCATGAACATACATTTTTGATAAATGTATTAAAACAAGTAATTAACTACCCTACTGTTTATTTAATTCATGAAGTCAATTTGGGTATAAGTTTACGATGGACGAACAATCTAAAAAATAAGTTGATGTTAGGCCCAGGCTTCTGCTATTGGCGGCAGTGACGCCACCAAGCGACCGAATAAAATATCAGTGCTAGCTTTATTGCCGGCTTATGCTGACTTGGCCCGAAATGAACATAAGTTTTTAGTTTGTTTGTTTTTCTATATTGTTATTACATTCCCTTTGCTGCAAACAAATTATTTTTCTTTTTTTTCATCTGTAATTCCTTTAGAATTGTTGATATTGATAAAAGCCGATGATACGTACCGTCAATTTGAAATGATCCTTTGCCCTCTACTAATAATAATAAAAAAAACTGATTTTTTATACGTCCACGTCAGAGTGACCCCAATGCTGGTAAGTCGCCTGATGGTAAGTCGAGTGGGGTCTAATAGAATATCGACTGACGACAGATGATTACCCCTCGGCAGTCGCAACAATTATGCCGGCCAGTTGGAATCGGATATACACAGGCTGATCCCGGAACGCGACATACTTGAGCCACTATGGTAAGTAACACCTTTGTAGGTAGTCGCTATCCGAGCGAATATAAAATATATCCTAACACCAGCAAAAAGATCAGAAGAAGTATTCCTACAGTAAAGTAATTGAGTTCAGTTTGAGTCCTTTGGAACGTTAATAAAGGTAATGCAGCGGAATATTATTTAATTTTAAATCTTAAATATGTAAAGTGAAAACTAAAATTAGAACAGAAACATTATATGATGGTAACATTGCGTTCGGTACACAGAAACCCAACCTTCTTTCTCCCCAAATCACATGTATCACTTTTACGCAAACACTATAGATACATAGCATTATCACTTGATGACCAATCTTATTAAAAGAAGTTTAACTAATATCTTTTAAAGCAGCCGAAAAACAAATATCTCTAGACAAAAATAAACATTAACCCCCTTATTCATAGACGTTTTTTATCGAACGATCGAGTAAGGCTGTGATAACAAGTCTGTTTCTCAGTGCTGACGGCATGGCAGTCTTCGCAGTGCGTAGACGTAGGGCCGTTGGGATTGGCTAATATTGAAATACAACAATAATAACCAATCCCAACGGCCCTATGTCTATTTCTCAGTGCCGTTGGGCACTGAGAAACAGGCTTGTTATCACAGCTTTACTCCGTCCTTAGATAAAAAACGTTTATGAATAAGGGGGTTAATGTCTAACAGTCCACTAAATAACCTTCAAAATTTTCACTTAAAATAAAAGCAGCAAAAGCGCTCGACGATACGCCCTTAGAATTTTGTTTAATTTTTACGTCACATTCAAGTTCTTTTGTCCCGAAAGCCACAGAGCTCGCTTTTCAGTGGCATATCCCATTTAAATCGCTCAGTTGATATGAGTTCTCTCGGAGCAGCTCTGTCCAGTCGGTATGCCATCTTTTGGTGAAATTTTGTTGTTCGGTAAAGTCTGGGTCACAGTGATATAATTTTAGTCTGGTATTTAAAATTAACAGATATATACATTTTATAGATTTTATTACGTTATTATAATGATTTAGGACGTCGTAAATATTCTCAAAAATTACAATTACAATCTCATATTTCCGTTGCGAGAAAGGATAGAAATTAAGGAAATTACTACTAAATGCTTCGAGTCTCTATTATTATATTTCTGAATTTAGTCAGCCGTTTCCAATTTGTTTGCTTTTGATTCAACTTTAGTCATACAGATACAACAATGTTATAAGTCATTGTAAAGAAACAAATATGCCTAACGGAAGCTTCTTTCTGACTCACTTATCGGCTAATCTGGTAAACTAACTTGTTAATCTGGTCCATTGGTTCCCAAACTGGTCTTGGTAGACCCCTAGGTGCCCACATGAGACTTGACGGGGCTCTACGTTGGCATGACCAAATAATGGTAGTCCACAATTTGTAACCACAGTTCCACGAAAATTGATCTAGTTTGACAGTAAAGTACTAAAATATTGGCTTGACTTCACCTATCAATGTAGGCAGATAATATTGATAGGGGTCGTAAGAGGCACGGTGAATTTTGAAAGAAGTCTATAAGAAAAAGAAAAGTTTGGAAGTACATAACTGCACTTATTACCGTTAAGCAAAAATATTGCCGGAAGCGGATAATTTAAATATTTATTTAAAGATCCGATAAGTCTTATTACACCGATATCTAGCGGCAAATATTTGAACCTGTTCCTGAGCCCCAATTAATTAAATTTCGCATAAAATTGTATAATAAATTAGTCGTACTTATCAACCACCATAAAAAACTAATATATCTAGTTATAATAGTAGTACAGTATGGTAGGAATAGAGAAAATGAATATATTATTTTTATGACTGAATGGGTGGTATAGTTATTACGCGTCTATTACGCCTATGACTCTAAGGTGTCGGGTTCGAATCCCAGGGGCAAAGTGACAGTGGATGTTTCTTTTCAATATTAGCCCGGAGTCTGGAATTTATGCCCGTAATGGTTCACCATATCGGCGAGGCTTTCATAGCTCACCCCCTTTTTCATCATGGGTTAGAAACGTAGTATATAAGTACAGTGAAAATCGAATGGATTAGTTGTCTGCCTATACCTTTGAGGATTAAAGGCGTGAGAGTATGTGTTTATATTAAGTCGTAGGCGAGACTTCGTCTAGTTTATCAAAGATTATTCATATCTGTTGTCGAACAATGGCTGAATTTACAATACTATTTGTACAATAAAAACACTATAGGAGATTTTCTTCTAAATCCAGGCTATATACTCACAAAATCACTATGTTACCTAACTGTAGTGGATATGAAAATTATAAATATTATGTGGGTAGCTATAAAATATGATTGTTATCCGACCATCGTTGCATTCACGACTAGATCAATCGAAAATTTGAAAAAGGAACACAAGCATAACCAAATAGCCGTTGAATATATTGATTTCACGTTTCATTACGAATTAAATTGCCATATGAACGCAGCCTTACGGCAAGCTTCGGGTTGAACCTATTCAAATAGAGGCATCTATATAGTTGTGAAGGCAACTTTATTTATTTATTATAGAGGATTGTTTACATCAACTTTTATTGCGAAATTCATTTGTAAAGACATGATATCGACATTTGTATACGCTATGAACTTGTTAATAGGGATTATAATTGCATTTTGTTTTAGTTTTAGTTTAATAACACGTTAGAAATGGAAAAATGTATCGCCAAATAATATAATATTTAACCTAACGGATATTATCACCCAAGAGCGCTTAAAACAATCCCAATTGCATAAGGTTGCTTATTGCATGTTTTTTATTAAATTAGCAGTCTGGGTTTAGATTTGTTGTTTCATAATTTGAACATTATTTCAATATACTATCATCTTGTAAGCCAGTAACATAGTTTTATTATCTATACACATAAAACAAAGTCTCCTTTTCTGTGTATATGTTATCTATTTTCTAGAAATTTACTAAACGGATTTTTATGAAATTTGTTATGGAGATCTGAAGAAGGTTAGGCTACTTTCTATCCCTAGAAAATATATTACTGGACTTGTATCCCGGAAAACTCCTTCACAGGGGCTAAGCCGCGAGCAAAAGCTAGTTTAAAATATACAATAAACGTTACAAATCAATAATATTATTGTGTATTATTCAGTTACCTTACAAGTTAATAATATTATTATCTATCATCCTGATGACGCATAGGGGACAGCGTATACATCTCCGAATACCTAAAACAGTAAATATTATTGATATCTTACCACTAGCAGTTTTATATTCGACATCTATTTATTACAACTCGATTTATTTTATACGTAAGTAAAAGAACAATAAAATATTTGACACCGTACAAGTTTCGACAGCGAAATCCTCCTGAGATGGCCTGTTTTATTTTCGATACTTTCACCTTAAATAATAAAAATGTTATGGACGAGGCGGGTTATCGTCTTCCACAATTGTTGGTCAGTTATGGTTATTTTCCTGTTCGAATTAATGGATAATTTGATTTGTCATATCATTGTTGCTAGAAGATGTGTGTGTGTGTTTGCCATTAGAAAGTAATAGTGCAGACTTTTAAACAAGAAGTATAGACTTTGATTTAATTTTTACAGTTTTAACTGCGTCTGGATTTCGAATATTATCAGAGTTTACTAAAAAATATTAGTCAAATCCTATGTCTCTGATTAACCAGCGTAGTGTAAATAGTGGGTGATGTCTTTACTATGAAGTAGTAGCCAAGGGCCCGCATAACCCAATTTCTGGCGTCTTAATGTAGAATTTATGTAATTTTAATTATCATTAGAATCATTTACACACCGCATTAATGTATATTAGTACCTATATGTTATGCTTTAAACTTGTTCCAGTGTATCCTTTGATTTGTTTGTTCACCTAATTTCTACAATTTAATTATTATTATTATTATTTAGCTCATAGTTAAGTACTATAAATTGCATTGTTTTCTGCTTGCGGCTAAATACTTATAATGTAACTTTTATTGTGGCAGCCCAAGATGCAAGCGTAGCCTAGTTTGGGTGCCACTAGCAAAAACTGTAAGTAAATAATAATACTGTAAATAAATAAAATATGGAGTGTTGGGAATATGTTGTGTTGAGTGTGTGAAAGGGAACTTTCAGAAAATTTTTCCTTAGGCCACTGTTATGCAGGTGTATTAATACGCAATACTTTCCAACTACCGTATATCTCAATTCTTCATCCTATACAAAATAGACTATCCTACAAATTCTATCAAATATCTTATACCGTATCCGTATTTCTGCCTCCACCAAGACATTGCTGAATCGGTTTAAAATCATTCATCATCCACAGAGTGATGTTTCCCGCGGGATTTGTGTTTGTATCGTCGGCTTTGTACGCCCTCTAATGGGCTAAAACTTGCTGATTCAGCCAACGATAATATGTATCTTACAACTATGACGTATTTTTGGAAAGCTGTCGATTTGTGTAATTTGTTTTGGTGGGGTCTGCAAAGTATTATATTAACTATAGTTATGGAGTTACTATAGCTGCGATATTTTAGTTGAGTGTGGAACGGACTGCTCACACGAATGTCCGCAGGTTCAAAACCTATGGGCACTCATCTCTAACTTTTTTTTAAAATTATGTGTGTATTCTTTGTGAATTATCGCTTGCTTTAAAGTGAAGGAAAACATCGTGAGGAAACCTGCATACCTGAGGAGTTCTAAATAGCAATTTCGAGGGTGTGTGAAGTCTATCAATCCACACTAGGCCAGCGTAGTGGACTAAGGCCTAATCCCGGTCAGTAGTAGAGGAGGCCCAGCAGTGGGTCAGTATATAACACGGGACTGATATTATATATGCGGTTACTGTTAGATACTAGATCAGTAATTTCATAACAGATATTTGGTATTTCACCATTGAAATGAAATATGTCTCCAAAAGCCATGAGAATTCCAAATGTATTGCCAAACCTTAACACGTTTATGTTTAATATTTCAAGTCTACAATTATGCAGTTATTTAGCCTGAACAGCAAATTTATCGGTTATAAACAGCTGACGTCTATTAATCCTTATCGCTTTCCAATCTTTACTCAAGCCATATCAAAACAGCATCCGCTTGATAACTCATCAAAACATTTTTGTTTTATTCCCATATTTATTCAATGCAGACGTATGTTAATAAAAAAGTGCATTCACAAAGGCTCCTCATATTCCAAATTAAGGTTACACAACCTACCCTTTAAGGGCTATCCAATAAAGTCCAGTTTCGTTTGACACTGCCACCAACACCTACGCAATTACCATGAATGAGATCATCTGGTGGTCACCTCGCCGTTATGCCAGTGTTTAAAGCCGTCGTGTGAAATCTCGTAATATCTCGAGTTAACGCGGCTCTGGTCACTCTTAAAGGGCATTTCGCGAAATCCCTGCATCCGACCGACGTTTAACACTTATTGTTACGGCAACAAAGCGGAGGACAACAAAAGGGCATTTTCGGATCTTAGGAATCTAGATGTGGTAAATGGGTTTTTGCTTTGCGTTTTTAAAATAGTCTGTAGCAGTATATATATTTTTAAATTATGCTCAGAGGAATTTCACAGTTTGCGTTAGTCTCATTATTGATTAGTTCACATTGGTCTTAGAAATAATGAAGGAATGCAAACTGTCTTATTTTGTAGTTTACATTAAATTTTTATTAAGGCGAAATAATGCGATACGTAATTTAAATTTATTATTTTTCTTATATTTGTTATCTTGCTTTCAAATGCTGCAATACCTTTTCCCTCCTTCCTCACATCCCCAAAGAGACAGGCTGAGATAAGGTACTCACATTTCGCATGTGTATTCTATCTCATCATATAATAATAATAAATAATAATATCAGCCCTGTATTATATACTTGCCCACTGCTGAGCTCGGGCCTCCTCTACTACTGAGAGGAATTAGGCCTTAGTCCACCACGCTGGCCTAGTGCGGATTGGTAGACTACACACACCTTCGAAATTCCTATAGAGAACTTCTCAGATGTGCAGGTTTCTTCACGATGTTTTCCTTCACCGTTAAAGCGAACGATAAATTCACAAAGAAAAAAAGCGGAGATAGCCTAGTTGGGTGCGGAACGGACTGCCGAGACGAATGTCCGCAGGTTCAAATCCCGTGGGCACACACCTCTGACTTTTCTAAAATCATCTGTGTATTCTTTGTGAATTTATCTCATCATATGATAGATAGATATCGGTAATCGGACACAAAGTCCATAATCCGGGTTGATACTGACCACAAAATCATGTTTTCACTTGCCCGATCCGGGATTTTAACTCAGGACCTAAGAGCAGTGTCGTACCGCATACGCATTACAACTACGCCACCAACATTGTCCTTCCATAATAATATTATGTAACGTAGGTACTCAAGTGCTGTATGACACCTTATCGGTCTCCCTAATTTATTTATTACAAATTCCAAAATATAATATATATTACTTTTTATTTCTAAAATCGTGCCACATCTAGAAAACTAGGTCCGCATGCGTCGTTTGATCCCCAACAAAAGATTTCCGCATTATGCCGCCTTAAGCAGACCTGGAGGAGACCGGTCCGGAACACTCCACTTGTAATGTGTATTCCCCATTGTGCAATAGTCGCGACACGCCTACGCGCCTACACTTCCCCTCGTCTTGTATTTTAGATTTTAAAATGCGCGAATTTAGTAAATCTACTATTTCGACTACTGTAGGGGTGGTCTTTAATAATATAATAATAATAATTTCTTAGCGGCGATAGCCTAGTTGGGTGTAGAACGGACTGCCAAGACGAATATCCGCAGGTTCAAGTCCCAAGCGCACACACGTCTCACTTTTCAAAAAATCATGTGTGTATTCTTTGTGAATTTATCGTTCGCTTTAACGGTGAAGGAAAACATCGTGAGGAAACTTGCACATCTGAGAAGTTCTCTATAGGAATTTCAAAAGTGTGTGAAGTCTACCAATCCGCACTAGGCCAGCGAGGTGGACTAAGGCGTAATCCCTCTCAGTAGTAGAGGAGGCCCGTGCTCAGCAGTGGTTTTACGTTTTACAATTTATCATATTTGAGTTTTGGTAATAATTTTTAAATATGTGATTATTATGGGAATAGGATCCAAAATTACTTACTGGTCACACATTTTCATAATTAGAATTTTACTAATGATTTTTTAAAATTGGTGTGTTATGTGATGAATTTAAATTTCTAATTAGATTAGTTTTACGTCACATTAAACTAGACTCTTATAGGAAATCTACCAGCCGTTAGGTTTACAGTTAGTATAGCAGAGACGGAATCAGCGACAAAATATCACATATGAGTGACAAAAGCGACGCATTACAAACCCGAAACTTACACACACATCACTCATTTATCCCTGATGGGGTATGCAGAGGCACACCCAGGGCACCCACTTTTCGCCAAGTGAGTTCCGTCACATGATGTGATAGGGGGCGAGCCTATTCGGCACAGATTCCTGACTTCGAGCTGATACTGAGCAGAAGAATATCACTTGGCCCGACCCGGGATTCGAACCTAGGACATCATAGCTCTGCCGTACCGCACATGCAGTGCAACTACGCCACCGAGGCAGTTTAGTCTTACCAATCATCTCTTTTTAAACCCATAGTCACCGGCATTCTATTGCAGGTTATAACATTATTTACTGTATAAGTAATAAAATAAAACTATTTATAAATGTCTTACATTCATAAATATAAGAAATCATTATGTTATAATTAACTCAAAAACACACAAAATAAATTTTAACAGTTTAACTGTTGAAGTCGATAATTGTATTCAAGGAACATCAGCTCAACTCAGAAAGCAATCCCACTTATTTGGTCTGATAATGTAAGAATTTCTAATTAAAGCGATAGTGATGGAATTGTTCGAGTGTTTATTTAAGCTTTAGAACGAAGAATTTGCTTTTGTTACTTCCAGCGTCTGAAGTACGGCTTACAGTAAAACTAAAAATAATTCAAATTAATCAAGTTATTTAAAATATTGTTAGGGACTGAAGCGATTTTGATTAATATGAAAATAAATATCACAGACTACAGAAATACTTTAATTAATATATCACCAACCAACCAACTTATACGACTGCCTATGGCCAACTGTTTCGGCATATCAAATGCTTACGCCTGCATTCATAAACGTTATTTATCTAAGGGCGGAGCATTGCTGTGATAACAAGTCTGTTTCTCAGCCTTGTTTATCTGACAGCTTGCTATTTGTTCAGCTTTGTTTATCTGACGGCCTACAAGATTAAAGTTGTATCTCAATATTAGCCAATCACAACGGCCCTATGTCTATATACGGCGAAGGCTGCCATGCCGTCAGCACTGAGAAACAGACTTATAATCACAGCAATTCTTCGTCTTTAGATAAATAACGTTTATGAATACGGGAGTGTTTATATTGACAAATATCCTCACAAAAATATAATTTTCCTAACAATATAGAATTCCGAAGAATTCGTTTAAGTTACTTTGAAAACCCAAGTACTGCTTTTAGTAAAACGTAATATATATCTGAAATTGTTAGAGCAACTTATATAATAAAGGCTTGTTTCACAACTTCTGCGTAAATGCTACTCGTCATAAATGTATATATAAATGTATAAGCCGACCAAATACAAATGTCTTCCTAATCTATGCACCCAAATAGACAATAAAATGAATGCTATCTACATGACTACTTCTGTGGCATTTATACTACTGCAGTGATGAGGTTTCGGGTTCAGTCTTCGGGCAAAGTGTTATTGGGTTTTTTTCTCAGTATTAGCTCGGAATCTGGAATTAGTGTTCCATATGGCGATAGGGTTGTCCATGTCACGGGACAGAATACAGAACGGAAAGTGGGTGCTCTAGTTGCGCTTCTGCCTATCCTTTCGGGGATTAAAGGCGTGCGTGTGTGAGTACGTGCATGTGTGCGTGCGTGCGTGCGTGTATTACAGTAGTGTAGTGCGTGTATTAGTACATTAGCCGTTAAGGTTGATAAATGTAAAAAAAATACTTATGAAACAGGCTTTCAATCTAGTAAGAAATGTCGTAGAATTTCTTATTGGTGTTAAAGTTTCCCTGACTCTAACAAGGTTCGCAATTCGTAGAATCACTTTGAACTGTAGATTGAATAGTAAGAAAGCGATGTCAAGACAATATCTTGAGGCTTTGTTTATGCAACTGAACAACTAGAAGGAAAGGACGAATAAGTCACTGACCTGTTATTTATATTTAACTTGTAGCCTTTATTGGTGGTAGGATGTATTTTATATCCGCTCGGATATTTTTTCTGTCTAAAAATTACAACGTTTTAACAAAACACCACCAATCCTTGTTAAATTCCTTCCTAATACAGTAATTACTCATCTCGATACAAATTCGCATTCAGAATCGATTGTAAATGGAGCAAACGCGTCGACTTGCGACGTCATCTCGAGTTATGACCATTTAAATCATAGGCGACCGGTTTATAATTCACAGTGCGTCTATGCAACGATGTCCTTACAGGACAAGCATTTAGTTATTAGAGGTCCAGAGGTCGAAATTAGATCGTCGAATTGATATATTTGTATGAATTCCTATTTTTACCGGAGGGACTGAGGTGTTGGTCATCCGTAGTCAAAGTTACAATATCTACCTACATTTTACAATTATACATTTATTTTTATTTTTTAGCTGCTGGTGGTCCAGTTTATGCAGAATGAACTCACAGTGTCTTAAAGTCTGGCAGCCGGTCTTTTGGGTTCCGATTTAATTACATGTAGAACTGGATCCCAGGCTTGAGCAAGCTTCCAACCATTTTTTCTATTGAAATTCGGATGTTTTTTAACTTCAATAGCCTCGCGAATCATCCTAGCTAGGAATCGGTGTTCTTTGGCAAGGACTTGTGGCTTGTCTAGTCGCAGATAATAATTGGAACCTCCTTCAGAGTGTTCAGCGACTGCAGACCTTGTAGGGCGTGGATGTTCCACGTCAGCTTTTTTAAATATACTTTATTTGTTAGAGGTACTTGCATAGCTAAAATACTGAATCAACTTTGTCGAAATTTGGAATATAATAATCTTGAGCACCAAAAAAGAACAGACACTACTTTTTAGTAAAATCGATTCCAAACAAATCAACGTGCGAAAGTGGTCGCAAAAAAATATTTTAATATTATTTTTATTAATATTATGCCTGATACAGTATTTAACGTACCAATATAAAAATATAGTGCAGTCTTTATAGATAACCTAACAAACATTATCAATTGGAAAGTCAATAATCATGACGGTTAATCTAGTTTGGTCCTTCGAACCAGCGCCCGGAGAGACACGGCTTATCTATTATGTAACTCTGGTATCCGGGTACCCGGGCTATAAATAATTGAAGCCAGGTAACTAATTACTCCGATCTTTCATTAGTACGAATTATCGCCGTGAAAGTCCGCCGAATTGGTTTCCGGCAGAATTTTCGATGTTACTTTTCGGTAATTGTAACGAAACTACTGATGCGGAATTGCAAAGTATATTATTGAATATTCGTTCTCCGTTAAGGAATAACATTCGAAATTTAAAAGACACATTTTTTATTTTTATATTTGTTGTTTTCTGGACCTAAGTCTTTACATTAATGGACTAATTTTAGATCAAAAATGTTATATGTGTAACTGCGTCGGACGTCCACCCACGAGGGGGGCAAATGGCCTCATAAAAATCGCAGAAGGTCGCTGGATGCCGGCCACTTCCAATAAAGCGATCTGGAAATCTTTGGGGGAAGCCCATGTTGACATCCTGCGGCTGATGATGATGATGGTACGTAACTAGAATTACGAAGAATGATGACCGATTTCAAAACACTGAAATCCAGTATCTTGCGTCATGGTTTAAAACCCGTTGCGCCATGGACTCCTCTAAAGAAATTAAGTATGGACTTTCGAAGTACATTTTTAAAAAGGCTATCAAAAGCAAACTAATATTTATATTAAAAATAAAAACTACAAAATCTGAAAACGTTTTTATTACAAACTTATTATAGTTCCAAAAGTTATAACCTAAGAAGCTTATTTAGAATAATGAGTATTTTAGGAAGCCTAAAATTACTACGGCTTCTTACAAAGGTATGAACACAATGTTGGAATAAAATTTCGAGCATCACCGAACTAAGCCGTCCTTGACCTCAAAATGAAAAGGAAAAAGTATTTGCTTTCTTCAATAGATTTTGCTTCATATTTCATGCCTCAACTCCTTGGCTTCAGATTAACTTATTGTCTGTCGAAGTCATTTTGCTGAGGAATTTGTGTTTAAATATGTCTTTTAAAATCTTACTGTGGCGGTAGAAAGGCAGTTTATTTCTAATGTAGTTACATTAGAAATAAACTGCCTTTCTTTCTAGATAGAAGTTTCTTATTGGACAATAAACATGTCTTATGAATCATAACGTATAATTTTTATGATTTCTCATATTTACGCGAATGTTAGGCATTGGAATAAAACTTTTTTATGAATTATATCGCGGCTTTATATTATAATTTTATCATGTTTTTCGAAGACTGCAACCTTCGTGGTAATTTACGTCGAGACACTATATATAAATACCGCGATAAAATTCGTAAAATACTTTTATTAAAATTCATTTTTTTATTACACAAACTGAGAATCAAACCAAAGCTACATCAGGAACACAGTCGAAGCCGCGAGCAAAACGTATTTAAGAATACATTAACATGAAACACACTATGAGACGTTAATTAAAGTTAGCCTAAGTATTGAGGAGATCTCGAGACGAAAGTCAACGCGGATTGCCTCCTGCTGTCCTGGACGTCAAGAGCGTCTTTCGGTATTCCGGGACTCTTGCCCTTACTAAGTGAGAGACAACTGAATGCAGCTTTGAGCAACAAGATGTGCCGGGGTTATCAAGCGCAAAAGAACGCCACCGCGGATTTTGGTCGGTATGCCAGTGTGTAGTGTTAGGGACTCGGTCAAATGCTCGCTTTTGTGTGTGTCGACATTGCGTCGTAAGACTGCTGAAACCAATAATCGTTGCACTCATCCCTTGGAGGTAGCAATAACAAGATTCTTCCCTAATTATAGAATCACACAACTAACTATTAAATGTTAAAATACTTCAATTACCTCTAACTGCGAATAAAAATGAATACTAAGTGTAAAATTTTAAATAAAACCCTACGTTATTTGTGGGCTCGTAAAATCTTATATTGTATATTCATTGAGAAAAACACAAAATTTATCGTATGCATAAAACAGGCAATTGGACGCTGTACGATTTTGAACCGTATTTCATTTGTAACAAAATTGAAGATATGAAAGATGACGCCGGTAATACCGACGCACTCATTGTCTTCAAAACATAAAAGTGTCGTCGAAAATAATATTTACAACGCATTAAGATTGTGTTGGGCTACCTGAGAAACTTTTCTTCTTACGGAGAAATTTCTGAATCATTTTTACGAGGTACTAACGTTCCTTCCTGGGCGGTACTACGATATATACATAAGTAGCAGTATACCTTTCCTTTTTAAGGGCTGGGCAGAGACGTAACCCATCAACACGTCATTATAAGGACTTCAGTAATAAGAGAAAGTCCGGGACCATTGAAGATGCCAGGTTGATACTGAACAGAAGAACCACTATATGTGGTTCTATGAAATGAACCCGAGACTTCAGCTCGGCAGTCGCACCGCAATAATACACTCTATGATATAGTATTTACAGCAGACAGGCCAACATATCTTTTTAATGTGAGGCTTATGAGAAGCTCATAATTTTGATTCCAAGCTCACGTAATTTCCTAAAAGTTACAAATGAGTTAAATAATAGATTGCTCCTTGCCGAATTTCGGTCACGGCGGCCACCCTTAACGGAGGTCAGCCAAGTTCGCAGGAGTATTATATTGCACAATTATTTCCGGAAGACAGAGGTTCACTCTCTGTTCCTTCACTCCCATAGTCAGACTCTAATTCACCAAAACAGGAGAGAGATTAAGTGCAGTACCAACGGCTTTACGTGCTTTTCGAAGCATGGCGGAATCACACCACCAATTTCCTGATTTCGAGCAGCAACTGAGTAAATTTTAAAATTGAAAAACCTAGTCACCTCTATTTAACCCGACCCAGGATTCGAACCCAGGACCTCAGTGCTGTAGTCGTACTCGTACCTCGCACACATTACTACACCACCAAGGTCGGTTATATAACACTAATTTAATCACAAAGGAAGCAGTGACAAATGAGTGAGCATACAAACTCGAAAGCAGCAGCCATAAACAATACTTACATAGTAGTTTAGCTGCAATATCTGAGCGGGCCTATGCGTGGACAGTTGTGACCATAAACAATAGACTTCCGACGCTATCAGCCGCCGCGGCGCGAGGGTTAGGCGTATGGCGATTTTAAGTAAATAAAAGCAATTTATACAATAATTATAAGTAAACATAATATTAGTGAAAGACCAAAGGAAATGACAGCATATACTGACCGTAACCAGAGTTACGTTCTGCGCTGGTTTTTAGTCACCCCTCTCTTCCTATATTAGGTTATTCATTGTAGCAAGATGGTTTCTTGTTGTTACGTCTTAACCATTCGTAAGGACTCATAACAATTAGAGTTATGGAAACTTATTGGACGGCAGTGTCCCACTGGACCTGATGGTAAGTGGAGTGGGGTGCAATTGAATATCGATTGATGAGAGATGATTACTCCTCGACAGTCGACACAATTATGCCGGCCTGTTGGAACCGGATATACACAAGCTGATTCTGACGACTAAATACCTCAAGAATTTGAGCCTGAGAATCTCGCTCACCTTACGAAAGGAAATATCGATGTCTTAATTGAGGTCTATTATCTATCTCTGGTCTATTATCGATTATACTGACGCATTCATTGTGATACTAGATTTATTTTTGAGATATTTGGGACTTGATTTTAATACGTCCCAGTATTTTACGCCTTATTTATTATATAATAGGGGTCGGATAAAGTAAATGTGACCACAGCATAAGTGAGTATAATTGATTTATAACCATCATAATATGACCCATCTGCTTATAGCCTATCTAATTAAAAAATGTATCAAAATCAACAATTCTGATGGTTCAAGAAGTAAAAAAAATGCTTTAACTATTTGCTTACATTCGTGATATTCTTGTACATAAGCCTATGAGCAGAAAACCCCGAGATTCATTCCCATAACTTCTGTTCCGGCACCAGCCAGTGTTTATTATCCTTTCACTTTGTATTTCGGTGTAACCTTTGCAAATCGGAATGTTCCTTAGTCAGTTGGGTTAAAAGATAAAAGAAAGTATTTGCTTTTGAAAATACTACAATCAAGTTTGAAATTGGTTCCTGCAGAAATAAGCTTTCTGGACTGGGTCAATAAAAATGTTTATTTAAAACCGTCTTCAAACTTGTTCCTTGTTGCTTTTCATACGATCAGAAAAATTGGCAATAAATTCGTTGCTACCTCCCAATTCATTTCAAAACCGCTCCCATTTAGGATGAACTATACTCTGATATAATTCATTGTTTCTGATCACTTACCACCAGAAAACCCACCTGCTCAATTCCATTCTGACACAAAAACTAACAGACAGCGAAATTCCATTTTATGACAAGTTAAAATATGACGCTGCACTCGCTCGGCGAAACAAGAGTGAATGTAGTTGTATACGATGTTATCCGATGACTGCTAGCTATGTCAGATTCAGTGGATGTTTCGAGATAATTTCTTCTAAATGTAAAAAGATGATTTCAAATTGGATTGTGAAATTAATTGTCTGTTATTTTGTTGAAAAATAATTTTGTAAAATTGAACTTTTTGTACTAGAATAGTATGTCCGGAATTGATTAATTGGTTCGTTAAATGTTTAATAATGAGAATTAAACATCTTATTGGCCTTGTGGACTGTATATGGACTGTGAACTCGGAGGTTTGAAATTTTTCCGAGTATGGAATTGTATTATAATTGTACCTCTGATTTTTCTAATAAATTAAGTGTGTATTCTTTGTAAATTATCGCTTGCTTTAACGGTGAAGGAAAACATGTGAGGAAACCTGCATACCTGAGAAAGTTCTCTATAGGAATTTCGAGGGTGTGTGAAGTCTACCAATCCGCACTAGGCCAGCGTGGTGGACTAAGGCCTAATCCCCTCTCAGTAGTAGAGGAGGCCCGTGCTCAGCAGTGGGCAAGTATATAATACAGGGCTGATATTATTATTATTATTATTATTATGGAATTGTAATTATTTATCGTGAATCGATAAGCGCGATGGGATTTTTAAAGTATTTGTAAGACATCTCACACATTACGTCACATTTATCTCCGAAGGGGTAGACAGAGGCGCGTCTAATACATCAATTTTTCATTCTGTCCAATGATGTGATAGGGGACAAGTCCAGACGGGCTGAAACTTAGCAGAAACATCTCAATAACATATCTCATAATAAAACTATTCCGTCTAAATGTAACTTCACTTCAGTATGACAGCTCTTCGTATTACGCGAACAATACACCGTACACTATTGTTTTGTTCTTAAATGTATTGAAACAGCCGTTTGGTTCTCTTTATTGTATTGCTTGTAATGAGATGACGGGTGAGAATGTGAGGGTAATCTATACTATTATATAAAGCTGAAGAGTTTGTTTGTTTGTTTGTTTGTTTGTTTGTTTGTTTGTTTGTTTGTTTGAACGCGCTAATCTCAGGAACTACCAGTCCAAATTGAAAAATTCTTTTTGCGTTGGATAGCCCTTTGTTCGTGGAGTGCTATAGGCTATATATCATCACGCTATACCCAATAGGAGCGGGGCAGTAATGGCTAATCTCAGGAACTACCGGTCCAAACTGAAAAATTCTTTTTGTGTTGGATAGCCCTTTGTTCGTGGAGTGCTATAGGCTATATATCATCACGCTATGACTAATAGGAGCGGAGCAGTAATGACTAATCTCAGGAACTACCGGTTCGAACTGAAAAATTCTTTTTGTGTTGGATAGCTCTTTGTTCGTGGAGTGCTATAGGCTATATATCATCACGCTATACCCAATAGGAGCGGGGCAGTAATGGCTAATCTCAGGAACTACCGGTCCAAACTGAAAAATTCTTTTTGTGTTGGATAGCCCTTTGTTCGTGGAGTGCTATAGGCTATATATCATCACGCTATGACTAATAGGAGCGGAGCAGTAATGACTAATCTCAGGAACTACCGGTTCGAACTGAAAAATTCTTTTTGTGTTGGATAGCTCTTTATTAGTGTAGTGCTATAGGCTATATATCATCACGCTATGACTAATAGGAGCGGAGCAGTAATGGCTAATCTCAGGAACTACCGTGTTTGAACTGAAAAAATCTTTTTGTGTTGGATAGCCCTTTGTTCCTGGAGTGCTATAGGCTATATATCATGACGCTATGACCAAACGGAGCGGAGCAGTAATGAAACATGTTGCAAAAACGGTGAAAAATTATTAGTTTTGAGAGCTTCCGTTGCGTGCGCTGCGTAAACGATTAAAGTTATGCAACAATGATGTATGACGGGATTATTCCTCTTAAAAAGTTCTAAAAAATATATTATAAAACAAAGTCCCCCGCTGCATCTGTCTGCCTGAACGTGTTAAACTCAAAAACTACCCAACGTATTAAGATGAAATTTGGTATGGAGACAGTTTGAGAGGCTCCCGGGAAACTACTACTTTTATAACGGAAAACTTTAGCCTGAAAAACTTTATAACGCGGGCGGAGCCGCGGGCAAAAGCTAGTATAAATATATAAGTAAAAAGTGTTAAGCTGTTTTAAGTAATCACTATTTTGATTTGATTAAAGTTGATTTGAGATTTAGGATCTACTAAGTAGTGTTTGTGGCTTTACCCGCTCAAAAACATTTATCTGTTAAATAGTCCTTAAATGATGATTTTTATGTTCACGCGAATGTTAGGCATCGATATAAAACTAGAATTTGAATTTTATCTCGGTTTTTTATATTATGATTTTCTCCCGACATTTTGCAGACTTTGCAACCTACGTGGTCACGGTACATTTAAAACACTGTGAGCTCATTCTGCGTAGTTAGACTGTCAACAGCTACAAATTTAAATTTTGTATGCCTAATTGTAAAATGTATGTAGGTGTTGTAACTTTGAGTTTTCAGATGACCAATACCTCAGACCCCCCCTCCCCCCCGAGACCACGAAGTCTTCGAAATGCCAGGAAAAAATCGAAGCAAAATCCGTAAATGTTTTTATTTCAATGTCTTACATCCACGTAAAAATAACGTGATAGTGAGTTTATGAAATTTGAAATAAGTTTTTTGCGAACAATCCCGTGAACTACTGAACACAATTATTTCACCAATAGAAAACTAAATTCCACATTTAAATGGGCTATATTTTAATCAAAAGAAATTCTCGCACGCATTACTTCGAGCCAAAGTTATGTCAAATGAAATAACTGAAGACATTTTCATAAAGCTAATAAGCCTAATGCAGTTATCTTAATTTCAGTGCCGTAGAAGCCTTATATTACACTTAACGTCCATTAATGTTAGAAGAAATTAAGTAAAGGTAAATTTAATTTACATTTTTTTTTTAAATAGCTTTTATTGTAAGACAATATTGTTGGTACTATTTTTAAAAGCATTAATGTAAATTGTCTCGTAATGTCGTCTTATTGTTTTTAACTGACTTGAAAGGAGAACGTTTTTAATTTGGACTTATTTTTTCATGTTTGTTACCTCTGAACTCAGTTAATATTAAACGATTTGTTTTTTTTTTATTTAAAATAATATACTTTCAAATTTGCTCCAGATTTTTTTTTTCAAAATCGGTTCAGCAGTTAAGTTATTAAACTAAAATAACTGGAATAACTATGACGATCAAGTAAACGAAATTGCGAATTTTGCTTTCCTGTGACTTTTTTCATTTGTGTTTTTGCGTTGGGTTTGACTGAGTCTACTTCTTACATACACATAGTATATAAAGTAAAATTGCCTCCACTTTTCAGGGGTAATAAGAGATAAATTATTTATTTGTAAATGTAGGTAGATATTATATAATAGATGGCATAATTAAATTTCAAATTTATAAAAATGAATGTATGAATCCCTCCTAGACAAATTTTGGCCACGGCGGCCAATCTCAACGGAAACTAGCCAGGTACACAGTAGATATTATAGTGCATGAGTGTGTGCGCTAACAGGTGCACTCTCTGTTCCTTCACTCTCATAGTCCGGTTATACGGCAATTCGACATGACCGGAGACCGGAAACGCAGGACCACAGCTTTACGTGCTTTACGAGGCCCGGTGTCACACAGCCAAATTCCTGAGTCCGAGCTCCGACTGAACATTTTTAAAAATAGAAAAAGCCAGTCACCATTTTTTTTTGGCCTCACATGGGAATCGGAGCCTGGACCTCGGCGCAATAGTCGAACTCGCATTGGGTGCGCATTATACCTACGCGAGTCTGATTTTGATTTGTAACTATATTAAAATTATACCACATTAGAACACCAATTATAATGTTTGTTGCCTTGATTTTTTGAACATATTAACAGCTAAAATTTAAACCTATCACTTAAAATTTACAATAATAAAACTCTGCTAACATTTCACAAATAGAAACTAAACAAAACATTTTCCTACAATCCAAACCCACATCGTACTAATAAAGAAATAACTGTACCATAATCTAGGGCAGTTTAATCTCATTACCGTCTTAGTTAAGGGGTTTTATCAGCGAAACACAAGTAACTCGGTTAATAATATAAAACAAACTGAGTAAGTGAAACGAAAAGCAATAAAATCAGGATTTCGCCCACGATCGCCGCGTCACATTCGTGCAAACATCGGGCTGGGCGTGGGCGGCGAGGTGTGGCCGCAGTGATATGCATTTTTCATAAATTAATCTTGTGTTTAGTTTCGTAAGGTTTAATTTTCATGATTAATGGAAGCTTGTTGTGGTAATGCACCTTTGTATATCAAACTAACTTATTAAAGTCGTTAGGGGAAGTAGAGAACTGCTCTATCACGGTTTTAGTAATCATTTTTAATTTTATGTATTCTTACGTAATTGTTGATGTTAGCATATTTGCATATGCTGAATAGAGACAACCATATACAAGGTGTAAAGCCCTATTTTCTTCCTAAATGTGTCGCTTTGCGGAATACAGCTTGTGTATATCCAATTTATAACAGGCCGGCATAATTATGTCGACTGAAGAGAGGTCTCTCGTCCATCGACAATCTCCCAGTCCCTACTCTACCTACCATCAACTGCAATGTAGTCACTTAGCGGTACCCGTAAGAATATAATGGGTGGAAATATCACTAGTAGATTTTAAATGTATTAGAATTGGTTGAATAGCTAATATCTTCAAGTCAGACTAACAGCTTACTGCGACTGGGTACAATTTCTATGAAGGCATGAGTTTGTTTATAATTATTTCCAAATTCCAAATAGCAAGAGGCATAAAGTTTTTTCTATTTGATACAAACGTGGTATCGCAATAAGTGGGGATGATTTATAATGTTATGACTATTTATTATAAGTTATTACACCTTTTTCCAAGATTATACACTCTACTAAAAAGTAGAGTTTCAAAAAATGATTATAGACTCATTTGAGTGTTCCCCTCCACGGAAATCTTTAGTAAAAGGCGAAAGATTTATACGTTTTGAAGGGAAACCAGAGTGACGTAAGAAAGTCTTGCACACAATGAGACCAAATGGAAGAGAATCTTGATATCGCAATGTAGGATTTAGTAGATAACAGTAGAGCGCCATCTATGTGTGATTTTTCGTACTATTAACTTTTTATGGACTAAATATACTATTGTATTATAAATATGTTTCATTAATTTAAAAGGCTTTAAAGATATTATTTTTTTAAAATAGGCTAAAAATCTATATAACAGTGAAAGTAATAAATGAGACTCTTCTTATACATAACATTTACTCAGAATAATTGAATCCAAGGTAAAACTCAAGAATTTAAATATAGCAATATCGCTGGTAGGTACCGATCACCAGATATATTTTATTCAACCTCATACATTGGAGACTTTGTCTAATAAAAACAGTCCTATTAATTCTCTATTTTAGATATTACCTATATTTACGGTTTATTTCAAGTTTCAAATACATTTTATTTGACAGTTAACGTATTAAACAAGTAATGTAGATAGTACATATTTTTCGACTATTTTTATATTTTCGGAGCATAGATTAGAGTGTGACTTTTGTATCTGGTCGTCTCATACTAATGTATACATACATCGTCACATAAATATGTGACGTGTAGCATGTACTCAGAAGTAGTGAAGCAGGCCCTTGAGTTATGATTAAATAGTTGTGGCGATAGTTGGTTGTGGAACGGTCTGCCGAGACGAACGTCCGCAGATTCAAAATCCAAAGCACGCACCTCTAACTTTTCTAAAATTATGTGTGTATTCTTTGTGAATTATCGCTTGCTTTAACGGTGAAGGAAAACATCGTGAGGAAACCTACACACCTGAGAAGTTCTCTATAGGAATTTCGAGGGTGTGTGAAGTCTACCAATCCGCACTAGGCCAGCGTGGTGGACTAAGGCTTAATCCCTCCCAGTAGTAGAGGAGGCCCGTGCCCAACATAGTGCCCGTAAATATAGTGGGACAGTATATAATACAGGGCTGATATTATATCTATACTCTATACTATTATATAAAGCTGAAGAGTTTGTTTGTTTGTTTGTTTGTTTGTTTGAACGCGCTAATCTCAGGAACTACCGGTCCAAACTGAAAAATTCTTTTTGCGTTGGATAGCCCTTTGTTCGTGGAGTGCTATAGGCTATATATCATCACGCTATACCCAATAGGAGCGGAGCAGTAATGGCTAATCTCAGGAACTATCGGTCCAAACTGAAAAAATCTTTTTGCGTTGGATAGCCCTTTGTTCGTGGAGTGCTATAGGCTATATATCATCACGCTATACCCAATAGGAGCGGAGCAGTAATGGCTAATCTCAGGAACTACCGGTCCAAACTGAAAAATTATTTTTGCGTTGGATAGCCCTTTGTTCGTAGAGTGCTATATGATATATATCATCACGCTATACCTAATAGGAGCGGAGCAGTAATGGCTAATCTCAGGAACTACCGATTCGAACTGAAAAATTCTTTTTGTGTTGAATAGCCCTTTGTTTGTAGAGTGCTCTAAGTTATATATCATCACGCTATGACTAATAGGAGCGGAGCAGTAATGAAACATGTTGCAAAAACGGGGACAATTTATTAGTTTTGAGAGCTTCCGTTGCGTGCGCTGCGTAAACGGTTAGAGTTATGCAACAATGATGTATGACGGGATTGTTCCTCTTAAAAAGTTCTATAAAATATATTATAAAACAAAGTCCTCCACTGCATCTGTCTGCCTGAACGTGTTAAACTCAAAAACTACCCAACGTATTAAGATGAAATTTGGTATGGAGACAGTTTGAGACCCTGGGAAGAACATAGGCTCCCGGGAAACTACTACTTTTATAACGGAAAACTTTAGCCTGAAAAACTTTATAACGCGAGCGGAGCCGCGGGCAAAAGCTAGTAATATTATAATTGTGACAATTGTAGAGGGATAGAATGGCTTTTTGGGCGAAAGTTGTTAAAGCAGGACCTTAGAATTATGTAGAATTAATTCTGATGATTGTAGAGGGACGGAGCAACTTTCTTTGGGTGATAATAATATAAATTAATCAAAGGTCTCATTCAGGCACTGGCAGGACAAAATTACAAATAATACGCCAGTGCAAAACTACTCCAAACCGCGTCCACTCGGCCGCACCCCAATAAACGTTTATGCCATGTCCCAACACTTTGTTGAATATGGTCAAGAATTTTATTACAGCACTTGATAAGGTTGTTTTTTTTTTCACAGGTACTTACGTTCTTATTCGGAGAATAAAACAATGAAGAAAACGTTTTGCTCACAGTTTTTGACAACCTCCTATAAGAAGTTATTGAACATGAGTACATTTAGTAAGATGGAATTTTTGTTGGTTTGTATCTATTTACCTGTGTATTTTGTTCATTGAGCTAAGCTGTGATAAAAAAAAAACACTTTTTTTTCCTGTATTGTAAGACCTAGGTTCTTAGCAGTAAATTACTATCTAGTCTATGAGACCAATAAGCAATACAATTCTAACTTAATTTTCTACGTTAATTTTACTATAACTAAGAATAGACACTTTCTTAGAGTCTAGTAACATAAACTGCCTCGATGGCGTTGTTATACTGCATGCTCGGTACAGCACTATGTCCTGGGTTCGAATCACGGGTTGGGCAAAGTGATATTTAGGATTTTCTGCTCAGTATCAGCCCGGAGTCTGGAATTAGTGCCCGATATGGCGATAGACTCGCCCCCTATCACATCATGGGACGGAATACACTTGGCGAAAAGTGGATGCCCTGTTTTATTTTTTAGTTTAATATTTTTTTGTTCGCAAATATGCATTGTTATTTATTATCACGCGATATTTTTAAGCGCTAGGCACTTTCCGCTGCAAATCTACAATTTTTTTATGTAAACTGAAATTAACATTCACTCGGATGAAATCACTAGAAAACCCATTATTATTTAGAATTGGTTAGTTATTTCTAAATATACTGACGAAATACAAAGCCTGTTAAAACCTTTCATTGTCTATAATCAAATATAACTAAAAGCCAAAGTCATTTCGCTAATTCGATGAATATAAAGGTAATTAATCTTTCATACATTAAGTTCTATTAGAAAACCCATTAGGTATTCTAAAATTGTCATAGCAGTAAATCAATAATACCCTAAAAGGGTTATCTTGTTTAAATTATTACCCAACATTGCCAGACTTAATATATAATTTATTTAATTATAATTATCTTAGTAAAGGTAGATATGAAATTAATATGAATAATTTAAGAAAACATCAAAGTATTAGTTTTGAACCGCGAATTTGTTTGAGACAAGTAATGTTTAATTCATAAGCTAGATTTTGGAATAAATTATTAGTATATTTAGTTATTACAGAGGCACATGTCTGGAACTTCGGGCGCTTTTAAATTAGTCATCGGGCTACTTTAGATATGCATAAGTACTTTTGCCATAACAATCATATACTTAGATTTAATTTCTCCGATTCTTTTATATTTTAATCAATGTTACAGTTTATGATTGATTGTATCTAATAAATAACATAGCAAAATCGACGAATCAACGCTAATGTAAAAGACCTTTTTTATGGGGAAAATCCTCTTGGATCCCCATCTACTAATGTAAAGCAGGGTATGCCGGACTTTTGCCAGCTAAAAACTCCACCTAAGAGCGCCTTCAATTTGCCCCTAACTCCTGGGCGGCAGTCGCGCGGATTTTTACATATGGATTTACGAATTTGAAAGCCCTCATCTTACCAGTCTGAAATAAAAAAATCTTTTCGGTTTTATCGTAGTTGTTTAAATTATTTTACTTCCGACGTTTCACGTAAACTTAAGAGGAAAACATTATTCTTACATGATCGGAAAATGTTCCAAACAAAGGGAAGTTAACAATTAGCAAATTGGTTTTTAACTACACTATAATATAATACTGATATGAAATAATTTATTTCAACCTGTAAAGTATTATACATCTTTTAAACTCCGTCAATATTAACTCTACCAGTCCGGAAAACAGTTCTCACCAGAGAAGAACAGACAAGAAACTCTGGTGTTGCTCTTATTAAAAACCAGTTTGCGTTTTTTAACTGCTTTTTAAAATTGTAGTGCAATGCTATAGTATACATACATAAGCATAAACAGTTCCAATCAAGGAGTACGACCAACTCACAAAAGAATCAAAATAATGGCTTGCTTTTTCGAATGGTGAGTGGAATAACCGGAGGCTCATGCAATTCTCTCCTTTCCCTAATATCTAATCCTAGCCAGGCAGAGAACATTCTAAATCCTTCTGACATTTAGGTGTTTATGATGAGAAAATAACACTTAATATCAGTTGTTCCACTTGACTATTAGCCACTCCAAACGACACGCCATCTATATATTAATACGTGAAGTGAAAACTGTGTACCAATTTTAAGCACATGGCACCTACGGAGAAGTGGGGGAATTTCTACCACTGGACGGCTAATAGTATTTTTAATTCAGACCGAACAAAGCCAAAATCATCTACAAGGTGAACTCACAAATAAATATCGCCGTCGTACGCCAACTATGGCTCCGTACATATTTCTTTCCGAAGACATCGCAAAATAAGCTATAAATATTTTAAAAGACAAGCAAACTAATTGCCCGCCGTACAAACGTATTTACTGTGCTCGATTTTGATTTATTTCATGTTATTTACTGTGTTTAATACTGTAATGGACTCTTTTATGAGACTGAGAATGAGTCAGCAAGTAAAAATAACTATTTTTAAGAGGAAACGATCGTAAATAACAATACGGTTAACAAGGAGATATTATTGGTGACAGAAAATAGAAATGCTAAATGTGATTACATTCCTTTTTTTTTATGAAGACGATAACTACTACACCTAATGGTAAAGAAATGACGTCTAGGTAGAATATTGACTCGACACAATTATGCTAGCCTATTCGTAATTGCATTGCTGATTCCGGGACGTGACACACTTTTTTATGTGCACGGCAAAATGATCCTATTGCATCTGATGGTAAATGGAGTGGGCTTCAATAGAATGTCGACTGATGATAGATGAATGCCCCTCGGCAGTCGCCAGAATTACGCCGGCCTGTTGGAACCGAATATGTAAGCCCTGATGGTAAGTGGAGTGGGCTTCAATAGAATGTCGACTGATGATAGATGAATGCCCCTCGGCAGTCGCCAGAATTACGCCGGCCTGTTGGAACCGAATATACATAGGCTGATCTTGAAACGCGGCACATTTACGTGGGCCACTATGGCGGGTTTCAACACCTTGTGTATGGTGGTCGCTATTGCGGATATAAATTATATCCTACCACAAGCAAAACATACTACTTATTTCAGCTACTATTTTTATAATATTAGTCATGATGATCCTACAAATGTGTTTAATATCAATCAATTTGTATGCAGTGAAATTACTGGCCATTATGAGACTTATCGTCATAGGATGAGCTAATTTCAGTACCTTGCAGTAATGTGCAAAATGCCATTCTGGACGATATTCTTGTTGTTTATAGTCACTTAGTATCAGACGAGCGGCTAGCTCGTCTTCACTTTCATAAAAAACTTACATCTCTCACTCACTTCAGATTCAGAACTCATTGACTGATCCAAAATTCTAACCCACGCCAATTGCACCCAACAATCATATCATCATTAACAGCGTCAACTAACGAGTCTCTGTATCATCTCACGCTATCCATCTCCTTAGATTGAGGGCGCAATTAGAATGCAACTGACAGGATCATATTTCGAATGGTATTTCTATGTCACGTGATATCAATGAATCTAATTGGAATGGTTAATTCTGATGGACACTTACGCCTTTCATCCAAAGAGGCAGAAGCATAACTAGTGCATTAACTATTGCTTTCGTGTTCTGTCCCATGATGTGATACCCCTATTACATAGGATGGTATATCATCATATCCAGCAAAACTTCAGTCTTCAATACTGCTACGCTAAGCGCAAAAAGCGGTATGTCAGGGAAACCTTATTTCGAGATAATCGAAGTTTTGTAAATATAGTTTTATAGTTTTGTATGTAAAACTGAGATAGAGAAACTTTATTAAGTTTTTTTAACAAGTTCTAAATAAGATACCGTTATTTAGGTAAGTTCATTCAATGAGCATTACTTTAAGCTATCTTACGACATAAAAATCAAGATTTTGAGATACTGCTTTTGAGCTTAGCATGGCAGAACAAAAATCACTTTACTTGACCTGGAGTTCGAATTTGTGATCTCACGGCAGCCAACCGCAATACAACTACGCCAGCACGAGAGAGAAAATAAGTTTAAAGAATCGTAAGATGCAAAGCGTGAAGTTCAGACGCCGCACGTAGGCGTCAAGCTGAAGAATTTGAATAAAAGATGTCTGGACGGTCAACAGTTAAAAAGAAACCTTTGTTATTCTTAGAACCTTTGCTTAAGGGTATGTACATAATGTATTGTCTTTTGGTATAATAAGTTAAGGTCTTTATTTTGTACGGCATAAGACCTTTAAATACGGCATTTTTGCCGAGCCATTTAATATTTAAGACACAAATTTAAATCTCGAGTTACTTCTTTTTCGAACATTACAAGCTTCGAAATTATCTATCCTATTTAAAGGTACAGGTTTTTTATACTAAGTTAATGTTTTCTTATGTTTACGCGAATATAAGATATTGAAATGAAACTATTTACGGATTTTATCGCGGTTATTTATATAATTATTTTCTCCTAATCTTTAGAAGACTTTGCAGCCTTCATGGTCACGGGGTGGAATGAGATGTTGATCATCCGCAAATGAAAGTTACAATATCTACCTACATTATGCAATTACTCAAGTTTCATATTTTTTTTTAGCTGTTGAAGGACCGATCTACTATTCTAAGTTAAAGTTGTTTTTCGAATAGCACTAAAATACTGTTCTACCTGGAAATTGATCTAAGTACTTAACGATCTCTTTCCTACCTACTAAACCAAAGGCTTATTATGTATATCTTATCGAAAATAAGCTTGCGATATATTTTCCATGCAAACGTATTTAGTACCTACAGCATCTACTTAGCACCTGCAGTAAAAAGCTTCAAAGCGCTCCCACTCGATCAAGGAATCCAGTGAGGGTGACGTCGCATTGAAAGCTAACAGCGATTTGTTCTATTCTCATCGATGTTTAGATTTTTTGTGGTATAAATTTAGGTCATGTTTACGTAACCTTTAACCTATTTTTAGGCAAACAATAATTGAATCAAATTTATACATCTGCTGTTAATATTTATTTACGTAGAGAACATGAACAATAAGTTGTTAGTTGAAATTGTAATGATGATTAAAAAAATGTGACCACCATTGGGGGAGAAACTAAAAAAGATCTGTCCCAGATATCTATCAAGACAATTGTGTTAATAACAAAATGCGATTATTCAAAATTCAGAAAGTTTCTTACAGAGATAAAAAAAACTTGGTAAGTTTTTAATGCTATAATCTTTGCACGCTCACACTGCGACATTCAACTTTATAGCGCTATATTGTATTCATATCACCTCTTTAGGCAGTAACGCGTACATTTTATGAAAGATGAGATTATCCCGCTTTTTATGACGTCTAAAGGAATAGTATTCTTTGGGGTTTTATTTTTAATATCAACCGGTGTTGGACTAGTAATTGGCTGTAAAATATGGGATGGTCTCTTGTTATCTTAAATTATGTTTATATAGCTGAATACCGTTTGTGGGGGATAAGTCGTTTATTGTTTATGTTTGTGATATTATTAGCCAATAGGTATGGTTTATCGGATTATTCTGATATTTATAATGACATAATTACGAGTGTTGGTTTTTCGATTCGTAGTTCATTGACTTATAATCTGTATGGAATTTTGATTTGTTTATATACTGATTGAGGTTAGTAGAGTTCTAAGAATGTCTCGTAGGTCTAATTTTGCTATTCATGTCGGAAGGTACAAGAACCTTTGGTCTCTATATTAATACAGAATGTTTACATTTTAACCGACTTCGAAATATAGGGGGTTGTTTTCCGATAGAGTAATCGATCCATAAATTATTTATCGGTGAATGTGTGACTGTGCTTTAGAGGTACTGTAAGACACAATTTGTCGAAAATGAAATGACTACGTCTATAATTATTACCTATTCTTTACTATTTATATCAATGCTTCTGCAAAATACTCCACATAATATAATTCGCAGTAGAGCAAGTGTTATTCTAGGAGAAACAAAAATTAATATTTGATAACTTATGCCTCAAATTGATGATCTAGCAGCTATGTACTATGCAATAAGTTGTATTTGAAAACTTTTGAGGATATTGTTGTTTAAAGAGAGTCACAGCTTACTACTAGACATGCATCTCGTCTCCTCATTCTATATATATATAAAAATGAATTCCTATTTCCCTTGGTCACGGCATCACGCGTGAACGGCTGTACCGATTTCACAATTTTTTTGTTGTTGTGTTTATTATTGTCAGGAGAAGGTTCTTATGACAGAAAAAAATCAAAAAATTGAGCGGAAAATTAGAAATTTTAAGCAAATTTTAACGAATATATTAATTTTATATAACGTCAATTGTTTGAAATAACTATCAGCGATTGACAGAATGCGCGCTGCAAATTCATAGTTAAGATGGGACAACTTCTATGGAGTCAGCTAGTTAGTTATAAAAGTACATACAACTTTGTCCTCAAGTCGACTCTATATTTTGAGCTCTTATCTTCATGTCTCATAACAATTATCAAGGAACTAATTATATAGTGTCCCACGTCGTTATTGATGGCTGGAGTAATTGTAGAGTCATTAAAAAATGCCCTTGCAGTTTTGCGACACCATTAGGTATTTATATGTTCACGCTTGTATCTCTGAAGAGTAGGTACATTTGAAATTAGAGAGCTGTTCTCTAGGATTAGTTAGTTTCTTTATATGATATGGCTTTGGGTTTATCAAACGCGAATAAAATGACTAGAGAAGATTTTATCGATATTTTATGGCACGTCCTACAATATCTAATTCAGGACTTTTTCGGTTTCAAAACTTTCCACTATAAATAGCTATTTTATGACAACTCGAATTAGACATCTTACGATTGACTCTTTATGAAGTGTAACGATAATAGCCATAAAGCCATCACAACTATAACGGGCAATTACTCGCGGGAGCAAATATTTAACCCGACCAACATCTGGCTACAATAAAACAATTTTCTCAATTCAGGTCCTATTCATCACAAAATTACTTTATCGTCTATGACAATTAAATAAAATTGACCGCAATTCGGTCCAGTTAAGCCATCAATTCATTAATAGTGGAAAATGATAGAGCGGGCCCCGCCGGCGGGCATCACTAGCCATCTCACGGCCAAATGCGTTCTGACTCTGATTCTCTGAATCCCAACCTGCATAGACAAAACCCCTTGATGCAGCCGCTTCCCACCCTACCTGATAGGCCGTCTTGTTCTACACCCTTAAAAATATACTCCATCTTGCTCGCACATCAAAATTACATTCGGCCGTTTTCGTTTATGCTCGGATGCAATAGCCGGTGTGCTCAGCTAAACATAATTTGAAGCCAGTCGCTTCCCAGCCGTCGCAGGAGGAGCATCGCTGTCGGTCGCTGCTCCCGCGTGCGTAACATCGTCGATTGCATAGAGATGTTTGTACCGAGATAGTGCGTTACAAAAACCTATACGGATTTGTGTGCCTGTGCGTATTTTGTGTGTGATGTCGGCTTGATGGTTTACTGTTTTGTTGATACTGAAGACGGAAGTTGCTAATGCACCGGATTTGATTGGCAAATGTAAATATGTGTGTTTGAATAGTTTGTGTAACGTTTAATGGACTCGCGAGCGGAAACATTAATTTAGTTTCCATATTACCAGTTTCAGGCTGAAATGGTACTGGGAAAACATAAAACTTATTATAAACAATAAGTGCGCTTTCATTGTTAGTTTATATTTCCGACGATATCCATCATTGGAAACATCTTAAACAGTTATAGGTGGGTGGATATAACATACAAAAATAATGATCAATTCATATGCAAATGTATTGATTGATGAAACAAAAGTGAATTTAATTGATTGTAACAATATTAATGTGTTTTTTTCTATAAACATGTGGGTGGAATAAAGCCAACAGTGACGCGGCGGTTGTGTTTAATGAACGAATTCATTATAACAATAGCATATTGTTTTTGATACGTGAAAAGGTTTTTGTTGATTAAATAACTTTATTTGTATTGATTCAGGATGCAATGGGATACGGTAGAGACCTTTAGGAAACAAGCCCTGTTTTAATTTTAATGTTTTATAAACAATTATTTGATAGAGTGGGAGTTGTAGTGACTCTACCTGATAAATCTCATACATTCGCATATATTTTCAGTACCATTCAGTATTGTTTTAGTAAAGCCACGTTTTTATTATATAATTCTCGACTCAGATTTTAATAACAAACCCAAAGCAAATAACCATCAAGCCGACATAAAGCAATTTCCTCATGTTTCCAGATAAAACTTCCTAACTATACAAAGTGATGATCCAAACTAAATGTTCAGTGAAGTGATTTAAATTCTTTGCCAAAGTTATAGTCAAAGTGAGGGCAAAGGAATTCCAAGTAAGTTTAACAGATTCAGTATTTTCTTCTTTAATATTTTATAATAGTTGGCCTTTTTATAAGTACACTTTGTGTTATGTTTTCTCTGTATTTTAAGACCATTTTATTAAGCTAAGTTAGAGCAAGTTTTTGCACAAATATATTGCGCGAAACTTCCTTTGCGTTCACACTAGCGGCAATATTTCAGTAGTTTTTACACATGCGACTTGCCCCAATTTTTGCAAGCTTCAAACATTGCGGAAGTTGCTAGCCGTGATTGTTTGTACACGGAGATCTTCAAAATTCTGTGAGCTTATTTTGCGTAGATCGGACCGTCAATAGATAAAACAATTAAAATTTATGTTTAATTGTAAAATGTAGGTAGATATTATTATTAACTTTTCGAATGATCAAGTCTCCTCTTCAGTCCTCTCACGACCATGAACACTGCAAAAGTCAAATGTTACAAAACCCACAATAAACTCAAAATAGATATTTCAACAGTAAAAATTGCTTGCGGAAGCCGAACTATTCAAGTTTTCTTGCTAGTCTAATAAAAAATTCTCTTCCTATTTCATATCGGACTAGGGTTAATGCATCAGTAAATTATATGAAACTGTTTGACTTTATGACTTCATTAATAATGTAGAGATTAACGAGCGCATCACGGCATCAAACACATTAAAGTATTGCAAAATTTTACTCATCAAATAAAAAGTTTAGTGGCTTGGGCACATTACTCAACATTTAGATATAGGATAGAGTATATGCATTTTTACATTTGTCATTGCGTTTAATACCTAATAATCAAATTGAATTATTCTTTTAAAATTTTCTCTTCTTGAGTAATAGTTGCAAATAAATTATATTATTATTAATATTTAACATCTTATAATATCAACCCTGTATTATATACTTGTCCACTGCTCTGAGCACGGGCCTCCTCTACTACTGAGAGGGTAATCCCTCCAAGATAAGGCTTTAGTCCACCACGCTGACCTAGTGCGGATTGGTAGACTCCACACACCTTCGAAATTCCTATAGAGAACTTCTCAGATGTGCAGGTTTCCTCACTTAGTTTTCCTGCACCGTTAAAGCGAACGATAGATTCACAAAGAATACACACATGATTTTAGAAAAGTTAGAGGTGTGTGCCCTTGGGATTTGAACCTGCGGACATTCGTCTCGGCAGTCCGTTCCACACCCAACTAGGCTATCGCTGCTTTTACATCTTATCGACTTAATTTATTAAGGATATTTTCACAGTGTATATTTAAATATTATTCTTTAGGGTAAGATTTTGACAGGTCATGTAGAGATAACTCATTTTATTAATATTTATTTGGGTACATAACAGTGTGCCGATTATTTTTTGTCATCTTATATTATTAAACGAGTAGCAAATATTCCGATATTTTGAATTCTGTTAATGATATGTATCGTAGAATGATTGCGATTAAATTGACTTTAAAATATTATACTTATTCTTGAGAATGGAATTTTGAGGGTGTGTGATGTCTACCAATCCGCACTAGGCTAGCGTGGTGGACTAAAGCCTAATACCTCTCAGTAGTAAACGAGGCCCGTGCCCAGCAGTGGGAAATTATATAATACAGGTCCGATATTATTATTATTATATACTTACTCTAGCCTTGCTTATAAAAAATTGCATTATTTTCATCTCAGTATTATAGTATTTTACAATATCTATTCACATTACTTTTATAAACACACGATGGTCTTCGTCTTTCTGGAATAAAGTCAGAATGGAAACGCAGTGCTTTCTTGCTAAAACTATATTCTATACAAAACTCATTGAAATCGTTTCATTTTGAACTTCGTTCAGTATTTGTAGAGCAATGGAAATAGTTTCAAAGACTTTTTCGCTATTCGCTTTTGATTTTATCGGTTTTGGTTAAGATTTACGAGTTTCACTTAATAGGCATTATTATTTATTACCCAAGGAGTTTATTGGAACTAAAACGACTGCAAAAATCATCAGTAAATATAAATAAGGTAAATTGCGAATTTTTAAAGTAAACAATAATAAAACACAATGCCAATTTTGATTTAGATACTTAATGCACAATAATAAAAAAGCCTTTATTTTATTCTTTGATATTTTATAAAATATTGCTTTGACTTTTAAACATCATTTATATTATTATATATTCTTAAATGCCTACATGTTAACTAGGTTGTTTTGTTCGTAACATTGCCTAGTTTGGTCTGACGAATTTAAATACGATCCGTAGTCTAAATAAACTGTAAGGCTTCCATTGTCGACATTCTTAGAAAATGTCAAACTCATTTTGTAGGTGAAATAATTTACACAATACATTGTATGTGAGGTATACATGTATGTATAGCTGTATGTGTATGATGACTAATGTTATCAACGCTGTCACCATTTGATAGAGAAGTTAGAGTGATAAGAAATATACAAATATTACCTCTGACGACGGACTATAATATCAGATAAATTTTTCACAATAAATTTTTACGAGAAATGAAACTTAAAAATCTATTCGGCGAAATATTTTTTTACTGAGTGCAAATTTCGAAATAATTTATTAGATATCTTTAACTTAATAGTAAAATAATTAAGCCTTAATTATATGAGGATAGAAAAGTATATTGTAGAGTCGAAATACCTCTAAATATCTAGCAAATAGTTTGCCATAAATGTAGAAATCTGGCAACTAGTAGACACTAGATAATCATATGCATTATATAGTTAAAATTTATCCAAGTAGAGAAATATAACTCTATGTAGAGTTGCGTTAAGTTTAGAAAACAACATATTCTAATGTAGAGATATTATTTTTTTATGGGCTAAGTGAGCTTACTGCGTCTGATGGTAATTGAGGTAGGGTCCAGATAAAGTGTTGACCGACGAGAGATGATTATCCCTTCGCAGTCGGCATAAATATGCCGGATAGTTTGGAACCGGATATACACAGGCTAATCCAGCGACACTTATGTGGCCCAATAAAAGTTTTGCACCTTGTGTACGATCATTATCGGACATAAATATCCTACCACCAGCAAATTAAATTTCTAAGACACTAAGCTCATTTTCTGTGGATCGAACGGTCAACAGCTAAAAAATAAAAAGTAAATGTATAATTGTAAAATATAGCTAAATATTGCAATTTGGACTTGCGTTCGACAAACACCTCAGTCTTTGAAACGTCGGAAAATATAATAGTATAAATAACCGCTATAAAATCAGTTTTATTTCATTGTCTAACATTCGTGTATATATCATGCAAAATCTCTATACATAGTACTACATATAGTCTCTATAAATGTATATATATGACTAACAGACACCTGATAAAACGGCCAAAGTTTATCACACCAAGACCATGTAGAACAACATAATTCCATGAGTTACATTGTAACTGTTGCCAAACACGGATGACCTATATAATAGATGCGGGCATATTGTGTTTCATTCAATAAAGCTGTTATTTTGGACTGTATTTAGGTCTCGAGTCTTTTGATGTGACATCATGCCCTATATTATTTTGATATTATGTTATTGATGTATCGTGTTCGGGCTATGAAATCGGTTAGGTATGGGGTCGATTTGATCTTTCTCGGGTAGTGTCGGATTTGCCGTGTCACCGGACTATAAGAGTGAAGGAACAGAGAGTGCACCTGTGTATTGCACACACTTATGCACTATAATATCTCCATACTTGCCTAATCGTTGAGATTAGCCGCCGTGGCCGAAATTCGGCTAGGAGGGATTCATCGGGCTCGACGATTTCATTCATCATCATCATCAGCCCTGTATTATATACTGTCCCACTGTTGGGCACAGGCCTCCTCTACTACTGAGAGGGATTAGCCCATAGTCCATCTCATTAGGTAATAAAATGATAATGCAAATATTTTTAGTCATTATCATTGATGTTTTTTTTATCGGAGCTTGGAAAATTTTCTTCACTACACCTAATGTAAAGTGAAGTGAAGTCCAAAGAAAGAACCGAGCGGCAAAAGATATAGACATTCTCAGATGTATTAGATGAATTTGTCATGGAATATGCATCAAAATGCATTTTTCTTATATTTTTTTTTATTATTTATCTCAAAATGTTTTTTTAAAATCGGAACTTAATTATAAAATCGTTAATGTGCTCAGGAAGAGTCCATTATAAATGCGAATAAAGTAAATTAATGAAATAAATGTATGTTTAGTATCGTTTTTATTCAAATGACAACCATTAAACAGCTATTAACATCTTCTCATATTTGCATAATAATAAAAAACACCTTGAACTTGTAATATTAATAGATCTAAGTCTTATAGTAGAATAGTAAAGTTATATTTTAAAATCAATCTTAACTAGATATTTATAGGTAACAATTTCCTATAATAATAATTTCCATATAGGAAACTTGCCAATCATATAATGGACTTTAAGCTACGTAAATATTAAATTAATTTTCCTCTGCTGTATGAACACGCTCCTCGACTTACTATATACATATTTTATAACACAGAACCAACTCACCTGACCATTTCCTGAAGCATATTTCGGAGCCACAAGTGCTTTCATACGATCTTAAAAGAATTTCGAGATATTTTACTCACAACCATTGAACTATAAATAATAAGTCAGCCGTGATGAAATGAAACATCTCAGGCCAAAGGGGGGCAAAGAGGCATCCAGTGGGGGGTGGAGGGTGGTTGTATCAGATTCTTTTCATTAAAGATCATTAGAGTATCGGGGATGAAAAATGAAAAATAAATAAAAGAACTCTCCATTGTAAGCTGGTAGAGTTTCGGTACTATGTTGCTTTCAACGATTCGAGTTAGTTACAATTTGATGTCTTTATTGTGTTTAGTGGATACGTTTGCTATATGAATATATCTGAGAGTGTAGAACTATTTTTATTATTCCGATAAGGGTGTAAGTTTTAAGACATTTTTTAAATACCTTCAATAGCTTTTAACTCTTTTTTTATACGTGTACGTGTATGGTAAGTGGAGTGGAGTCACATGGAATGTCGACTTACGAGAGATGATTACCCCTCGGGAGTTGACATAATTATGCCGGCCTGTTGGAACTGGATATACACATGCTGAACCCGGAACGCGTCACACTTACGTGGGCCACTGTGGCGGGTTTTAACAATACGGTATTCGCTATCCGGGCGGTATAAAATATATCCACCTACTCTACATACAATACGCTGGTGTATCGTATGTAGAGTAAGTAGGTGGATAGAAATTCACCAAACTGTTGAATACCAACTAACTTACATATTTTTTTTTTTTACTCTTCTGGGTAAATGTAGAGACACTAACAACACACAATATAACTACTCTTATCAATTGCGCTCTAATCCAAACTCTTCTAAATGAACTTTTATATATATTTATCTATCTTAGGATATGCTTAGTCATGAGAAACCAGGAAGGAAACGCAATAGACATATACAGACTAATAAAAATATGAAAGCCACTTTTGTGAAACCAAATCGTAACTCCTCGAATCTTTTATCCGACCATTCCGGCATATTTTCGGAATCTTTTATCCGTCCAGTCCGGCGCATTACCATCTCAATACGTATTAACTCGCGGTGTTCGCCGTCGTGCCAGATTTCTCAGTTAGGATAAATGTAGAGCCACGTTTCGAATAACATTAAGTTACTTTCCAACTCGAGATCTGACGATTGGTCGCGGCTGAATTTGAACCTTGAAACGTGAGATGCTGAGACGTCTCTTGACTCATTTAAATCATCGATGGTTTGATTTTAAAGAGGGATAAGTGTACTTGAATGTCGGTTTGGTCGTGTTCATTTTCATTGTTGGAAAGGATTGACTACAATGTATCAAAGTGGCATTAACTGAGAATTATGTGACTTCACATATAAAGATGGTGAGCGTACTATCAGTACTTTGTAATTTATAGTTCTGGCTGACGTTTTCGTTTCTGAGGCGAGCCGGATTTCAAAAAATTTAAATCGCTGCTCTTTTCAATCAATAGGCGAAAAGGAAAAAAGAAATCTGAATTGCTCGGGTTTGAAATTCGTGCTGGATACGGCAATAGCCATACAATAGAACACATGGGAAGGATGGAAGTTCGGCGAAATATACTAATTGCACCTCTAGTCTTTACCAACCTCTCGACGACAAAGCCGTGAACTTACGTCTATATTGAGTTGAGTTCCTGATACAGTCTATCTAATGTTTACACTATTTAACTACCTTCATTCTAAACAAAATGCAATGTCGATAACGTCGGCACATGGCTGCACATTAAAGAGATTTAACTTTTGATGTCGGTTTAATAAGCCAATAAAATGATCGTAATGATTCCTACAGTCCCAATACATGTTTCATGCGATAGCAAAGCAAACGTAATTAATAGCATCCTGTGACAGGAGGCCTATTGGAAATTCTGCATAGATTTTATAATGTAATTAAAGTAATAAGTATTATAAGAGCCAAAGTCCGTAAAAATGTTTAGACGTTGTATGTTTCTTAGATATTAACACAGAAACAGCACAACAGATTTGGATGAAATTTGGTGCAGGGGTAGGCCATGTCGTGAATTAACACATAAGCTACTTTCTTTAATTTTCTAACGGTTGATGTCTCACCTTGAGAATAATAGGAAATATGCATAATAATTACTTATGTTTACGCGAATGTAAGACGTCGAAATAAAACTAGTCTTCGGAATTTTACGTGGATTTTTATATTTAAAAAATAGTAGCACATTAGTTTTATTTAAATAAAATATGCAGTTATATCATTATATTTAAATATGAGAAACGTCAACTAATAATAAAAATTATAATAAATTCGCAAGGAAACTTTAATTACAATGGGAAATATAAAAACTCAATTAGTTTATTCTTGTATATTTAAAGTCCCACAGATTCGCTAGTTAAATCATAAAATACATTCTCACAAAATTCGCCGTTTTGCGCACACGGATGTCATTAAATACAAAATCGGTATCCGTAACTAATTCTTGTTTTTGTTATAGAGTTTATTAACCCGTATTATTTCACTACATTATTTAACTACAAATGTAGTCTTAAAATGGACTTAGTTCACAGCTAGCCTGAGTATATATATGCTAAATTTTCTATTTTTAGAATGGATAATTAATAATTGTGCTGTAATTAAAAAGATAGCTTCTAGATTAAATTTAAAGGAACTATGATTTGGCCGTGGGTTCATAACTACGATAGCCTAGTTGGTTGTGGAATGGACTGCTGAGATGAATGTCCGCAGGCTCAAACCCAAGAACTTTTCTTTATAAATTATCGCTTGGTTTAACGGGGAAGGAAAATATCGTGAGGAAACTTACCTTACAATTTCTATAAAGAACTTTGAAGGTATATGAAGTCTACCAATCCGCTTTAAAACAGTGTGGTGAACTAAGGCCTAATCCCTCTCAGTGGTATAGGAGACGCGTGCCCAGCAGTGGGACAGTATGTAATACAGGGCAGATATATTGTACATTATATTCATTCCTAACCGATATTACACTGACGATACAATCGATATGGATAGATAAGTAAATGAAAGTACATGGGTTCAAATACCGATTATATTGTTGATATTATGGAGTCATATCATGTTTGAATAAACAACTCGGTCGATATCAGCGGCAGTATAGTAACGGTTTTAAAACTTTATATTGACCTAGGTACAATACGGCTAAAATAAAATTTATGATTGAAATGAAACTATTTTTCGGAGTTCATTGTGGATTTTTATATTTTTAGTTTTGTTCCGACGTGTCGAAGACTGCATCCTACATGACCATGAGGGGGACTGACTATAAAGACTGCAAAGTCAAACGTCGAGAGAAAATAATAATATAAATGATTAATACCGCGATAAAATCCGAAAAATAGTTTAATTTAAATGTCTAACATTCGCGTAAATATAAAAAATCATCGACAAAATTAAATTTTAAAACATTTAATTTGCTTATATTAAGACTGAGGCGTCCTGTACCATAGAATTACTTATATTCATGTCAATAACATTTAGTATCATTGACCTCATATTAGAGGAAGTAAACGATCAAATAGAAGGCTAGGTTTCTCCGGATCCGCCAACGAATGTGTGTGACATCCGGAACAGATATTGCATAACTGGATCGATAGGATATCCTAAGTTTTTGCACTGCGATTAACTTCTAATGGGAAGGAAAACCAGTTCCTTATCAAAAGCATAAATACATATTAATGAGGAATACAAAAAAACTATTTTGATGTTTTAATATATATAGTTATGAAACTTTTGCAGAAGTAAATCGTCTATAATAAATAGTACAAAACGTTTACTTTGCAAAAGTTATTCTTTATTATGTTATATTTTAGTTAGTAGTAGTTGAATAGATGCTCGTGTTCCCGCCATTGTTAAAACAAATTCTCGGTGCAAAACTGCGTACTTTCAGGATAATAAGTAGCCTAAGTACCAATCCAGAATATAAACCATTTGTGTAACTAACTAACAGCTGTAAATCAGTGCAGCGGTTTCATCGTTTATTGACAACAAATATCCAAATTAATCAAATGTACAAAATTTTATAATGTTGATCATAACATAACCAAATGCTTTTTAATCATGGCAGTCATCACTTAGGTAGCTAGTGAAAGGTTGGTACCTTAGCTAGGTTAGGGCTGATATCCTCGTCGGTGAGGATCGTGTCACGTTATCCTTTTATTTCCCCCTACCTGCTAGCCCGACCTGGTTACTTCGGTTTGTACCTTACATTCATTATACATTTTATGCGTAATTTAAATGTCCATAGTTATATAATTAATTTTAAGTGTTGTTTAGAAATAATAATAATTATTCTTATACATTGTTTCGACGTATCATAAGTGCAACTTTGTGCGCCTACGTGATAAATAAAATATATATTTTTAATCATACATACCGAAGGGTGAAAGGCTATATGACTTGAGCGATTTTTTTTATAATTTTAACTAATTTAAAAACATAGAAAATAGTGCTGATTTTAAATTTTATTTTAGTGTCGCAAAAAATGTCCTTTTACTCTTTGATACAGATTTGACATCAATAAGTACTCGTAAACTGTCATCGCTGTTTACTTTAACATTAAAACATTCGTCCGCGTAGATCCGACTTTGAAACTAAATTTAGACACTTTGAAGTCGATTTTATAGTTTTTGTTGAGTATTGAAATTTCGGTATTGTTTCAAGTTGATTAAAGCTGATTGATGGGTCGTTTTAATGTAGTATTATGAATAATTAGAAATTAATGAACCCAACTAACTATAAAAACATTAAGATCAATTTGACTAATTAGTATTTCAGATTTTTTCATAAGCTTTAGTTGTTTACTTAGCTTATAAATACGTCTTAGTGTTGAAGAAATAGATTTTTCCACTTCTCACAAATACAATATTAGGGAAACATTATAAACACAGGTTACTATAATGAATAGTTATCAATATAAAATATGAATGCATTTCCGAACTGTTTACCTACACTTTTGAGTAATAAATCTCAAATTGCCATACACAAATTATTTCACAGCCAAATTTACATTATTTTTAACGATAAAGTTATTTTATCCCCACGCAGCACAAAGGTATAACTTCCGCTACAGAAACAGATCATCCTGATGATTTATTACATAAATATTGAACGAAATTTGTCGTAAAATAGTTTTTATAGCGCTCCGGCTGTATTCCAAAACTCCTTTGCTTTATGAATCCTGATTAAATTATGACACCCATAAACATTGCTATCTGACGCGATAAGCAATTACTCTTGAATTAATGCCATGTTTTATGACTATGTCAGCTTAGATCTGACTTAGTTGACATATTAGCCCAATTACAAGGTCCCTTGTTAATTATTTATGTTGCAAAATGTGACTTGATTTTTTTAAATTGGTAAAAATTTGCCACTGTTATTCATGGTTTCCCCTTTATTTTTCTTTCAGGATTATTTGATTTCACAGAAAAATACTTTGTATCATGTTTTATATTAAAAATATGTTACATTAAAAAGTCTCCTGCCTCATCTGCCTGCCTGACTGAACGAAATAAACTAAATACTACCCAACCAATTTCTATGAAATTTAGTATGGAGTTAGTTTGGGATCCTGGGAAGGACATAAACTATTTTTTATTCCGGGAAAATAGCCTATATCCATAGCAAAACTATTACCCCAGAATATTTTTTCACGCAGGCAACCGGTTATAAAATATACAGTCCAAAATCCCGATCAGTCAAACCATATAACCGTCAAGACGCTTCCAAAACACCGCACAAAAACGTCGCAATTAACGAACTGACAAATTAATAAATCCCTTTATTAAGCCCTTTAGAGTTCAATTTATAACTAATTTCTCATAATAAAACCTTTGGGCTCGTAAAATACCACCCCTTGTTCTCGGCACATATTTTATTAAAAAACTTCAGCCATCGCGTCACCGCAACCAACTTATTGGCAAAAGTAATATTAAAATTTCGACACCATCTCGGATCGGTGTATGAAAATTCAAATTAGGTAATCTAGATGCACTATTATACGTCTCAAGATCTTTGGTAAAACTGTTTTTTATCGACGGAATCTATTTTTTTTTTTTTTTGTAATTATGGCTATTCGTTTTTTCATGTATTTAATCCAATTAACAAAATATCTTAACAAACATTTATAATTTCGGTTTTATATTTTCGAAAAATAGTTGCATAAAAGAGATATTTTTATAAATTGTTTCTGAATTCGGATACAACAAATGCTACTTTTTTTTATTTCTCTTTAGCAAGGCATAATTTGCGCGTCTGCCAGTGTCAAATCCTACGTTTTTATAACAAAAAAATATTACTTCACAATTCAAATTTAGAATCAAATACAAAGAACATCAAAAATACGCTATGTTGATTCATTACGACAAGCTTGGATGTAACGTTCGAAATTTAAAACTTGGAGAATTACCCGTCCCTCTTGGTAATAAGCGGAGAACTTATACTTTGTTGCAAAATGTTAGCCGTAATCATGTGTTGGCTCTTCATTTAACTGTTGAAGCAATTTGATAGCAATGTTTAACTCATTTAAATTAGAACTTTAGAATTAAGACCGTGGAATTCACTTTTGTTTGTTTTATTATTCGTAGTTTTAATCCAACAGGTATATTGTTTTTTGTTAGTCACACTACAATAAATAAAAACCAAGGTTCATTATAAATTCTTAACGTTAATTAACGTCGTGTTTTTGTATTTATAAATATTAAATTCATTTACCTTTTTACCTTATATTTAATATTAAAAATATTAAATATAAGGTAAAATCTTTGCAAATGCCAACCGGTTGAATTACCTTCATTTTATAAGAATCCTAGCATAACTAAAGTTTGCGATTCCAAGCATACTTATATTTTAAAATTATTTTAGTTCGCTTATTCTAAAATGGCTGCTTCGGTGACATAGTTGACGGTATGACTGCAGTGTTGTCTTGGGTTCGATCTCCAGGTCGGGCAGTGATATTGGTTTTTTCTACTCAGTATTAGCTTAGAGTCTATCCCCGATATGGTGATAGGCTCGCCCCTTATCATGAGACAGAATACACATGACGGAAAGTGTGTGCATCAGTTGCGTTTCTGCCTACCCCTTTCGGGCATTAAATGCGTACGTGTGCGTATTGATTTTAAAATGCTTATTTATATACATAATAATTTCATTAATCTCATATTATATACTTTGCTCTTATAAAAAAATGCAATCAATCGTCTGCCGGACGTCGGCTTCTGATAGATCCAACCCTGGGCTCATCTTGTCAGAGAACACAAAGACAGCTAGAATCAAACCCAAAAACTTTCGATCTACAGTCAATCTAACTAAATAATTTTATCCTAAAAAAAATGACACTCGAACAAGCAATAAAATCTAGTGTCGTATTGTGCGTGTCCATTGTACGAGAAAAAGTAAAAATCAGTACAACGCTTCTTTGAAGTTGTAAAACAATTTACCACGGAAGACCACTTTTATAGCGATAGGGAGGTTTTACGATATCTGTTGGGCCATTATGTCCGGCGTACACTTGTACATGGCCATTTCGTCCGCAATGGAATCGTAGATGCATGTTTACCTCTGTTGGTACTGGCTGGTTTTTATATGATGTATATTGATTTAGTTTTTATATTTTTTAGCTAAGCCGTTACACTAGGCAGTCACTGTTGGGTTCCGGTTTGAATTATGATATCTGTTGGGCCATTATGTCCGGCGTACACTTGTACATGGCTGTTTTGTCCGCAATAGATTCGCAGATACATGTTTACCTCTGTTGGTACTGGCTGGTTTTTCTATGATGTATATTGATTTAGTTTTTATATTTTTTAGCTAAGCCGTTACACTGTGCAGTCACTGTTGGGTTCCGGTTTGAATTATGATATCTGTTGGGCCATTATGTCCGGCGTACACTTGTACATGGCTATTTTATCCGCAATAGATTCGCAGATACATGTTTACCTCTGTTGGTACTGGCTGGTTTTTATATGATGTATATTGATTTAGTTTTTATATTTTTAAGCTAGGTAGCTAGCTAAGGTGTGCTATTGTTTTTATGATTACAAGAAATTGATTATAAATATTAAAGACGTTGATTGTAGTTTTCTCATTATACTTTTACTATATTTTTCACTGGTAGGTCTCTCATATGTGAGAGTCCGCCGGGGTAGGTTCCGTCGCAATGTCTATTTCTGCCACCAAACAGCAGTGTGTAGACACTGTTGTGTTCCGGTTTGAAGGACATTATAGCCAGTGTAACTGGACATAATAAGACTTAACATATCATGTCTCAGAATGATGAGCGCAATGGAACACTGAACAATACTTTGTAATTCAATGTGTTGGATGGTCTTTCTACTGTTTATGGGCGGTCTTATCGCTTAACATTAGGCGAACGGCAAGCTCGTCTCGTCAATCAAATAAAAAAAGAACATGATGACACCATTAGTAAATCTATTATCTATCATATTATTTTATGTATTTAATATTTACACGGGCTATATACAAGAATCCAATCGATGTAAAAACTTTAGAATTCCACGCAACTGCTTTCAAGTTTTATTTACTTCGTATTTTATCAACCAATGAATGAAAGTCGAACTGTCTACGTCTGTTTCTGTAGTTAAGAGTGTTAACGGATATTTCCTAAGTTTCGTTTCACTTCCTCTCTTTATAGCTCTCTATAAGAGGTTTATCTGCTTGTGTTAACGTATAAAAATGAGACTGGAAAGCAGTTAGAGTTACGAAGATTTAGCTTTAATGTGTTTGATTTAATTTCTAGAATATGCAATTCATAAATCTAGTTATTGTAATACTTTTTTAAATTAATTAATAGCGCGCATAGACTGAACTTTTGGAGTTAATTCTATGTCTAGTCACGGGGCGGGCTGAGGTGCTGGTCATCCGAAAGGTCATAGTTATAATGTCTACCTAAATTTAACATTTTTTTTTTAGAGAAAAAAACTACTAGGTCTAATACCAAGACTCTAAATACATAAAATTTTGCAGACGTTCCTTTATAACCCGAAGAAGCACTAAGATCTAACCAATAAGATCATTATCTATGAAAATGTTTACACAAGGCGAGGAAATGAGAATGTTCTCTTTACGTTAACTCTTTGAGCGCATTACCTCGGTTACCTTAATTAAAATATCTCAGAGTGCAAATTATTAACGCTTTCCACATACGCTGAGAACGTTCCATCTTCTAGTAATTAAATTGACTTTAGATAGATGAAATAATCTTAACTATTTACTTATAGTTAATTGAAGAATAAAGGAGAATATTCTGAAGGTGTTTTTTGTGGGCAGGGCAAAGTAAAACTGCATCTGATGGTAGGTGGAGTGACCAATAGAATTAATATCGAGAGATGATTACCCCACGGCAGTCGACACAATTATGAATGTTGAAATGGTTACACACAGGCTGATTCCGGAATGTGACACACTTACGTGGGCTACTGTGGCGGGTTTTAACACCTTGTGTACGGTGATCGCTATCCGAGCGGATATAAAATATGTCCACCAGGTTATATGTCTTCTGACGATAGTTTGAAAATGATAGTAATTCGTTGAAGATACACGGGCAGAAACTACAAAATACTTACCGCTCTTTACATTGCGGATATTTATAAAAATCTATACTATTACTGCACTGCAATTATGCGTTAGTTTTTTCTAACAATCATCCAAATATCTTTACTAAATTCTCATTTATTTGATTATAGATATATATTTATATGATTTAGGTACTGCAGTATCACCCGTATCAGTGATATAGGGCCCCTCTTGGCCCATACCTACATTCAACTAAGCATGCGCCCAGTACGCATTGCTTTGAAGGACCCCTAACAAGTGTTATATAAAGCCCTTCTATTATTATTTATTTTTACTATTAATATTTATTTATCCGAGTAACATAGGACTCATAGTATCAGTAATGGCAAACTATAACAAAATACATCATTAGTTAAGACTTCAATATAAATAGACTAATAAATACAAATGGCAAAAATGTATAATGCCAAAATTGGAAGTCCTAATTGGTCTAAATTCGTTACTTTCAACGCAATGGAATCAATTTGACAAATCTTCGCTTAGAGGACGCAAATTGGATCCCCACTAATTGAGGGGTCAATAAGACCCGCATAGCAATCGTCAGTCCTTCAGTCGAATCTTTCTCACACATATGAGAATGTAAAAGTCTATTGTCGTCTTCAAAAGCGTACTTTATGAAATTACTTTTGAAGTGGTTGGGGGTTGTGAGTGTTTGAATGTGGGTTTGAAAGTCGGGTGAAAGCGAAGTGAATATATGGATATTTTTTTTAGTTTAGTTCGGAGTCGTTAAGTAAAATCAATAATTTAAAATTAAAATATTAATGTCTTAGTATTTTGTAGTATTAATTTGTTGTAAGCCTTAAAAAAAAGTAGCATTCTTTATTTAAAAGCTTTTAAAATAAAAATGAACCAGGTTTTTAAATTAAGAATGTTTACTTTTCTGCTTGGAAAAATAAAACGGTTTAATTTTAAAAAAAGTAATTTGCTCTACTTCTAATGATCCTGTTTTATTTAGTTTGCAGTTTATTTTTACTTCGCAGATGCAAATAAAACGCTGCGCAAAACAAACCAATAAAAATAAACGAGGTCTTGAAGAAAATGAATGAATGAATTTGTAATTATACATTCTTTAGTTCACAGAGTAGTGTGAGGCCATAGATAACGCTTTATCAATATATTTTTTATGAAATTTTACTATAACAGATTTGTTTTAGGTGTGAAACAGCATATTATAAAGAAGTACATATAAATTTATATACAAAAATAAACATTATTTATCATTAAATAAGCTGGTAGTATATTCTATATCCGCCCGGATAGCGACCACAGCACAAGGTGTTAAAACCCGCCATAGTGGCCCACGTAAGTGTGTCGCGTTCTGGGATCAGGTATATATCTGGTTCCAGAAGCCGGCATAATTGCGTCGACTATCCAGGAGTAATCATATCTCGTCAGTCGACATTCTATTGGACCCCACTCCATTTCCCATCAGGTGCAGTAAGGCAATTTTTCCATGCACATATAAAAAGTTATGCTGTAGTATTCCCCGAAATTCTTTGTTTAAGCCAGTATCTACAATATTTCCGACCCTAATATATGAATAGTAACAGGCATCACTTCCATAGTTAATTTTAATTGTATCTGCCTCACCCTACTCTAAGTATAAGTGGCGACGTAAAAAGTAACTCGCGAACTTATTACTCGACTATCGCAAGAACTGAAACCTTAATGAACGAGTATTCAACTTTAGCGAAATTAATGAGTTGTATTTGCATAGTATAGCGACTGATGCATTGGGAAATAAATAAGCTATGAAATGTTTTCTAATACAAGGTATTCTATTAGACAGAATAGTAAAAAGTGGTTTATCAATTGGACCCGGATTTAACAAAAAGTACCCACAAATTATCCAAAAAAAAATATTGATATCTAGCACGTAATTTCAAATATGATACTTCTAACAAAACACGCCAAGATCTGTTTATTTCTGACGCAAAGAAGTAAATAGTAATCCACTCCATTTTTTTACATAGAACAATTTGTCCGTAACAAATAATAATCCACAAATGTTCGAAAGAAGTTGATACATTGTATCAATTGTATAAATAGTGTGTTCTGTGACTTGCGTAATTTCGTTACAATTTCGTACGATGTATAAATATTATAGTTGTCTGAGAAATATAAAATTGACTGAACCTAAAAAGAAAATATTCTTTCACTAATTAAAGCTACACTACTCTTGAGTGCTATTTACTTTTTATCAGAACAGATATTTTGAATTTAGAATTCCCAACAGAAGTCAATTGTTTAATTCATTAGTTTTTTTTTCATCTATAAATTAAAACAAATGAAGATTGCCTAATCTGGATTTCGAGCGCCATTCTTCACGCGTCAAACCATTTTAACACATAAAACAGATGTTTTCATAGTTTGTCACACAACAAATTTGATGGTTCAAAACGTTTAAAAAAGGACCAGTGTGAACCTCTTTTGTGAGTTGAAATTGAGTGCTGGCCGAATATAGAGGTGGAAAAAAAAAATCAAACTTTTATGAATGTTCTCTGAATTCTTGTTTGTAAATTCGAAACAGGTCAATTGTATTTATATTCGATTCCAGCTCAAATACAAGATTCAAATTGAATTGAATCTGTAGATTTAGAATTCGAAATATTGTAATCAGATATAGAACAAATAATCTTCTACATTGTTTAGGCGTTGGGAATTGGATTTGAGAAAAATATGTTACCTCATTAGTTTAGCGGAAGCTTATATAGAATGTGAATAGTGGTATTTTGGGTTTGATTTTTGAATCGAAAATCACATACGAATTTCTCGATTAAAAATGAATAGGCACTATTAAATCATGAGACAGATAATATAAGCTAGGCAACCTAACCTTTCATGTATATGCTAAATTGATGATTTTGAATGATGATTAATCATTATTTTACCAAATTCTCTTCGTCCCTTCCAACACATATTCATCAGGGTCATCTATGTGATAAAGTCAACTTGTTTTTTATGGTATCTTTGATGCTATGGGCACGAGCCGACGCTTTTACACCATCTGTAAACAGGAAGACTTTAACTATACTATAAAATGCGGATTAATGATCCGGGTATAAAACTATAGTTTGGATATTGTTTTGGAGACGGATAGACCAGTTGGTAGAAGTAGATGGTTGTGTGGATGAGTATGCTATTAAAGAAATTTGCGAAACTATTCTTTAAGCGACAGGAATTGGACAGGATTTTTTGGTTACAATCATTTAAGATAAGTTTATCGATCAGTTTGGTTATCTTTAGGTGATGCTAGTTCAGTTGGAGGCTTCTTATAGTTAATAATGATGACAGACGACTTACTTTTTACTTTCTCCTTAATACTTAGAATAGGCATCACGATTAAAATTAACTATCGAGGTATGACTTCTTCGAGCTTGAAACCGTCTTGTCAGGAGATAACGGTGGGCCTAGCGCGCCCTAGGCATAAATTCTTATTGCGGATACCTCAAATGTTTTTAAATGCTAAAATGCAGTACCAACAACGACGAGGTAATCAAACCTTCCAGCTCTCAGCAAATTACTACCTTCGTTAATAAAAACTCATTTTTGTAAGCACTAACATTTTCTAAATTCAAATAATTTCGAAATGCCAGTATGAAATTTCTGTTATGTGACAAAACTCTTTTCATAAAACTCTATATTAAATATAATTATGTTTATGAATACACACACGAGCGAACCTTTTTGCATTTAGTATGCTTTTAAATAACGATTTGGCCAATTCAATTTCCGTGGGTCACAAGGGCTTTAAAAGGGGTGAAATTAGTTTTATGTGATTATTATGTATGGTAAACATTTTACGTCAAATTGTCCAATTTAGAGGCTAATTACTTGTTTTGAAAGTATGGATGTGATTTGAAAACGTGTGTATAAATATTTCCAAAATATAGGAATAAAATAAGTAAGTTGGGTGACGGTTTTTTTATATAATAATATAAGTCCTGTATTATGTATATACTGTCCCACTGCTGTGCACAGGCCTCCTCTACTATTGAGAGGAAGTAGGCCTTAGTCAACCACGCTGGTCTAGTGCGGATTGGTAGACTTCGTAAACTCTCAGAATTCCTACAAATTACTACTCAGGTATGCAGGTTTCCTCACGATGTTTTCCTTCACCGTTAAACCCGATAATTCACAAAGAATACACACATGATTTTAGAAAAGTCAGAGGTGTGTGCCCTTGGTATTTGAAACTGCAAACATTCGTCTCGCCAGTCCCTTCCTGACCCAACTAGGCTTTATTTGTATATAAATAATTATTTTTATTACGAATGATAGTGGAAAAGTATTATTTACATTGATTTAAAAGTATTTTACGCCTCAGCCCCAGTATCTTTCTCTTCCTTCAGGTTTCACCTACAATCGTTTTAATCGGCTTACTTTACAATTGTCTAAGACCTCTCGAAACATCTTTCGAAACCCCTACAAATACCGTCAGAAACAATCAGCTTAATAGAAAACAAGCAATAACATTCGAATTTTTATTAACACCTAATGTAAAGACTTAGTGGGAGGGTGAAGTGAGCCTCCGTTAGGGAGGGTAGGGGGCTACTGAAGTCGGTGGCGCCGTGAATGAATAGCTCAGAATCGAAAGGTTGATTTTTTTGTGAATGGGACCAGCATAACTGTTAAGACTGGCTCCATATAGTGCTACCATCATCTAAATTTGATTTTCAATTCACTGCTAGTCTTTGCATTACGTTACACAAACTACTATTAAAATCGGAACTTGGCAGTGTTTGATCAGTGGTTAGAAAAGTCGGATATTAAAATTTCAAATCGCCTTTAAAATGTTTTGTCTGTATCAAATATTACGTATTACTATATGTTTACTACATATACGTTTTATATCCTTATTAACTAACTTGATAACATTTTTTAAGATAAATAAAAATTATTTCCGTTGAGTTAATGTGTTAAAAGTTTTAAAGTTTTGAATCTATCTATACTATTATATAAAGCTGAAGAGTTTGTTTGTTTGTTTGTTTGTTTGTTTGTTTGAACGCGCTAATCTCAGGAACTACCGGTCCAAACTGAAAAATTCTTTTTGCGTTGGATAGCCCTTTGTTCGTGGAGTGCTATAGGCTATATATCATCACGCTATACCCAATAGGAGCGGGGCAGTAATGGTTAATCTCAGGAACTACCGGTCCAAACTGAAATTTTGTTTTTGCGTTGGATAGCCCTTTGTTCGTGGAGTGCTATAGGCTATATATCATCACGCTATACCCAATAGGAGCGGGGCAGTAATGGCTAATCTCAGGAACTACCGGTCCAAACTGAAAAATTCTTTTTGCGTTGGATAGCCCTTTGTTCGTGGAGTGCTATAGGCTATATATCATCACGCTATACCCAATAGGAGCGGGGCAGTAATGGTTAATCTCAGGAACTACCGGTCCAAACTGAATTTTTTTTTTGCGTTGGATAGCCCTTTGTTCGTGGAGTGCTATAGGCTATATATCATCACGCTATACCCAATAGGAGCGGGGCAGTAATGGCTAATCTCAGGAACTACCGGTCCAAACTGAAAAATTCTTTTTGCCTTGGATAGCCCTTTGTTCGTGGAGTGCTATAGGCTATATATCATCACGCTATACCCAATAGGAGCGGGGCAGTAATGGCTAATCTCAGGAACTACCGGTCCAAACTGAAAAATTCTTTTTGCGTTGGATAGCCCTTTATTCGTGGAGTACTATAGGCTATATATCATCACGCTATACCCAATAGGAGCGGGGCAGTAATGGCTAATCTCAGGAACTACCGGTCCAAACTGAAAAAACCTTTTTGCGTTGGATAGCCCTTTGTTCGTGGAGAGCTATAGGCTATATATCATCACGCTATATTCAATAGGAGCGGACCAGTAATGGCTAATCTCAGGAACTACCGATTCGAACTGAAAAAATATTTTTGTGTTGGATAGTCCTTTGTTTGTGGAGTGCTCAAAGTTATATATCATCACGCCATAGCGTGATAGCTCCTATTGGTCATAACCAATAGGAGCGGAACAGTAATGGCTAATCTCAGGAACTACCGCTTTCAACTGAAAAATTCGTTTTGTGTTGGATAGCCCTTTATTTGTGGACCGCTATAAGCTATATATCATCACGCTATGACCAATAGGAGCGGAGCAGTAATGGCTAATCTCAGTAACTACCGGTTTGAACTGAAAAAATCTTTGTGTTGGATAGCCCTTTGTTCCTGGAGTGCTATAGGCTATATATCATCATGCTATAACCAATAGGAGCGGAGCAGTAATGAAACATGTTGCAAAAACGGGGAAAATTATGAGTTTTGAGAGCTTCCGTTGCCTGTGCTGCGTAAACGGTTAAAGTTATGCAACAATGATGTATGACGGGATTGTTTCACTTAAAAAGTTCTAAATAATATAACAAAAGTCCCCCGCTGCATCTGTCTGCCTTAACGTGTTAAACTCAAAAACTACCTAACGTATTAAGATGAAATTTGGTATGGAGACAGTTTGAGACCCTGGGAAGAACATAGGCTCCCGGGAAACTACTATTTTTATAACGGAAAACTTTAGCCTGAAAAACTTTATAACGCGGGCGGAGCCGCGAGCAAAAGCTAGTACTATTATATAAAGCTGAAGAGTTTGTTTGTTTGTTTGTTTGTTTGTTTGTTTGAACGCGCTAATCTCAGGAACTACCGGTCCAAACTGAAAAATTCTTTTTGCGTTGGATAGCCCTTTGTTCGTGGAGTGCTATAGGCTATATATCATCACGCTATACCCAATAGGAGCGGAGCAGTAATGGCCAATCTCAGGAAATACCGGTCCAAACTGAAAAAATCTTTTTGCGTTGGATAGCCATTTGTTCGTGGAGTGCTATAGGCTATATATCATCACGCTATACCGAATAGGAGCGGAGCAGTAATGGCTAATCTCAGGAAATACCGGTCCAAACTGAAAAATTCTTTTTGCGTTGGATAGCCCTTTGTTCGTGGAGTACTATAGGCTATATATATATCATCGCGCTATACCCATTAGGAGCAGAGCAGTAAAAGCTAATCTCAGGAACTACTTGTCCAAATTGAAAAAATATTTTTGCATTGGATAGCCCTTTGTTTGTGGAGTGGTCTTAGTTATATATCATCACGCTATGACCAATAGGAGCGGAGCAGTAATGAAACATGTTGCAAAAACGGGGACAATTTATTAGTTTTGAGAGCGTCCGTTGCGTGCGCTGCGTAAACGGTTAAAGTTATGCAACAATGATGTATGACGGGATTGTTCCTCTTAAAAAGTTCTAAAAAATATATTATAAAACAAAGTCCCCCACTGCATCCGTCTGCCTAAACATGTTAAACTCAAAAACTATCCAACGTATTAAGATGAAATTTGGTATGGAGACAGTTTGAGACCCTGGGAAGAACATAGGCTCCCGGGAAACTACTACTTTTATAACGGAATACTTTAGCCTGAAAAACTTTATAACGCGGGCGGAGCCGCGGGCAAAAGCTAGTTTTTAATAAATTTTCGTGGCTGAATGTACATAAGACCTTTCTGCTTAACATGTTCATGATTGTATCCATCGGGAGTTGTTGCTTACTTTGGGAAAAACATTTTATTTAATCGATAATTTGTCGAAATAAACTTATCATCGAACTTTATATCTTACAAAAAACACTTTAACAATAAATCATACTATTACTATTACTACATAGACAAAGATATCAACGAACATACTTAAAAAATATTATCTTGTAAATTAAACATCGTACACTAAACAAAACCTCTGAGAATTCCAGAGAAAGGGGGGTCGTGATCCCCATAACCTCTCGGTGTCTGTTTTATTTTCCTTCCGCTTTCTCGGAGGGGATGTTAAGTAAATTGCAAACATGCGCGAGCTAATTTATTAATTTGCAATGGCAGTAGAAACAGGAACGAATCTATTGAGATATGTAGAAGTTTTTATTAGCTCTTTAATAATATGGAGTTTCTAATGGAGTAGAGGTAAAAAGAAATAACGAAACATATTCTTTATTTAATTAGTAATAAGGGTTAGTTGATTAAATAAACTATAAATATAAAAAATAACTGTCTGAGGAAACTAAAAAGTGCATGACTGAGTAACATTGCATATTTCTTTTTATTCTTTTGAATGAGAAGACGTGCTTGCCGTTCGTCTGATGGTCAGCGATACGACCACACACAAACAGTAGAAACATGATTCAACACCTTGAATAGCAAAGTATTGTTAGGTATTCCACTGCGCTCGCCATCCTCAGATACTCCAGTAGTTACACTGGCTACAACGTTCTTCAAACCGGAACCCAACAGTGTCTACGTATTGCTGCTTGGCGGCAGAAATAGACATTGCGGTGATACCTACCCACGCGGACACTCGTATGAGAGACTTTCCACCAGTAATGTTCTGAATGATAAAGTAATTGACGATAATCGTTGGTGTTATTAGAAACATTATTAGACGGAGATGTTTTACTTAATAAGAAAGAAGTAACTTTTATAATAAAGTATCTTAAAGAAAATAAAAGCATTATTTTTAACTGATCTTAATAAATGTTAATTAAAAGCTTTTCGTTAATGCTCCAGTTAATAATAAGATTTACTAAATTTTCAAAAGGAATAGTCATTATTTCAAAATATTCGATTTTAATAATTTTCTTTCCACTTATAACTCAAATATCCAATAACCGACCTACTTTTTTAATTCTTAGCACTCTCTAATTTAATTTCAATAAAGAACTTTAAGATTCTATTCTTTAAGGTTCAAAGTTACTTCCTATATATACGCTGTCCATGGAATGTATAACTAGTAGTAAAAATTCCTCAACCGACGTTAACTCCACTGAATAAAAACGACAAAATTCATATCAGATTTCAATTAAAGATATCATTGATTATAATCATGACCATTTAACCAGGAGCCCGTCATCTCGTATTTGGTTTCAAGAAATGTCCCAACGGTCCAAGTTCAGTGAACCGTCAGAGGTCAAATTATAATGGTCGTGACAATTATGCATATCATTTCTCAACAAGGCGTCCGTCAATAAACTCTTTAATTATCTTAGAGATAAGATTTTAACAATTAAATTAATAGTTAACTAACTAATGGTCAACCTGGATTTATTGTTTTTATGTAATATAATCTTTATTGGCATTATTTATATCCTCAAATTTCTCTTTTTAACTTTCCTAAGATTGACAATAAATTTTTCTTACTAATAGCAGCTTTCAATAATCGATCCCAATCTGACGAATGACGAGAAAATAACCCTCGACAGTCGACACAATTATGCCGGCCTGTTGGTATCGGATATATACAGGTTGATCCCGGAAAGCGACACACGTGGGCCACTATGGGTTTTAACACAAGTACGGTGGTCGCTATCCTATATAAAATATATCCTACCACCAGCATTCTGTATTTGTCTAATATTCGCCATTGAAATAGCTAAAATGAAATACACTTCAATCTATTTGCCCTAGGACTGCTACACTCAGTGGTAAAACCACAGCCTCTAAATCTTGCATAATAACACACATAATAAAAATCGTGATAAATTATTTCGACTGACACAGAAAGAAAAATACTAGATGGGCCAAACATTTAATTTTATTTTATTATAAGTTTTTTTTTTAAGTAACACGAACGGCGATATTCTGTCAAAATATCTTATATACTTTAGATTATATTTTTTGACGAGTTTCAAAATTATTAATATTATCAACAATTTAAAGGAAATATGTAATTCAGATAACAAAATACTAGTCATAATATTACAAGTAAAAAGCGAATAGAAAACAAATAGCAGTCTCAAAATAATATGCATCTATCGTACCGTATCTAGCGCCACTAAGTCCGCGTAAAGTCGTGACGTTTAAAAGAGCGCACTCCGCTTCTGGCTATCAAGCGCACTTATAATGTCCTATGTGGGCTACAAAATTATTCACGCCGCTCCGATTCCCTGCCTCGCCAGATTTGGATATATCCAGCCAATTTCAGACATCTGTGTTACATTGCAAGATTGTCTGAACTGCTTCGAGCTAGAATTATTTTTAACGGTCTGTTCAAATATTGGTTAGATCGATCTGTGTTTATGTCAGGTCAAAAGATTCAAATTTGGAATCGACACAATCTTATTAGATATTGTTTTTTTTTGTATTTTTAAAATGTGTTTTACATTTTTAAATATCGAACGCTATTAAAACCTTTATTTTTGCTGGCGATTATAAAAAATATTGAAAGTAACGTATTTTTTCTTTTTTTTTTCTTATTGAAACTCTTTATAGTTTCCTAGTATTGTTTTTACAGGTCTAGTTATTCGTCCGAGATGCATACATACAAACAATGGCGCCCATATTGTTTACTCCACTTCACTGGTCAGTGTTAATTCAATTAAAAACGGAATTTTCTTTGAAAACGTTTCTTTGAATGCTCAGCGCTTTGTACCTCCGTTTCTACGTTTTGAAATTTAATTAGCGTGTTTTTATAATTAGCATAAATGAAGGTAATTAGTCGAGGAAATGTATTACATTTGTTATTAGTTTTTACTTGGATATGAGCAGTGGGTTTGGATGATAGTTTTGTTAATACGGAAAGATTTAATTTGTAATTGCTATGTCTGCCCGTCAAACCGTATTAAAGACAAAACTGTCTTTTGCTTGTACGTAATTTTAAGCGATGGTCGCAATGTAATTTTCTGTAATGTAAAAAATCTTTCACATTAATGTAGTTGATATATTAAAAGAAATCAGTTTGTTTTATAATGGAATGGTATTTGCAACACTTCTACTATCTTAATCGAAATCAATTATTTAAAAAAAAATTAACAAAACATTTTGAACCTCAACGACAAAATTTTAATACAAATAAAAGGCAAATTAAAATGAGCTGACCATTTCGAAAACGTCATCTAAACTTGGAATAACATCGTGCTTTCACAGTGCCGTCCTGCCCTCCCCGAATACTAATAAGTTAATCTTTTATATCACGTTTTCGAGAAACAAAGAGATGGGGCCAAGTATGAGATAAAACGTCCAGTCTAACTTGACCCCTTGTGAGTCTAGCTCGCTTACCTTTGTCTACCGTTCGCTGTACATCCCAAAGAGGGGTGGGAGGTCTTCAATTTAGTTCCGTTGGTGGTCGAGTGCGAGGCAGTATTAAGCAACCAAGGAATTATGAAGCATGTGCCCCTTTGAATACTAAGGGCCATTTTGAATGGTCGGTATGCTTGAAGAGAAATAATCATGGACGCGGTGCTCTCTGAAATGTGTTACTAATGTTTTTTTTCATGCTTGGTGGTATTCGTATGGTAATGTGTTAGAAAAATTCAGTAGTCGGGAGTACTTAAAGTAAAGGATTGCGTTCCGCTTCCATCCCAGTGAAATACTTTTGAATTAACAATTAGACTAGCTTGGTGCTTATTTTGTTTAAAATTTCAAAAATAGTTCTTAATGCGAATGTGTTTAGGTAGTTAATTAAATTGTGATATAAAATCATATTAGGTATCTAGTGAAATTATAGCTGTCCGCATTATTTTTAGTCATATTTTTGGTATATTTACTACACATGTGGGCGTTGACTTTTCATTAAAGTAATGTCTATTTTTATTACAATAAACAAACAAACATTGTAGATGAATAAATATAAACAAAATCTATGGCTATGTTTCATTACTACTTTTTGTTTACGTGCACTACTGAAAACTGATAAAGACATTTTACAAATAACAATTGTAAAAATTGTCACATAACAGCGGCTTTCTTTGAATACGTTTAGTTTCATATAAAAAGTCCCTTTACAGTGACGTAAATCTTCAGATTTGAATTCAGAGCGGCAGATTAACGACTACGATAACTTGATCCTCGGACGCAAATAGATATTTAAAATGCATGTCACATCAGAAACATTTTGAAACATCGATGTATTGTACTAAGTACTAGATCTCGCATTCCGTACATCCATTGTGTTCGACTCAACTGTACTGCAATCTGCACACTTGATTTTAGTATGATAACAACATGGACAGCGTGTAGTTATGTATGGAGTGACGCTCATAATATTAGTCAAATAAGTAAAATTATTTGTTGTTCAAATGAATAAATAGGTTATAACAGTGACGTTTATCTGTGACAAATAAATTACTTTTATTTATTTCTTGTGCACAAATCTAAATACCCAAATGCCAAAAAATCAAAAACATGCAATTCGGGACGAAACATCGAAAGAAATCCAATTGATAAGGCATAAGAACCGCGGCTCATTTGTATGGAAGCTGCCGTAAACGGCTGTACTGTTTTGAATAAATCTTCGGCTTAAATACTAACTCAATAAGAGGAGTGCTCGTTTGGACCGTGAAAGTTAACGCTCAGCGAATTGAAAAAGGTTAACGCAATTTGCATTCGTGATGTTTCTGTCTTCAAGGATAAGGTTTGGTGTTTATTGATCTATTTGGCGTGACGATCTTGTCTCTTCATTGTCATTTTGTACACGATTCGTTTACTAGTATCGTGTAAATTGAATTGCTGGTGAAAGTGTTTTATATCCGCTCGGATAGCGATCTCCGTACACAACGTGTTAAAACCCGTCATAGTGGCACATGTAAGTATGTCGCGTTCCAGGATAAGCCTGAGTATATCCGGTTCCGACAGGCCGGCATAATTGTGTCGACTGCCGAAGGGTAATCATCTCTTGTCAGTCCACATTCTATTCGTTTCTATTGTCAGACCCCACTCCACTTACCATCGGGTGCAGAGAGTTCACATAGCCTTGCCCGTATGAAAAAAAGAATATTTTTTTTTCACTTCAGGTCTAGTAGTTGTAGGTACTGGTGGAAGCTGAGTTTTACCACCGGCACGGACCATCGCACCATCTAGTTTGTAAGAGATTTCTGGACTCGTATATTGTCAATTCGTTATCAGACATAAGTCCGACGAACCTCTTCGCTTATACTTTTGGTAACATATTGTGTAGGTATAAGTTAAATTTCCAACTTGTCTTTAGTAAAAATAAACACATTACGGTGTTTAAAAGACTTTATGTCAACGCCTGTCTAGATTTCAGTCAATTCGACTAATCAATGACTAACAATTCTAAAGAAAAAGTTATTTCAAAATTTTATTTGCTCAATAACTCATCTCAAAACCCGAACATTTGATCATTAGGTACACAAGAAGAACCGTTAACAAAAATCATTTACTTAGCATTGTTAGTTTCTTTAGAAAAGGAAATGCCACACGTATGAGTAAGTCTTTTGTCGCAGATAACGCTGAGTCACACAATTAGTGGTAATGAACTGTTTAAATCTCAGTGGACATTCCTGGTGATGAAATGAAATCTCAGATCCTTAGTAAAAGTCATTTTGAGGGTCTGGATTATATTATATTGAAAGAATAATGTGCTGCGCATAGCCAACCGTCTTTTAAATATCTCTAAGCCTACAAATCTGAAGTAGATTTTCAGGTCTTACAACATCCAGGGTTTAAACAATTTTTAGCGAAATGCACATTTGGTTAAAGCCGAAATCGAATTTGCGGTCCCTTATTTCGCAGCATAGATTTGATAAATGTCATTAATGTGAATGAAACAAGAAGAAAGTGAGAAGTAGTTAAGGATTCGTTCAAAAAACACTAAAACTACCATTTAAGTATTCTAAAATATTTTCAAAAATAAAATATCATTGATAAAATAGCGTACTACAGTTGAAATTGTCAATATTGTATAAACACGGCTTCATATAAACCAGAAATTAACTTGTTTATTTTGTACACAAATAAAATCAGTATTGACATAACTTGTTTTAATTGACTATGATAATGGAAATACAAATATTAGCTGCGCGATAGGTAAATATAGATAATGTTTCAACAATAAATTTTGACAATCTTTAAATTGATATCTATACTTATAATAATACTGAATAAATTAAACGAAATAAAATTTTATGCATTACTGAAACTGCTGACAGCTACAAATAAACATCTGCAAGCAAAAAAGGCACTAGTCGTTCCAAAAGGCAAACGGGAGCGAGTATGGAATATAAGTGAAGTGTGGATAGGACACGAAGAGTCAGCGATCTCAAAATAAAAGAACAACGTACAGACCCACTAGAAAGCGACTTTCCAATGCACCATCATTATTGTACGATGAATCTATTGCTGCATTTAACTGACTACGGTTACCACCAAGAGTAACTGAAATAATAAAATCAAGATTATAATGCGGTAAGGGACAGGACAATAATTATTTTAGTTTCACGAACGAACATATTTGCTTCAACAAATGAATGCGAGTAAAAATAAATTCTACAATTGTATAAATGACGTGATTTATTAGAGAAACTGTTTATTATTCAAAACTTAAATTATTACGTTTAATTTGATAAGAATTTCTGGAGTTTTCATTTCAAATATTACCTATTATTTCTATAGTAAATGATAAGTATTTAACTAAAACGTGATCTAACCAGTTACATATTCCTTCCTGAACAACAGCAATTACAAAACATTTTATACATCCAAAATCAATTGATCATAAAACAAAAACTAGCATTAAAAACTCAGATGTAATCTGCGAACTGTACGTTCGATCGTGAGCCGACGATTACGGGAGGCAGATTCAGACAGTAATGTCTTCATTACACTGGCCAATTGATTCGAGTGAACCAATGACGTGGTACGAATGAAGATTGCCACGCGATTATTTATTTGTGATATTACAGAAACAAGAAACTTGGCTCTTGATGGTGTATTTTTGTTGCGTGGGATTATACCTTTAGAATAGATCTTTTAAAATATGAATGCGTTTCATTTTAAACTATCGATAGAGGTTGATCATAATGTTGTAATTGAAATGAATAGCCATGATAAAGTTGGAAATATTCGAAGAGAAAATATTGAAATTAAAAATATCCTCATAAATGTAACGAACAAATCAAAAGACCATAACCTAAAGAATTTACCGCAGCATTAAATGTCAATCGAAATAAATCAATAGCTAACCCCCGATAAATAACTAAAACACAAAACTTTAACGCAAACTGTAAAGTTTAAACTGATCGGATTTAGTTTTCGTGTTCGTGTGTGAAGACATCCTTTGATGTTAAACCGAAGTACCCGTCCGGCTTATTAGTATTCAAAACAAACTTTTGGGCTCTGCTTTTGATTTGTATCGATGCTATGTGTTACAGATACGTGATATGGAACATTTAATATACTTAAGATTTATTCGAGGGTGAATGATAAAGATGTCTAATGGTTTGATGAAATTTATGAAGGCCCTCGGGCTGTGATCTGAATTCGGTATTTTGGTAGCATAGAACAACTTGGTGTAGATATTTATGATATTACTTGAAGTTAATAAAATGACGATATATATAGAGGCTTTCATTGAGTCATCTTTAACAATTATTATCATAAACGTTTTTTCTGTACCCAAGCCACATCCATTAATTAAAACGTAACCGCTTGAAGATATAAAAACAGACAATTGACTAGCAGAACATTTAGCAATACAATACAACAATCAATGAAATAATGAGCGTACGAGCGTACACTTCAAATTCTTTGTTTCCTATTAGGAAACGTACCGTAAAAATTAACAGACATCTGTGACAAGTAACAAGTGGGTTTGGCAAATGTGATTTTGCTGTTACGAAACTAAATTTCATGCAAAAATGATCTCTATTCAAATGCTCATAAAGCATGATGGAAAATAATGAGCGGGGGCTTACGTTGTACAAATATATGGCGGTGATATTGTATTGAAAGTGTTTTAGCTTCTACAAAGACAATAGCACCACAAAGCTCTCAGCGAGTGGTCAACGTTTCTTAAGTATTTCCTATTGTGAGACACCGTTATTTGAGACGTGACTGTCGAGTGTCAAAACTTTGAAGACCCGTCACTGATACCACGCTCTTTAGAATTCATAGGTCATACGAAATTTGACAAGGTGTTGTATCGATTTTCGTTGTAGCATAAAGATTTCATTTTTTATATTGTAAATAAACTCATTCACGTCTCAGTTCAATGGCGTAAGTAATTTGAAGAATTTTATTGTTAGCGCTTACGTTTTCGCCTTTGAAAGTACCTATTGGATATTTTCACGTTTCAACAAAAGTACGTTTATTGAGGCGTGAGGACGCGTATTTTCTTTAAATGTGTAATGGAGTGTTGCTTATATTTTGCATAAAGCGTTCTTACATAGACAGATTTTCACAAAATTACAAAAACATTTCTCTTCTTTGAGTTATTTATTTCTTTATACTTAAACCTTGTTCAGATTAAAGTAACTGCTTAACATTGACGTATATAATATCGGCTTTAAATGTAAGAATTAATTATTTGTACATCAGTTAACAGCTTTTTAATTCTTAACGAATTTGACAGTTGAATAAATTGGAAACGGATATTAATTATTACAATCTTCTGTACAACGTATTGGTTAGTTAAAGACATATTTTCCCGTTTTGTAAAGCTGTCGAGTAACAGCACCCAACATTGAATGTGAGAAAGTACTGATTAAGCAATAGCAATTCCATCAATAAATATAAAATGCCGATTTATAGTAAACACAACTTATAAATTAGCCTCGTGACTGCGGCTCGGTGTTTTATCACGAGTTCCGTGCCGGCAGTGGCTTCGTGAGTTTCCTCTGGTGGGCCCCTTTTGTGGTCCATTTTGTCCCCGCACTCGCTGCCTTTGATTTATTTTAATGGTCCAATCGTTTGACTAATGAATTTATTTAAGTCTAGTTTGCTGGCGCTAATTTTGTATTGTGTTTTAGTTGATATTTAACTAAAGGTAAGTTTATTTCGTTAGTGAGTTTTGGCTATCTGTTTCTATTTATGACAATTCTACATATTTACAATGGACTTCACTTATATTTTCACTTTAATTACATTCCTAATATGTTGATATTAGTGTTACGTTTGTTTGAACATTAAAAATATTAAATTCTACTGTATTACTTTCGAAAACGCTTTAAATGGGTGTCTTATAACCATTAATAAACTCAGCAGCACCTCTCTTTCATCCCATTTGATAACAAGATCTCAATCCATTGAAACGTAAATTAAGAAGATTACACCGTCGTACGCCCGAAGGCTTGTGCTTAACTCGCTAAATCTTTTTTAAACCATTTGCAGGTCAGCGAGAAACAAGGATTTCGTTTATTTTTTTCTTTCTCCCAACTAATTCAAAGGGGTGCCTTCCGCGGGCCGATTTACCGTGAAAAGAATTTCACCCCGAACCAAATGAAAGGGCTCGGGCGATCGTAAAAAACTGTCGGTTACCTGAATTCACCGTACGCAACTATTTTCTGCGTAGATTAAGATTTTAGTGGGATATAAAGTAGGAACTCTTTGAATAAAATTGTACATTGTGTTTGTGTGCTTTTGAAGGGTTTATTTGCTTCGATGCCGGTTAATGTGTTTAAGTTCTTATAGTTGACGTGTAGAGTTTTATTGAATTGATACTTTTTGTTACAAACAGCTTGAGTTTAATCTTTAGAATACAAATTATTATTATTTATTACTGTGTTATAATAAGGTTGAAAATGGCAATGAAAAAAAATATATTCCAATTCAGATATATTTCTTTTGGTTTTTATACTAGTCTCGTTTAGTCATACTATAACAGTAAAAAGAAATAAACTACCATTAAAATCATAGGAAATCTCCAACAATAAACCCTAAATACACAAGCCTTAATGTTTCATAACATACTTGAGGCCTAAAACAGATCCCGGACGGAAACACGATATCAGATAATCTAACCGGGATCACGATGTTTACCGGGGCTATAAGCCGTCGCCAGGGGAAACTGTGTGATGCTTAGGTAAATGTTTGATGTGTGGACGCTATTGATAATGGTTTGTGTAATGTCGGCCTCGATGAAGGCAATGTCGATATAAGCAGATGCGATCAATCAGGTATAGTTTGTTCTCTATTTTATGCTGATTTGATATAATTTTTAGATTTAATAAGTCTCTTAAATTTTTCTTTCGATATAATTTTTAAATTTACAATTCTCTTGAATTTATCTTTGATTTTGTAAATGATATTTTACAGCAACATTGTTAAATTTACTTTTATGTATGTTTATTCGTTACTTTAAATATCAAGTTACTTTGATGCACCTGCCATATTTATCTGTGCATTATCCTAAGGTTGACTGGTAGAGAATTCCTTTGGCATTAAGTCCACCGATAGACATATGTATATAAAGTGCATGAATAAATAATATAATATAATATCAGCCCTGTATTCTATACTGTCCCACTGCTGGGTACGGGCCTCTACTACTGAGAGGGATTAGGCCAAAATTAAGTGTAAATAATTCAAGTAAAATAATTAAAATATCTTATAGAAAATCTTATCGAAGGTAACTAAGGTGTCATATCAATAGATCGCTCTTTATTCAAAGATTATTATGCACTATTACATCCAACTTTATATAGATCAAATCGAGCGCGAACAATTCTCTCAGATTCTATTATATTTAGTTTTAAAAAATATTTGCTAAAAGGGTCTATTCACAGCTAGACATAATGCATGAATGAGTCGACACATGTAACACGAGACCGTGATATCATGGTGTTTGCGATGGGGAGCGTGTCTTTGTCCCCATTTCGTCAGTACGGTTGAGACATGAAATAAAAACTAAGAGATTATGACGATATTCAGCATTCATAATCTGAGAAACATTTTCTATATTGTGTGATATTGTATGTGGTATAGAGTTGGAACATACAGTATTTCTAAGTAAATTAATAATGTAAGCTCTAACGTTCATAATAATTCGCTTCCATGTGCGTCTGTAATGAAAAACAATATATAATTCATACCCACAAATTCATTTGAATAAGGAATGATAAAAATCCAAAAGGAAAAACGGTCGTTATCTTTAAACCTGCCCGTCGTGCCAACGATAATATTTGCAAAAATCTTTTATTCAGACCTTACTTTTCTCATCCCCATCTTAAATATGATACCCACAAGAGTGGATTGCCAACAAAGGGCCATTCTGATTTTGTTTTGACTAAAATCGACGCGGGACGCAGATCTGATTTCACTAAACCTGTTTATTTTGATACAAAAATATTTTATGTCTATTTTTTTCATGTGTCGATAACTTTATTTGCGTCTGATCGTGTTACGGTACGAATGGAAACTTCTAGTACAGAAGCTATTTTGATACACATGTTTTTAACGTTCATATTATGAATTCGATTTTATGATCGTAACCTCTAGAGGAATCTATCCATGAATATCATTATCTATTAAGGGTTTTGCCGTTTTTGTAGATGGTAACTCGTGTGTACTTTTTGTAGATTCGAAGAAAGTCATCAATCTCAACATTCGTTTCAAGATTGCGAGGGCCTTTTATCTTTGTAGATTCTGGATGCCTTTGCAAAGTTTTTTGTTAGTTAACCTTCGGGTTGGGTTTTTGTTTTCGCCAGTTTCTAGTTTGGAAGCAACACACGCTTCATTTATTTTTATTATGTGTGAATTGCGTGAGCTTGATAAACTATTTCTTAAATTAATCGCAGTGCGTTAATAACTTATGTATAAAGTATTATTGCCAAAATAACCTATAAATTTTATTCACTTATTCTAAGATTGGGTTGATTTTAGTCGCCGTACTTTTATTGTAATTCGTTGAACATTTTAACATTGAATATTTATAAAGATAATCAAATAATCCACGTGGCTGAATCTTGAATATAAAATGTTAGAAGTATTCAATAGAATTTGAACTTCAACATCAATATTCTTAATTGTATCCAGAATTCAAAGAGTCTTTATTTGCGGTGAAGCTTGTATCTATTCGTATTGTCACAAATGGTCCGGAAGTTGGACGTAAAGATTCAAATAAACGGCAACAAATAGCAGTTGTATTATGTTTTATGAATGGCGTTTGTGATAGGCTTAAACTATTGAATTTTTGGTAATCTATGCTTCCGCTAGCGAACCTCTGTGGAGCGGTTGATGTAATTTTTTTACACGGTCCAGTCTTCCTTTAGTTTGTTAATGTTGCGTTTTTCTATTGTGAAATATTTCACAATGTCATGGATATCCTATTTTAAGATAGGCAGATGCATTCTGCAGTATTTTTCATAGTTGTTTTTGTGTTATTAGAATTATACTACTTTTGTGCATTCTGTCAAATTAATTGAAATTGAACCATTAAATTCATTAAAGTGCAGCAATTATATCGCGTCACATTTCTGTTCTTATTAAATAAATATTTTACCCTAATTGATTTCCATTAAGTTAATTACGGTTGAAATATTTCCATCGCAACTAAATGGCATTAAAATAAAATTACGAAATGCACCAACTGCGTCATGAAAGAATTTGTTTTTAAACATGCAAATATCGCTTCTCAATGTGGGCGTTCGGGACTGTGGCCACTTAAAAAGTCGATACGAAAGCCGATTCCACCTGCTTGTAGTACTTGAGGTAACTAGTATCTATTTAAGATATAATTTATGGGTTTTCGATGGCACCATTTCAAGTGGTGCATATGGGTAATGGGCGCTTGGGAATGCTGAACTTAAAGAGTCTAAGGTTTAGAATTTGAAGAAGTATTCTGTTGCTTATAGATAATAAAATATGACTTGTTATGAGGAAATTGTAATACATCTCGTTTTCTTCGAAAATTCTTAGTATTTCTCTTCTTAATAGATGATGGAATACCTTGCCTTAGAAGAGAGCTAATCCCCGCAATAAGATATGTTTGCATGATCCCCAAACATCTTGACATTCTATATACCATACAACTTTACCTGTTAACAAAATTCGAGGCTTTCGAGTACCCGAAGCCTACTGAATGAAAGCTTCGCTATCGAAGTAATACGAGCCGGAATCTCGGGACTGCGGGTTAAAATTTCAAAACCGAGTACTCTAAACTCGACTGTCGATTGATTTCAAATACTAGCCGGCAAACCTAGTCAACAACTAGCTCAGCAATTCTAACATGGAAACTGCATACAAGAGTCTCCTCATTAAGAATAATTTTGAATTACGTATAGATTTCTAGGTGCACGTGTTGTTCCCGAGAGTCTGATAAGTACTGTATCTGCTACTAGACAGCATGTTTTTTTTTACTATGGTTTAAAAATGTTTTGGAACCAGTATAGGGGCTATGCTATGAAAAGATTTATATGGCCACCGTGCAGGACCATACAATTTTTTGCTAATTTATTTTGCTGTTATTGTAATTGTATTATATGTACGTGCCTCGTTTAGATTGTTAAGTAGTATAAAAATATAACAAATGACAGTTGTCCATCTAACAGAAGCATCTAAATCATACCTTTCAATCTTCGTTAACGATGTGTAAGCAATGCCAGAAAATATTATCAGCTAGCACAAAACGTCACACGTTTGGACCGAAGCAAATTGTCAAGGCGGAGCAGTTGCGTCAATTTTTTTCGCTTCCATTCGTCCCCATCTCACTGTTGACATTTTGATGCATGATCCAACCTTGGTTATAAACGGCCAAGTAGACTTTATTATGAGGAATGTGGATTTGTCGTTGGTTTGTATTTTTGTCTGTTAAATGGTTTATGAATTTTTTGATAGGTAGGTTTGTGTCTTGTGAAATATTGCACCTTATTTAGTAGTATTTTATATTATTATATCGTGAATAAAGTGTGATAAACACTGGTCGACACGGGAATCTAAAACGTGCAAATAAGTAAATTTAGTAGGTATTCTATGCGTACAAAAGTCAGTCCAACCAAGTACCAGCCACGAAAACTTTGTCCTGATTTTTTGTTCATTAGATAAATTCGATAAATATTTACAGAATAACATTATTCACAAAATACACAATTTGACCAGCCATCAATAACATCATTTGCTAAGAGCACTCATACAAAAACCCGCGTAATTTTATTCAACGCTGAGACGAAAGTATGGGTTTGATAAAATCTGGCAAAAAGCTGAGGTCGTTGGAAAACAAAGGCGTTGTTAGGGAGGGAAAGAGAGGGAACACTCAATGTTCTTTATGCAATAAGGAAACTCTAATAAGGCTTTGAGATAATATGGGCACGCATCACTCTTGTTCTAATGTTGTTATATACTTACATCAGATAGGGGAATCAATTTGAATTAAATGGTATGAAAGATAATTATGAGTATAGAAGTTTTGTTATTAAACCGTAATAGCGCATTTCGTGAGCTCCAGAAATGAAGATATTTAATAAAAACTAGCGAACTTGGAGGACACTGTGAGTCGTCAACATTACTCTGAGTTCCATGATTTCGAAGCTACTCTCTAAGCTATATCAAGTAAAGAATATTAGACGGATTTAGGAGAATTTCCTGCAATATTTCAGTCATATTTAACAATCACAAAATCTCCACCTTCCTTTTCGTCTGTTCTTGCACAATTCAGCGTATTTAGAACTCCTAGATAAAGCACAATCATTTGAAGCACGCTAAACCATTTGCCATTTGCACAACTAGATAAAATCCTGATTGAAGACAGGTTAGGATTTAGCCTCTCGTAACCTGTTAGGGCAATCTTACAATCGTAAAGATTTAACACAGGGTTAGAAGGCTTCAAATAAAATTCCTCGAAGAAAAACGACGTAGAAAGTGATAGTAAAGCCTGATAAAACTGTCAATGTTATCCCTTACGAGTTCAATCAAATGGGCTGAGCGTTTATACTATACGATACGGTGTCAGACCGTTAGGACTTATTGAGGTCTCATGTTTTATGGTGATTTGGGTTTCCCTTCAATAATCTCATAAGGTATATTTGCAGTAAAAATTCTAGCATTAATCAAAATATATTTGATATTCAATTGAAACACCTTGTTGTTAGTCAAAACATGTAAATGTAACTTTTAGAAACTTACCTGATCATAATGGAATAAACGATGCCATACAATCTTAAAATAAAAAATATACACATTACGCATTTATTCCCGAAGGTGTATGCAGAGTCGCAATCAGGGCACCAACTTTTCGCCGTTTTTTCCGATCCATGATGTGATAGGGGGTGAACCTATTGCCATATCGGGCACAATTTCAAGACTTCAGGTTAATACTCAGCAGAAAAATCCAAATATCACTTTACCCGATCCGGTATTCGAATCCAGGACTTAAGTGCGCTGCCATACCGCGCATGCAGTACAACTACGCCACCGAGGTAGTCGAGACTTCGAGACACATTAAAATTATAGGATATTAAAAAATTATATTAATTTTTTTCAATATAAAATTAAATCTGATTCTTCCAATCGGACACGACTTATCGTATCGGTAAATATAAACGTTCCCTTAGAATACTTAAGGCAAAGCTAACCTCAATCGTCTCTGACATTTGAACGGCTATCCAGGCCCGGCCATATTTGATCGCGGTTAAATACGTTTAAATTCAATATTTGCAGTTTAAAGCTGTGCAAATAAAATTGTGGTAATGGCGATTGAGGGGCTCTGTAATAGGATTCTATCTAGATAGGGATTAGATAAGGATGTCGAGTGGGAAAGGTTTAAAGGGCCTTAGTGGAGAAAATGGTGGTACTTAGTTGATTGATACTATTTTAATGTTATTTTGGTTTAAACATTTCCTTGATAAAAAGTTTGAAATGTTTTTTTTTATTGCTTTATATGACGAGACGAGCGTGCCGTTCGCCTGATGATAAGCGATACGACCGCCCATAAACAGCAGAAACACCTAACACCTTGAATTAGAAAATAATGTTTGGTATTCCACTGCGCTCGCTATTCTCAGACATGAGATGTTAAGTCTTATTTTGTCCAGTAGTTACACTGGCTACAACGTTCTTCAAACCGGAACACAAAGTGACTTTACACTGCTGCTCAGCGGAATAAGTTAACATTGCGGTGGTTCCTACCCAGGCGGACTCTCACATATGAGAGACCTACCACCACTTCCCTTACCATCAGGGACAGTAAGGTCGATTTACTGTGCAGGCATAAAAAAGTTATAACTTACAATTTTTGATAAATAAGATGTCGGACGCCCGCCTACAAGGTGGACGGACGACCTGGCTAAGGTCGCCGGAAGTCGCTGGATGCAGGCCGCTTGCAACAGGTTGACGTGGAGATTAGGGGAGGCCTATGTTCAGCAGTGGACTTCCTGTGGCTGAGATGATGATAATGATGAAGATGTTTGAATCATATAAAAAAATCCTTGCCATTAAAACACAGATCTAATATCCTAGAGTGCCTAATTATAAAACCTAGTACCAATATGAGTCTATAAATCCTATAAAAATTGATTCCCTGACCTCTTGTATCTCGGCCAACTCGCGCCATAAACGCCATCAATATCAGATTAAATCAAACAAACAAACACATAAATATCACTTACCTAAATGTCTAGGAAACGGAAGTTTAAGACCGTAAACAAAATGTCGCCTGCAATATTTTATAGCGTTTTATACTTGGCAGAAGTTTGCTGTTGTTTTAAAATAATAATATATGGAATTCTAAAAGAAAATAGTTTAAATAAATTTGACAATAAGGCCACCTCTATCCCTAAAGATGTAGAGGTAGTTGCATTATTTACTGTAGATTACTTTAACGCATATGAGTATGAATGCCGAATTTTCGGCCACGACTGCCAATCTCAACGGAGATCAGCCAAGTGCGCAGGAGACATTATAGTGCACAAGTGTATGCGCAATACACAGGTGCACTCTCTGTTCCTTCATTCTCATAGTCCGATGAGACGACAATCCGACATGATTGAAGAGGGATCAGGCGCAGGACCAACGGCTTTACGTGCTTTTCGAGGTACGGGGGCATCACACCGCTAACCTGACTCCGAGTCACAATTATTGTTGGCCCGACCCGAGATTCGAACCCAAGACCTCAGCGCAGCAGTCGTACTCGTACCGTGTACAATTACCACTACGCCATCGAGGCAGTCATATTTAACGCATATAATCTAACATCTAAGTAAGTATTTTATTCCTTATCAGTATAAAGAACGGGCATAATCCTCCATAAGTCCTTGCTGCGCCTGTCTGTTATAACGCGATAAACTCAAAAATTACACAACATATTTCGATGAAATATGGCATGGAGATAGTTTGAGACCCTGGGAAGTATATAGACTATGTTTTATCCCGTAAAAACATATTGGGGGACACTTATCCAGGAAAAGCTAGTGATATGTATGCTATAGCTATGTTCATATTATGTCTAAAGAGGGACACTGTGTCGAGAATTTTTTAAGCCAAAATCTTCCATATCTATATTAATATGTAAGCTGAAGAGTTTATTTGTTTGAACGTGCTAATCTCAGAAGCTACTGGTTCGAACTGAAAAAATGTTTTAGCGTTGGATAGCCCATTTATCGAGAAAGACTATATAATAAGTTAACAAAAAGCATTTACAAAATACCATGTACTTATATTATACAAAGCTGAAGTGTTTGTTTAAACGTGCTAATCTGAGATGGTACTGGTTCGAATTGAAAAAAAAATCAATGTTGGATAGCCCAGTTACCGAGGAAGACTATAGACTATTTAATAAGTTAATAAAATGAAACATAATAACGCACATTTAATAAAATCAAATCCAACCGCAGTAATCAAACGCATCAAGTTTTTCAATTAATTAGACAAATATTTGTTAATCGAACGAGATGATTACATTTTAAATTCGATTTGTTGATAAATTGCATTTTCCAATTCATGTTAATAAACACTCGTAATGGGCTGTTCGTACATTCGAATTGTGGCTAAATGAAGGTAAACCAACAATCATTCCGTTAATTAATAATTTAGATACATAAATTCCTATTAAACTCGTATTAACTTTATATTACTGTTGCTAATTTACAAAATTATTAATGTTAGATTTGTCTTGTCATTTGGAAAAAATATTGTATATCCAATGTTAGAGAAGCCGTTTCGATGGTTAAAAGCAAAGGCAGAAAGCGTTGAACGTATTTGAATGAGGTTTGGTTAACATTTAATGTAGCAGGGTGACGAACGCAGTGCAGTCCCTATCTTGTAAATTATAGTTCATGCGGTACGGTCCATAAGTTTTCGTGACGCTATCCATCAGAGTAATTGGTTGCTCATATCCTTTTTAGGTTACAAAGTGGGATACTGGAAACCAGGAAAGGACTTTCGCACTTGTGTGGTCTAATTAGAGCCAATAATACTGCACTCAACACTGCACCTTGTTAAATAGTAATAAAGTAAAAAATAGTGACTGGTGCAAATAAACACCATAACTCAGGACTAAGTTCGCTCTCGGCGCCATTTTGATCGAGGATTCGCTGCAAAAAAATTATAGGGACGTACCGATGATTTTATCGATATTTTAAGCAATTAGAGGCTAGGTTATTAGATTAGATATTAAAACTGTTTATGAAATATGATGTATGGAGAAGTGTAACTTTGAGAAAATTGACAATATTGAAGCATTAATATTACTATTGAATGAATATATGTACTGAACAATGTTAAATGAAATATAAATATTTATTAAAGCACGTTTAACATCCTTTGCCTATCATCTTCAACAACGAAATTTTCGAAAAGGGTGTCGTAATATTTAATATGGATTTAAATATACCAAGCAGAATTTTATTCTAAAGTAGTTTTTGCTCCAACCGCATAAAAATCTGGGATGAAAAGTTGCCTAGATACCACTCAAGATTACTCGTAATATGGCTTAACCAAACCTTAAAATTAGTAAAAAAAAAATCAGTTTAGTAGTTGCTGAGCTTAGCGCTTTCAAACAAACTCTTCATATATTAGCCAACAACTTTTTATTATAGTAAAAAGGTGAATCCACTTAGATAATTCCACCGCAACATTAGACTGTATTAAAGTAGCTTCTAGCCATTAAAGCTCGATTTAATACAAAATATACGCCGGCCTCGCTTTCCTTGCGTGACAGCAGGCGTTTTCCTTTAAGAATGAGTAATAAGTACAGTTGAGTCTCATTTAATTAACGTCACAAGCGTGGGAGGGAGATGTACTCCTTTGAGTTAATTATTTACGTTTCTCGCTATTGCTCGTTTTGACAAAATCATTATGTTAAGGTTTAGCGTGTTTTGAAATGGGCTATTTATGTGGGAAGTTGAATGTAAGAATAAAAAGTTTGTATAATTCTATGTACGGTGAATGGTTCTTCGAGTTTAATCTGAATTTTATATCAGAAGTGTGAAGTTAAGACGCAGTTGTTATGGATAGACATAAATAGTGTTTTAAATAATGAGTCGATAAGTATAATATGTAATGTATTAATCCTATAGCGGAGCATATTGACTCGGAGAAACTATAAAAAACTATTTAAAAATATAATCGCTAAAAAATATGCATCTGAAAATAAAATAAACTATTCAATATATTTGCATATCGAATACTGTACATAAATATTTTGCAAACAAACTTTGATATCGATACTTGTTTAAACATCCCGACGACAGCTTTTAAATGCCTTTAACAGTAATTATCGCACAGGGAACGGGTCTTTCTAGATCCATGCAATCTAAAGTAGATATGCCTAGGTCTCAAGACTTAATTACTAAGAAACATATCAATGCAAGTCTAAGCTTAACTTTTCCTTAATTACTGGGCATGCGCATTTAAATTATTCGTCGACTGGCATACATTGTTTATGGATAGCTTTATTTTGTTTATTAGTGTATGCTCTGTGAGTATAAATCGGTTTGTTTTGACGTGCAATGGTATAGTATAAAAAAGTCGAAGGGCTTACAATTTGATGATGATATATGTTGATGGCAAGAACATCACCTATTTAACAGTAACATTTCCAGAACAGAAGTCCTCTTTGGGTAGTGTCTTTGTCAGGCCACCCTGCTTATAATAGATAAGTCCATGCCTTAAAAGGAAGCCACGGGGCTCACCTAGTTAATAATTTGAACGTAAGTTTGATATGCTCCGCGCCTTTAATACTCTAATAGATGATCATGAAATTTTGCATATGTCAGGTATACAGAAAGACACATTCATCCAGAAATAAGTACTGTTCCCGTGATATACAAATTGATAGACTAACCCCCTTATTCATAATCCGTTTTTATCTAAGGACGGAGTAAAGCTGTGATAACAAGCCTGTTTCTCAGTGCCCAACGACACTGAGAAATAGACATAGGGCCGTTGTGATTGGTTATTATTGTTGTATTTCAATATTAGCCAATCACAACGGCCCTACGTCTACGCACTGCGAAGACTGCCATGCCGTCAGCACTGAGAAACAGACTTGTTATCACAGCCTTACTCGGTCGTTAGATAAAAAACGTCTATGAATAAGGGGGTAAATCTACATTGACGTATCCCTTTACATACTCTCGCTTCCCTGGAGAAGGGCGGGCTCCCCACTTCGAAAAGCTACAAAATTAATAAAATAAAATAAACTACATAAATTGTAAGGTCCTTATTGCGCTCGTTATCTTGAAAGATATGTATATCCATCACCTTAAGTATAATTCCCATAATTTCCAATAATTGCAATGTCTATCCTTTTAACTCAAACAAATACTTACCCACCGCTTTTTGTTGACAGTATGCGCATACGAGAACCGTACCAACAAGAAAACAACCTTATGCCATCATTAATAAGTAACACATTAGCAATACCAGATGCCATTTTTATTATTCCCAACATAAAACGCAGGCTTTTAGCCCTTAGTACTTAAGGCTCTCGTAGCATCGATTAGATACTAGTAATTGCTTACCCCTTAGCTACAACGTGATAATATGCAAGTAGAAGATATAAATATTAATATAATTATCGAATAAATGTAGTCACGATAAGATTTGTTATAACTATGTTGTTAGTGAAACTGGTGTCGGTGGAAAGTCGGTGAGAAAATGTTTACGACTTTCTACGATGGTCTTTATCTAAAACTCAACCGTGTATTCATATTTATATCACTATTGTCTGTTACTGCGTTAATGTCGTAGTTTACGATGTGAGTGCAGTGCTGAGGTCTTGGATTCAATCATCAGATCAGGCATTGTGTTTTTCTACTATCATTTTCTTAATATCAGCTCGGAGTCTGGAATTTGTAGGGTCGTTCCCTATCACAATCAAAGAATAAAATACACACTTTAGAAAGTGGGTGCACCTCTGCCTACCCTTTTGGGGGTAAAAAGAAATGTGTGTGTGTGTGTGTGTGTGTCTACAATAAGTATGGCAAATTGTGTGAATGTTTATATTCTCAGTCTTGCGCTCGCAGTCAATTTTAGCAAACTCATTGATCCAGTTTCCATTGATCTCCATGTTAGTTAATTTCAAATAATCTGATATGAAAGTAAAGACAATAGAATCATCATAATAGCCATAATTAATTAAATAAATAATATTATGCCCATATCATTTAGTCAACCAGTTATAGGCAAAATATCAAGTGTTTACCGTTTTACTCAAAAAGATAACTTAAAAACTTAAAACAACCAACTTACGCAACTTTAAACGGTCTATTTCAGCCTCCGCCCCTTCTATATACACTTCTAATACATTTTTTCCAGGTACAAATTTAACTTTGTTAATTTCATTCAGACTTGACACGACTAATCTCAACATTTTTTTCTTTATGTTCATCAGTATTGCCCAAATCCGTACTCACGGAACCGTCAAATAAGGGTTATATTTATCATTTTTCTTCGGACTAACAAGGAGTTTATTTCGTTAGTATTTGGGCGGAGTCGGTCATGGTTTGTTTCCCTTGTTATTATCGTTGCATTCATTAGAATTATTAAAGCAATCAAATCTAATCAATATGCACCCTTTGTTTATATCATGATTTTGAGCGGCTCGTATTCTTAGTTTAATCACTTCGATCTTACAGACAAAGGCATGTCTTTTTTGAAGATGGTTTTAACTGTCCATCTGACAGATCTTGACAGTTGTTGGTAATTATTTCGTTTGTCTCAAACTGCTTCACAAGACACTAAGGTGATGGTCCCAGGTTTAAAGGCTTCTGTACCTACATAATGACGAATGACTTTGACTGATGTTGGATACGGGTAGCATCCAATAGGTCGATCTGGAAATTTTTGGGGGAGACCCATGCTCAGCAGTGGACATCATGCAGCTGATGATGATGATTTGATGTTATACTTTGAATTAAGTACATATACAATGAAGTTTGAGATCACTTTCTTTATCTACCGTCCTTATAAGACTACATTCTGTATCCAAGTTCCAACTTCTGTACAAATGACCAACGCATTGACATTTTGACAGACAAAAGATAAGGTATCGCCCAAGGTAGCTGGTACGTCTGTTATCAATTTTTAAATGTAAGTCGACATGGCTTTATTAGGAGCAGGGATGTAATTGATTAGGCTGCTGGCACACGACACGAGTGGGCGGATGACCGATCGACCGTTATCGGTTTTGTTTGACGCGGGCCTATTTTGTCCTTTTTTAAGTCCGATGGATTAGGGAACCTTTTTTTGATATTTTAAATATTATTGGGTAGGATATTTGAAATATTCAAATTCAGATACGTAGATGAAGAACGGAAAATACTTGGGTGGAGAACAATCAATCTTATAAAGGAATTTAATGTTATTTTAGTTATAGTGGCAAAAACTTTATTAGCAATACTTTTACGTAATATTTAAACCAAATTACTCTTATAGGACTTTCTAAATCGATTCTATAGATAAATGTAACCCTAGCAATAGCAACAATGTTTAATAATCTAAAAATGTCTAATAGCGTGTTCTAGCGCATTTTCAATATCCATCGAAGTCTTTTATTTTTATTTTGAAAATTACCAACTTTGCACAGCGTTCCATTAAAACAATCCTCAACGTCAAACATTTACTTTAGACCGCTTTTATAAAGTGTAATTTCACTAAAGGCTCATCAGCTGTCTTATTAATCTTTGAAAGTTAGTATTTCAGAGGAAATTCTGGTATTAACTTTAAGTTAATTAATTATTATCATTATTTATACAAAGCGGCTGTAGGATTTAATCGTTGTGTGTTCGGTCACTTTTGTGATACTGTTTTAATATTTTTGCGGTCTTATATTTAATCTAATTTTAACCCTAATCATAACCCTGTCAGTAAAATCTTACCCCCTTATTCATAGACATTTTTATCTAAGGATGGAGCATTGCTGTTATAACAAGTCTGTTTCTCCGCTTCGTTTATCTGACGGCTTGCTGTTTGTTCAACTTTGTTTATCTGACAGCTAACTAGATTCAAGTTGTATCTCAATGTTAGCCAATCACAACTGCCCTATGTCTACGCACTGCGAAGGTTGCCATGCCGTTAGCACTGAGAAACAGACTTGTTATCACAGCAATGCTCCGTCCTTAGATAAATAACGTCTATGAATAAAGGGGTTAGTCATTATTGTATTTTGAAGTATTTAAACTACCTACACGGATTTACTTAAGATATCATAGAGAAAAAAAAATCCCCAATAACCCATAAATCTTCCATAAGTTGTGAATAACTTTGCTAATCCCACGCATACGTTCAAAAATCGAATAACATAAAGTAATTTTATCGCGTCCACTTTACAAATCGTCCGTGACGGGCGTGTTTGATCGGCCGACTCCGGCCGTCTATTAGAAAAATTGCTCGTTCCATTTTTGAACGTTAAAGACGAAAAAAGGGTCCGAGATCTGAGGTCCGAGACGAGCCGCAACAAAATGAAGAAATTAACTGGAAATCGGTGAAACAGCGCAGAGATGACTTAATCGGTTGCTCGTAAGAACCTGTTTTTTTTCGAGCGCCTCCAGTTGTTTGTAATGCCGACCATGATTGTTTCTGGTGCTATCATAATGTATTTTTTTGTGCGTAAAGGTCTGATTTGGATATATTAGGTGCTTGGGTTTTGGTTTGAGAGTTGGGATGTAAGTTATTTCTTTACAATTTAATGCGAGCAAAATGTTTTACTTATTTAAAGGCTGAGAGATTAAATATAACTAGACCAGATATATAAAAAAAAAACTAGATTTCGGATTTTATAGCGGTTTTTTATATTACAATATATTAATTTTATTATTCATATAATTATTATAGGTGTTAAAAAATGTATTATTGTAAAATGTAGGTATTGTAACGTTGACATCGAAGGAGTCTTCGAAGCGTCGCGTCGGGAGAAAATTATAACATTAAAACCGCTATACAATCCGAAAGTTAGTTTTATTTCGATGTCTAACATTCATGGATTTAAATTATGTTGAATAGTAATTCTATTGCCAGTCTTTTAGTATCAAGCAACTTGCGAGCCACTCATATGATAAAAATATAAAATATATCTGAAAATTAAAAAAAAAACATATTAGAGAGGTGCTAAGCTAGATATATACCGTAATACCGGTGTTCAACATGAAATATTAGCGCGGGCCATAGTTGCATATAAGATCACGAGAACCCTTTGTGTGGAACAATCTATGTACTTACGAACTGTTTAACCACATACCTGATGTTGTTATAAAGCAATCTATGAACAGTAAGTACATACATATAATAAGTTTCTTTTGGCGCGGTGCCAATTTTTATAGATTTTTTTTGCTAGAGGCAGGATGTATTTTATGTCCGTTCGGATATCGACCACCGTGCACGAGTGTTAAAGCCCGCCATAGTGGTCTGTGTAAGTGTGTCGCGTTTCGGGATCAGCCTGTGGTACATCCGGTTCCAACAGGCCGGTATAATTGTGTCGACTGTTGAGGGGTAATCATCTTTCGTAAGTCGATGTTCTATTAGACACCACTCCACTTACTATCAGGTAAGAGGATGGCAAAGTGACCCGAGTTTGCCGTACCCCTTACAAAAAAAAATGTATCCTGAGTAGTTTTATCATGGCATATCATAATGACTAAACGATACGATGGTTTGTGTATAGCCGAAATGTTATATTAAAGTTTTATAAATAAACAAACTGCTTCAGTAATATTGTGGGCGCATTATCAATTTTGGCAATAAACGTTTTTAACTATTATTAAAAAAGGTTTTACAAAAACATTCTATTACAAAGTATACTACAATGTAGCTCGTTCCATGGATTCAAAAACACAATCAAACACGAACCTCCGTCGTGAAAGAGCCCTCAGCGCTCAAAAATATAAAACACAAATGCATCATGAGAAGCTAACGCCATTCGCATGTTCCTCCCCATCTCTCCCATTGAGACGAATTATTATTTTTATAGTGCCCCGTGTTCAGATAGATTGCCCGTGATTTGAGGCTTTTAGGGTTCTCGTATGATTAACGGCGAGAATATTACGGGAACGGGAACATAATTTTATTACTAGGAATCAAAGGCGAATAGTGATTTTGACGATTAAATGAAAATTGACTTAAATAAATTAAATATTGGTTTCATTTTTGCTTTAAGGCGATGAGACAAATGCGGGTCCATTTGCCCATTCTTGATATCTATCGCAAACCATTTAACAGTTTTGATGATTTATTTACTTAATTTGTAATGATTTTATATGATATAATGACTTTTATCAAAACAGTCATCATAACGAAATTTCGCATTTTAAAGATAATCATATAAATCATCATCATCATCAGCCGCAGGATGTCCACTGCTGAAGAGCCTCCCCCAAATATTTCCAGATCAACCTATTGTAAACGTTCCGCATCCAGCGACCTCCTGCAACTTTTATGAGGTCTACTGTCCACCTCGTGGGTGAACAGATGATTAACAAAAAACTATGAATTTCAGTTCGAAAGGAGACGATACATTATACAGGGTCATTTTGACATTGCGTTAATAAATGAAACCACATACTCGTCTTCACCTTCGCTGACATGATGCCAAAAATTATCGATAATAACTAATATTTTCACGGAAAATCCAGGTTTATCTTTCTGATTTTTTGATCATTTTAGTTTAATGCGAATATGGCGTGTCCGTGGATGTATTTTTGACTGAAAGTTGTATTATGTTGCCACTGTAACGAATTATCTTAGAGTAGTAGTAGAGGCATTAGGGCGCGTAAAATTAAAATTACTTTTTGTTAATATTTATTTTGTTCGGAACTTACACTTTTTTATTTTACATCTACGGCTCAAGTAACTTATTGTAAAGTATTATTTCCAAGTAGATAAATATATTCTTTCATTTAGTAACGCGATGTCAAAATGGCCCTGTATACAGTGCAAGTAGAAATTCAACCGCAATAATAGTCAATTACGGGCATACTTTCGAATCAACATGAATGTCTTGTCTCCACTGGCTATCATTAATCTCGGAGTTGTGACCTTGTCAAGTGGACCCCAATCTGTATCGTCCGACATCTATGACAGGAGAATCCGATTCGGTCGTGAGTTCAATGTCTTTTTTATATTTTACGTTTGTGGTTGACTTAGGATCGTTGTGTTAAAATATTTTAAATAAAGTTGTAATAATTATTACCATCCTATGTTTTGTACCTACATTCAATTTAAATAAAAGATTATGATGATGATAATAATTACAATAAAAAGTTACTAAATCATAATGTGAAAGGGAATTTGAACGTTATATGATAATGTAAACAAAAGTTATTTTAATTTTTCTTATATCGAGTGTGTTTGAAAACAGATCTAAAACTTTTAATATTTGTGATGTCTATTTATGATACCCTAGTATTCCATAAGCATTCGTAGATCTACAACTAATCTAACATACTTTACTTCTTGTCCATGATAGGTAATACACACAATATCCAGATCCGAATTGTTCAACTAATGAAAAAAATCCTAAAAAGTATTTCTTATGTTTACGCGAATGTGAGACATTTAATTAAACTATTTTACGGATTTTATCGCGGTTTTAATATTTTACTTTTCTACCGATGTTTCGAAGACTTTACAGCCTTCATGGTCATGGGGACATCACAGCCCCGCGATAAAATCCGTAAAACAGTTTAATTTAAATCCTAAAAAGTCATACAACTGTACATCAAACCTACTCTCGCGCTAACTGCATCTAGATCTAAAGCCGAGAAGACTTAACATCTTAACTTAGATTTAGCATGTTCTAAAGCGCTAACTACAAGCCTGTCCTAGTAAGGAAATGCCAGTTTATGTTCAGTTACGTTGTAGTGAATCAACTTAAATGGTTAATACAACTGTAATAAAATTACCATAAAATGGTTTCGCGTTAGTGCTGTACCCGATTGTGATATTGAATAGCATGAAGATATTTAATATGCTGCTAATGTAAAGAATGGGGGCGTTTTCGAAATGTTTGTTGGTAGTTTGAACGTATATGAAATTTGAATGTGAGTAGGTGAAGCTGTTTTTGTTATTGCTTTAAGTGACGGGACGAGCTTGCAATTCGCCTGGTGGTAAGCGATACGACCGGCCATTAACAGTAGAAACTAAAAAACCATCCAACACCTTTAATTACAAAGAATTGTTTGGTATTCTGCTTGCTACTAGGTTAAGTCTTATTATGTCCAGTAGTTACACTGGCTACAATGTTCTTCAAACTGGAACTCAACTCACAACAGTTACATACTGCTACTTGACGGCAGAAATAGACATTGCATTGGTGTCTACTCAGGCGGACTCTGACATATGAAAGACCTACCACCAGTACGGTTATGGATGCCGGGATGTTTTGTTCTCCAATTTATTGCGTTTACTATAAACGCTTTAATTTTTTTATTGTATAAAACAACAAAATTATGGACGGAAACACAGCACTGTAGATTGTTCCGTGGAGCCGTAGTTCGAGGCAAGTTGGTGTTGAGTGCAAAGCCAGCATAATTCTGGTAAATAACCAAGAGTTTTATTTCTCGTGTCAGTATTATATTTCAGATATATATTCTCCTTATTCAGGCCCAGCGTTTGCGTAGTATTCATGACAAAAATAAACAATCATAACTAGTATCTATAGTTACTTATTTAACAAAATTTAATAAGCCCCATTTAAATGTCTAAAATTATCTTCTGTACATCGTTTAATTTCTAATACTCTTCGCTGACCTCATCGTATGCCCGATTGAAGCATCTATCACTTTGACACAAATCCATAATATTCACAGATTCTGCCTGCTGCTTACCTTTGCTTTCCACACCGTCTAGCTTATGATTCATAGCTACATTTAAATATTTTCTCACATATTTTATCTCTATCAATCGTTTCGAACGAATATCAACCTTAAAATTACCAGGATTGCGTTGTATTTGTAATGATGTACCATTAATATTTGTAGTGGAATTGCCGTAGACACCGTTAAAGGTATGTATCAACGTCAATAACTTGAGGTCAAGTGTGTTAACGAAGGCTTCAGTGCAGAATTGAATATTCATAAGACGGTATACCTAACATCCGTGAAATGGTTTTGTACTTTATTTAAAGATTATGATTAAATGGACAATTAAAGTCTTAACAATCAAGTCTATGATTCTGGTTCGAACTTTTCTTTAATTGCTGTTATTATTCCATTTCGACCGAAATTTCCATTCTTGTATCGATTACCTTTGTTCGCGTGGGAAAAGTTGATCCACTTAATAACTTTAATGTTTTGCTATTGGCGAAAATATTTGGTATAATGTGCAGACGTTTTACGATAGTTATTTTAATGGAAACATTCGGGTTGGACTTAAAAAATCGCGTCATAAAGTAAGTTTTTTTATAGATGTGACGGCAGAGATAAAAACGATGTCAAGTCTGAGAAAAATACGGACGATTTTACAAGAGGCATTCATAAATAAAACTTTCGTGTTATTTTTAAAATACAAATTCACTAAAGTGCTCTGAGAAGTCTCGAAATATGATTTTAACTTTTAAAATCTCGTCAAAGACGTAGCCGATTTTAATAAGAAACAGACTGCTAAAACTATTTAATATTCTGAAACTATTAAAGTTATGGAAAACAAAGATAAAAGAAGAAAATAAATCTAAATAAAGCACGTAATCCTTTTACAAAATGAATGTTTATTTAACATTATAAATTAGATACAAAATACAAATTCCATCCAATGATTTTGATACGTAAATGAGCTAATTTATGTAATGTATATCAACATAAATATTTGATATCACATAAACGTGTCCAATAAAGTATTACGAACAAATTGGTACAACAATCGGTGAATGGCAATAATGATGTGTCGTAAATAAATCGTAGGCACAATGCCGATAGCGATGGAACATTTTAATGACACCTGATACTCTAGTATGATTACACGGCTAAGGATAATCGTAAACTTGTTCATGTAACCGACAATAGTATTGAGTGCTCCCCATTTTGTTAATGCTATAGTCCCCAACTTTTGTCTTGGCTCAACGCACTCGACAATAAACGAGGTGGCGGCTCGTAAACTCACTTTATCGACATTTGTCCAGCATTGTTTATGGGCTTGCAGGATTGCTTTTTGTGATTGATTCGAGTTCTTAATAAATTTCCCCTTGGATTATAACACTACGGAACACTGTCAGTCAGTTTGTTTTATGTCTTGGTATTAAATTTGGATTTAAAGGCGTCCTAATTTATTGTTCCGATCGTTCCGGATAAGAGTCTTCTTCGAATCAAATTTATCATCGAGATTTACCACGGTCTTTATAACTTTATTATGTTTGAGGGGCGATGGTACCGGTTTTAGATTTGTCTAAGGTACTTACGCGAGCGAGTTTGTGCTTTTTACAAAAATAACTTCTAATCAAATCAGCCCGAAGCAAATGGATATGGGATGCCGACAAAACACATGTAACGCACCCGCTACTAATGAACCAACAGCGATATTAGCGTGATAGTTTAAAAAAATCATCAATTGCTTAAAAAATACACTTAGAGCCAACAAAATAGGGTCCATATTCGATTGTGCGCAAAGCATTTCGTGATACAGAAAGTTTGAAGAGAGCCTGTTGTGGTACAAGCATTCCTCTCGCTTAGTTAATTAAGACATAGATTATCAAACGTTTTGGAGTAGTAAATAAAATTGTAATCTTTTACCGTATAGCATAGGCGTCTCAATAACACGGCGTTATCTCGAAGCTGTAAGCCGAAACGTATAACGCTTCTTTGATCCCACACCTACGCATACATTTAAATAGTAATACTTTACCAATATAATACTAATGCACTGTCAATTTTTAATGCATCTTCCGATAGCAACAAGAAAGCTTAAATATATAACACTAGTTGTTTTATGTTTTATGATCTTTAATTGTTGTTTTTACTTAATGGATTGTTGATATCATCTTCTTTTTCAGGTATGCGGCGTCATTGAAGAGTAAAATAAGGTTCGTTTTGACACTTGCTTTATTGGAATACTCATTTTCTTATCCTTTCTCATTTCTATCCTCATTTCTCCGGGTAATTTCGCCTAAAGTCCAGAAGATATAAGTCACGTCAAAACTTTCCTTTAAACATTGCAGGAGAACGCCAGAGCCAGTACAAACTGATTAAATACTTTAATCTTTATTTACTGGGACGTCTGTGCAGACAATTTTGTTTTGCGATTTATTGTTCAACTTTTAATGAGCCCCGATGAAGTTCTGACTAACTTGAGGGATATTTTGCAACTGTCAACTATTCAAGAAGACCTTGGATGAAATTCTTCCTTTTGTTCTTATAATTTTCCTTTTATGGTCGGTAAAGATTTTTCAACATAGCGTGTTATTTTAGTGCGGGTTTGTGACAATAAAGACTTGTGTGTTACATCGCGCACAAGTAAGTGTAGTTTGACTCCAAAATTATAGATAAACCTCATCCTATATCCCACCGTTAAATCATTTACAACTTTACTTTTACTCAGCGTACTAACAATAAAAATGTTATCGCTCATTGTTAATCACCTTTAATTTGTCTCAAATACATTTTAAACTTTAAATATCCATCATGTCTCAATCTCAGCCAGACCGGGCACTATTAAGCTACTTACAACAATTTCCATTATAACAACACCAGCATCATTACCTATGACATGTTTCTTATGATTTCTTTTATTTTAATACCGTCTATGCCTAATGGATCAAGAGAAACAACAACATCAATTTTCACATCACCAGCTTGAGGTTTATCTTTATCTACTACGTCTGAAGGGTCATTTTAAGTTTCATCAACGACACGCTTTAGTTTGTGTGGGTAAAGTGAAGAAGTCATTTCGACGTTGTCACTGATGGTTTTTCAAATATTGACCGCCGTGCGGCCATTATCTATGAGAGGGCGACGTCAGTCCAGCGACCGAGTGATAAAGACCGATACGGCGGCCTGTCCAAAAAAAGTCTGTTTGCTTTTGCGTCTGTGTTTGTGTTCCGCTGATATTAAAAGGTGTGGGGTGTTTTTTTAATTAAAGTGGACATCAGGGATAGTGTTGCACGTAATGTAGTGAAAGCCCTGAGTTTACTCTGTTAAAATAATGTTACTAATGGCTCGCTTGGTTGTTTTGTAACGGTCAATTAAATAATGAATAAGTCAATATTTTTTTTAAATACCGATATTATGGAAGTACTTTTCTGTTAATAGTATGAAGCTTATCCTAATTGTTTGTCAGATCTTTAAAGACTTGAATTTAACTTTGCGCTTTATGTAGGTCAATTCCATTTTCAGAATCATTGCTCTATTACATCTACCGAATTTAAGAACATCGTCTAGGACAGCAAACGTTAAACGCAACCTATTTAGAGCAGCTACAAAAATGTTATTTTCATTCAAATTAACTGGATTAAGACGTCCTTATCTCATCCAATAAACGTCCAAATACTCTCGTCTAACAATTATCTCGGGCATAAGTGTGGAAACCAAACTAATAAAGATCGCTTTCTCCCCTCGAATCTTCACATTAATTGTCCCGAATGCAGACCACTTAACACATTATCGAAATTAAAAAAAGGTAATCCCTCTCATACAATAAATCAGGAAGTGTTTTGGAGTGGGTTTTGTTGGTAGACTATGTTAAGGAACTGATTAAGACGATTTACAGCGTTTTATTGATAAACTTGAACTTTACCGCCCGGAATTAATGTTTTGTGAAATGGAATACTAGTAACTATACTTAGAGAATTTTATAAATATCCAAATATATGTAGCCTATGTTGAAGGTTTTATATATAATATCAATTTAGCTGGCTGATATTGTAAATGTCTTTGTGGTTTCCATAACGATGGAAAAATATCAAAAAAGAAATGGTGTTACTACTATACTCGTACATACGATGTAACGTAAACTCTGCTAATAGTAAATAAACTATTCAGTTTATAAATTCTTAGAGCATTATTACTCTGCAACCTATCCCAATCCTAACAGCCTATATAGGTGTAGAATAAACATTTAATAAATTAATTTTCTTACAGTTTTAAAACGGAATTAAAAAGAACAGAGATACAGGGAAAACACATGAAACCTGTAATTGAAAGAACGAGTGAAGCCACATTAAAAGTCATTGCTATAAATCGGTAAAGAACCACATGTGTTGAGACGTGATTAGTTACAGACAGACATACGAGAAATGATTCTCAGTGTATATTTCACCACTTTAATTGGGAACAAATGTGGATGATGCATATCATAGCGTCGTTCATTTTGGAGATTTATTTTGACATTTTTAATATTTAAGACGCTGAAAGTTTGAAGATAAATGGTATAATCAATTTTGGGTTTTCAGTGGTTCATTTTATTATGATAGTGTAGAAGATTGATAGGTCAAGCTTGGTTGATAATTATGAGCGTCAATTAATTATAGAATTCGGAAAATCGAAACAGTGTTCAATAGTGAATAGAATATAATTGGTACGAAGTAATAGTTCCTATCAATGGCGAAGGGCATCGATATATATTTACTACGTACTAGATCGCGTTCCGAACACACTGTTTTCAACTGAATTGTATTGTAATCCAATATTTTGGTTGCCATTTTACTTATACTCTATTTAAAGCGCTTTAGCATTTTAAAAAGTTTGGTTCGACGATGATTGATTTGTTAGCGCTGCAGCGAACTTGTGTTCAAAATCCAGATTTCGAACAAATTGTTTATATGGTCGTTCGTGTGTCTATACACACGAACCTATAATAATACGTAGAATATACGTTAATGGCCAAGGGTGAAATTCTCCGAAAGGGAATCCAAAACAACATATAGAAAGAAGAAAAAGAAAGAAAAAGAGTTTTATTATTGGCACAAAATGCAGTTATAAAAAATAAAGGGTTTTTTTTACAAACAATTAAATTAATGTGCCAACAATGGGCATATAGGTACTACTAATATGAAGAAATGTGGTCTGCAAATCAATGTAGTGTTAATTAAATTTTACATAAGTCACGATATAAAGGCAAGAATCGAGTATATGGGCTCTTCGTCACTGATTCTTTAATTTGTATAAACCCGATGTTAAGTTTAAAATGACCTAATTGAGAATATTTCCATACTCAAACCGGTCACTTGAAGCTAATATCTTTTATTCAAAACGTAAATAAGAAGGAATACGTTTTACCTGGTATATTGCAAAAGTATATTAAAAAGATTGTAATTATGATTGATGAATTCAGAGAAACAGATCGTTACCTTTCTGATGGAATGAACACTGATTCCTGGCCAATAACAGTTGCTGATTTTAATGTTTTTTTTTTATGTAGTTTTTTATTGTCTGTCTTTACTAAGTAATTTATTTTCTAAAGAATTCGTATTCATCGAGGGCTTGTAAGTGTAAAATCTTTTCCATAATCACGGTTAACTAATAAAAAAAATTTTTGTTAAAAAGCGATAGCATATTTCAATCTATGATCAACGGATTAAAGAAGGATTTATTACTAAATAACTCATATTAAACATCAAGAAACTTAAATAATTTAATGCCCACCATAAACCATCAATTTAATTAAAACAAATAATACAGCGTTAATCTTAACTTATGAGCAAACATAGGAGATGCTATCTCAAATCATCGGCTATTCGAAGAACCATTTACACAATAACTTTAATTACACCGACGTGCAAATCGAATGGTCAGACCTTTGTGAAGTAAATATAAGTTTGACTTATGACTCCGAAGGTGTGGTATTGATTAGAGATTTGATCTTAGTTGTAATTAAAGTAACTTGTGATTATAGATATGATTTGGTAGATAGAATGTTTTTTAACTATCATAAAGTATTATTAAAATATTGCCACGTATATAAAGCACAATAAAGCACATTGACCCTTAAGAACGCAGTGACAGGTAAAGTGTAGTAACTTAAAAATAAAATAAACAAACACAAATTAAAAAGAAATATTAAGATTCGAATTTTTAAAATAAAATATTTTTTTTTTATTTTATTAATATCACATTGTTGATTTTCTTATAGTATTCACTGATGTAACTTAGAAAACAATGGTAAGTGTCGTGTATTTTATATTTAATTTCATGACAATGATGTTCTAGTTATAATTTCATGATGGATTAACAAAAAAGAAATATCGATACGTAAACTAAATAGAACTAGCATTTGTTCCCGACTGAGGAATAAATAACCTATCACAAAATAGGTCCGGTGAACTATCAGCGCCTATTATCTTTCGAAGACTTTCTTATAACAGAAAATTAATTCATAAAATTAAATTTCATCCTATTTGTTATAAGTTGACTTCCTGACATTATGGTTTAAAGATTATTACTGAGACGGAATAAAGCGTCTTACCCGAGATATTTTAAATCCTCTATCTGCAACTAAAGGTCATAATTACTTAACCTCAGAGCTAAGTAACATGTTGAAAATGAAAAAGCCAACTACCAAGTTGAACCGCGGTGATGCTTTAAAAAAACAGATTAAAAAGCCAACAGTCTTAGCTGAGAGCGGTAAAGACGCGCCAAGTTGACAAGATTAATTTGAAAAGTGCATCCCGCTAGCTAGAAATGCTCGGAGCTGTATAAAATTATGTAACTTAACCGTCTTGTATAGGAAATGAAGTGGTTTAGAAGTTATGTTAAAACTGAGAGCCTGAGAACAACACGGTGCATTAAAAGTATTGGAAGGTTCGAGACACTGATTCTTAAATATTGAATAGTGTGAACACAAACAGTTTTAATAAATATTGCTACAAAGTGCTTGTTCTTTTATTATTTAACTTTAAATTATAAAAATAGCAAAAGCACATATACTAATAATAATGTTTTGTGATTTAAAAGTAGGGGAGGCAGGGTATGAACGTATTTTTTCTTTTTACTTTTGATGCCCATGTCTAATATTTATTCTAATTTAAAAAGACATAAAGGCTCATTCTCCTAGATTATCCATTTCCTACTCTACGATAGGCACACACTGATATGCTCTTCATATTAACCGTCCAAGCCGCACCATCAGCCCGTCAAGCTTCATAATTCAAAAAAATAATAACACCAACTAAAAAACATCCAAAGATGGCAATAACTGGCAAACGCAGTTAACTGTACTTCATTTCTGTGTACAGCAAAGTGCAGCTTTTATAAAATGTATTATTTATTTTTCATAAAAATGATTAACACACTCACTGTATTGCAAGTAGCTGGCCAGTCGCAAGTGATGCGGGTTTGTGAGATAGGGTAGGGCTATGAAACTGGCTAAAGTGCCAAATATTTTATTGATATTTAGAATACTGCGTAGTGGCATTTTTTGCGAAGTCTATTCTTCATGTAGGAACTAATAGCGACATCATGTGTTTCATACTAATATATTTTTTAACACAAATCTTTTGCGCCATGGAAAAAAATATAGGTATGATAGGATGGAAGTGAATTTTAAAATACAGCCAAATAAAATTAATCTAAATTCTAAGATTATTGAAAATAATACACCATGACTTACGATACAAATGTAGAAGAACAGCACAAAAAATTCACCCCTTTGGGATCAAATTAACTTTTACGCTTGGGATTCGGAGCTTAGGAACAAATTTGACATTTTTGACAGATATTCGTTATAATGTGTTTGACACATTTACTATTTAGAATGGACAAGAAATGTGGACTATAAATATTTTTAATAAAGATGAATAGCCTAACAATATTACATGAATCAATATATGCGTACTAATTTAATTTTAAATATTTTTTTATACAATTTAGTAACATTTAAAGTTACAAAAAAATACCGTATTATGTTATTAATTAAAATTTGTGAGTGGTAATATTTTTATCTATACTTTTTGGTATAAACCACACGCAGATCCATATTCTTTCCAAATTGTTTGCAGATCTAGTGGCCTCGTAAAAAGCCCTCCACGTCTCATCAGAGCTTCTGTCTTGCAGCATTCTTAAGTGTTGGCCGTGCATTGGAACGGGTTTAGGGCAAAAACTGAGGATCTTGTAACGGCATTCATAACAGTTTTTGTCACCTGTCGTCTGCGTAGTCGGTATTATGTTCATAATGGCGATGCTTTGTGATTTAAAACTAGGGTTTCATAAGATCTCATGTGCTGATAATGTTGAGAAATGTTGATTGAGGTTCGTTGGTCTTCTGGAAGTTTAAAATATGGATGTTTTGAGTTATTCGAAAGTAGATTTTGTTTTTAGAGAAACTAGTAACTTATTTAATTAAAATAATATCGATTTATATTTCCAAAATGCAGAGAAATAAAAATGTGTGTTAAATTGAGTATCCAACTAAATCCATCACTTAAAAGTAAGAATGAAAATTTAAAATTACCACTAAAATTAATTACTATACCGAAAAAACCAGTACAACATATCGTTCCTTAAAACCTTGATTAAATCTCTAAGCTTTATAATCACAAAGCTAATTGATGAAGCGTTTACCAGAGAGAAGTTTTAACAAAATATCCCGTACAATATGTCATAGTAAACGTCACTCGGACTTTGACAAATTGTTTGATATCCCATCCATCAAAATCGAGGAATCCATTTAAAATTTCGAAGGAACACGGATGATAAAATATATTGTTTGTTTTCGTGCCAAGTATGGTTAATAAGCTGATCTTAGCTTCGAATTAGATGCTCATTTCTGTGACAATAGTTCTTCAGTTGTTACTTGTAATTAGGACCGCAATTTGAGTCACCCAACCATATAGCTATAATTGATTTAAATACCGAAATGGTCATTGCATATTCGTCTTTTACTTACAGTCTGAACCAAGCATTAACTGGGCATTTTAACTGAGATAATTAGATTTTTTCATAGACCAGAAATAAACAAATCAGATTAACATGGACTTGACTTGTAGTTCCTCACCCGTCGACCTATTGACCCGATCTAAAAACGTCAGAACTTTAATTATACGTAACAACATAATCATCCCAGTCGTGAGCATTCATTGAACATACGTATTAATGTTGCGCGACCATTTTAATTAGACACACGAGTTTTAATTCCATTTAATTCATCCTGAACATCATCGGGTGTCTTCTAAATACGGTCGTGAAACACTCCGATTATTACGTTGCCTTCGCTACAAGATACTAGTTTACTTGTCCGAACCACCCGCTGAGTGCGACGTGAGGTTCGATACAGTCGACCGCGCAAGTAATGCGATCAATCTCTAAAATAACTTCGATATTCACATAAGCATTAAGTTTATAATGTTTTAAACGCACTTCAGCGGTCGGCTGTACACCCCATGCCGTTTCATTACAATTCTTAGCATCGTTTATCATACTTTACATTGCCATAATTTATTCATAAAGACGATCTTGTTTTATTCCAAGATTACGTTTCATGGTGTTCTCAAATTTCTCAATACGTGTTGCGATTCAGATGTATAAATCCATTTGGTTGATTCATTGTAGCTTTTATTACGAACAACAATATTTTACACGTCGCCAAGTGTGGTGGTAAGCTGAGACGGTACCATATTTACGTTACGACCGATCGGTATTGTCTTTATCATAAACGTTTGGTATTATTAAATTTTTATATCCACCACCGGTGTATATCAGATCTTATAACAAGCACTTAATTTTAGTGACGTTTATTGTTTTATTTTTAAATTGCCCTTTGTTCATGATAATCTTTAGACTTTAAAGGTTTTGTGTTATGTTAAATTACATTTATATGATCTTGATGATAAAGTTTTACAAGCTAATAAACATACGACGCCGAAACATGAAAAGTTTTTTATGCTTAACGTCCATTAAAAATATAATCATTATATTAGGCCGACGAAGAATATATTTATGAGTTATAAAAATGCTAATTTCTTATAATGCTTCTAATTAACAGACTAACTTTCATTATAAATATCTAGATAAACTGCGACTCCTTCGACTTTCAAGCCACTTTAAGAGATAAGACTTGGCAAGAGGAGATTAAGCAATTCTCTATAGAGTTGACATCTTCATAAAGCTAAGCCATTACCATGAACATTTAGACGTATCTAATTGCAACAACAAAAGCCATACAAAATCACACATAATTTACACTACCCAAAGACCATTTATCCAAATCAAAATCGTATTCAAATCGAGTTAGCCGTATAGATGCCTCTGTCTTTGTGTCATTAGCGTGTTCCAAATGATTAATTGTTATTAACGCATTCGTTCCATAAACGATCACTTTAACATTAATGTCTTGTAAAATTAGATTTGAACACCTCATTTTAATAAACAGATTAATGCGCTCGTTAATTTTACTTATAGCGTGCGAAAGAAACTAATAAATAATGGAAGAGGTTTTTGTACTTCAATGGAAATAAATACATTCTTTCCTTTTATCGTGAAGGCTTTATTTAGCTTGAACCTATTTCTTTACAGTAACTACCATTACTTTCTCAGTTAGCATAATTTTAATACTCCTTAGAATATTTAAATTCTTACAATCAAAAATAACAACTGGCACCGCGCATAATTCCGAAAATCTTACGCCATCATTCATATCTCTAGAAACCTGTCTTCCATTTTCCGTATTTTTTGCATTATTTTGACTGTAATACTATTCAGTGGATTATGTATTCTGACGTTTATTATATTTACGTCATGCGTAGTCAGCATTATCATAGTATTGTAATAAGTTTTGTCCTTGGTCATACGAGCCATGAACGAAACCAACTCGCGTAGAAAATTATATCCTAACCTTACTTGTTATGTGGACTGTAAAATCCACTGTATCTAGATTATTAGATCTATCATTTGTATTCATGAGATGAAAATATGTATTTGCTCTTTTAGTTTGATGTGTTTTGGAAACTTTTGTATACAAAATAAGATCCAGTACTACATAAAGGTAAAGGTATAATCTTGTTTTACCGATTTAATATAATATTTTCTTTAGAATAAAAATAATTGTTTCATCATTGAATGTCATATTTAGGGTTTGTTTTCCTTCATCGCATAAATGAACGGTCACGAGAAATATGCTGGCCTTCTCAATAAATTTATTATAGTCCGTTTGAAAAAACCCGTATTATAAGAATGAGAAAAAATATGTCTCACCAACCTTTCTTATAGTTCAATGATGCAGCGGCAATCGGACCTTGAGAATTTTTAAGTTTGAGTAGAGGTGGTCCGATTTTGGCTCTTTTGTTTATTCAACATATGTTTCACCTGATGTGTCACAAATCTAAATATACCATAGAATATCAGAGCATCATTCCATTTATCCATAAATGATATTAACAAATTATTTGACGGTCATAAACGCATCTTCATTAGCCGCATTACAAAGATTTCCAGCATCAACATACCATTCCATATCTAGAAGATTAACCGTATACAAATACTTCATTTCGTAGAATTTTCATAATACACCCATTATGGAATCCATACATCATCGAATTACTTATGTATCTACATGATTGCTGGAGCTAATTTCGTTTGTCATTTCTATAGATTTATTACCCACTTACAACCAATCAGGGGGAATTGATTCTCTATCGGTTCGATGTTTGAGGTGTAAAATTACATTTACATTGCGTATATCTTTATATTTTTCATTATTGACATCATTTAGCCCATGTCGGCGTTGTATTAACATGTTAATGTGTATCGCCATCATATATTATAGTTTGTGTATCGTTCTCCATGTGGAATTTAGATTTAGTATCATAAATGCTCTCCGTTTTAAATGTTATTTTGTTATTTTTAGAATAGTTTTTACGTTGTGTCCTTTGTTATAATTTTATTTGTTGTAAATTGAAATAAGTTTCACCATTAAGTCGAGCCCAAAACAATTTTCATTAAATTTCACTCACACACAAAATCTAACATTTCAATTAATTACTAAAACAAAGGTTCAATGTTTAATTCTCGATTAATTCCCAAATTGAATATGTTAATCAACCAAATTCTATGTCCACTTAATCCTAAAAATTTTCCACCCAATGCTCTCAACGCAAAACTCGTTGAACATCAGTGCTTTGTCGAACTTTAGAACTATTTAATATAGACCACCAAACTGTAAACTATGGTGAGTTCAATAGAAATGTTTTTATGCAACCAAAAGTATCTAAAACAAAGCAGCCGATTATTTTGATTTATACTTGAATGTAGGGTTGTTTCTGCATACATTTTGAATTAATATTTGTGTTTTATAATTGAGACTCATTAATTAGTGTTTTGGTTATTATTCCAACAAATTTAGGAGAGAATGTCATGAATTAAAATTCTTTATTTGTTTGTGGTATTTGCATTCTATTTATAAATAAAACGCATTCCATATTATTTCTGAAACGTCTTGTCTTGTTAAATTGAAAACGTAATTCCGTAAATTCCCTGCAGAATAAACGGATAAAACAACTGTCAATGTAAAACTCAAGTCGCACGTCCAAATGGACATTTAAAATAAATTTAAATAAACCGCATCCTCAAATGTCAGCCCTAACTAACAGCCAACAATTTGTCGGTCTCGTTGGTTTGATATCTAAATTAGTATGGAGACAGGCCTATCCTTTTTTTACTTAGCCCCCTTCGGAATACTGACGTCTCAATTAATGTAGGGTAATTTCAAAGATCCGAATCGTTGACGAGTCATTTGGTCGCGAAATGGCAGTGTTCAACGGCGCGGCAATTTTCAGAATAAAGTTTATTATTGTATTCGTTACCACGAATTTGGTTTTGCTCGTCCTGTTGCTTTATAATGATTAATTTACAGTTTTATTGTGTATCTTCATCGTTAAGTAATAGAGCGTATTTTCGGCTACGCTTAACCATCTGTTGTGAATCTCAAGTGCCCCAGTTCCAATTTTTAATTTGTCCTTTATACTTTGACCGGTATTTAACATCTTTATTTTAAAGTAATTGAAACGTCAATTTTTATAGTTATACCTTGGAATTAATTGATTTTTAATGTGTTTTTAATTGTGATGAATGTATTTGCATGCAAATAATACTCCTCAAGTATATTACGCGGTAGAATTTATAGCACTATGCTCATGTCTACCATTAGCAACTTTAGCATTAACATAAACCTCAACCCGACTCGGTATCCCCAAATGCACCAACTAATTAAAACGGAGAAAAAGCAAAATCCGCTTTAAAAATATACTTTGTCAAAAATAAATGCAAAATAATACAATTTGGCACGGCGTTTCCTCCGCACCGAGAGGGAATTGTTAAATCCTTTAGCTCTCGCTCTAGCCGTCGCAACGCAGTGTATTTATTTTTATGTCTAATTTAAATAAGACAGGATTTTAACTTCTTTTGTGACTTTGTCGGTGTCCGTAAACAAATTAACTTGCGACGAAAAGGGGATATTTTGTTCAAGGGTATGATAATTAAGGTACTGTAAAGGATTACTACAAAGGGATAAAAAATGTCGAGGGCCTTACGTTTCTTTATCGAAGCAAGATATACTCTTGAGGCTATTGTTAAATGAATTATTTATGAAAGAGTATAAGCTTTATCTTTAGAACAATGGTTTAGGAGACATCACAAATTTGTTAAGCATGTTATAAGGGAAAGGTAACCTAGTAAACTAATGATCGTGAAGTTAATAAAAACAGCTGAATCAGCGATGACCGTGAATGGCTAGCGGAACAGAATGATAAGCAAACACCCAGTGGGTCACAACTAAAGAGTTCTAAGATTATAATATATTATAGAGCGGATATTGGGAAGATTTTCATACAAAAAATTTGCGCTCGTGCGATGGTTACTCAATATATTGTGAAATAGCAAAACAGCAATGTAAAATACTCCATATTGTTTCCATATCGTGATTAGCACGTTTTTGATGCGCATATTAACATATTTTCTGTAAATATTATTTTTGTATTAGTAACTAAGGAACCTGTGACAACACATGGACATTTCAAATAAGACATCGACTTATTACCAATTGGTAACAACTTTTAGAGCAGAAATTGTGCCCTGTTGTCCATCTATACTATTTAATATCTTTGGTCAGCCAAATGTAACTCTACAAAGAAAATAAATTGCTATTCCTTTTATTGATAAAGCACGTAACGGTCACGTAGATTGAATTGATTGTGATGATTTAAGAATTTGTAATTCATTTTATGTTTAACGATACGTGTGAATTGGTTTATCATGAAATTAATTATTCATTTGTTTTGTGTTGATGTTTTAACGGTGTTTGTTTAATTTAATTGTCTCAAATAAGTAATTAATTTTTTGGCATTAATTTCGAATGCTTGCATCTGATGGTAAGTGGAGGAGGGTCCAATAGAATGTCGACTGACGAGAGGCATTTACCCGTCAACAGTCGACATAATTATGTCAGCCTGTTGGAACTAGATATACACAGACTGATCCCGGAACGCGACACATACGTGGGTTTCTATGGCGAGTTTTAACACCTTGTGTGCGGTGGTCGCTATCCGGGCGGACATAAAATATATCCTACCACCAGCAAATCATATTTGACTTAGTTTCCTCTGTAGCTATTCATTGCTTAGTTATTATATTCCAATTACTACTGGAAATATAAAAACAATAAACTTTGAACCTGCAGTAACAAACCCACTATAGGAAATAATTGTAGACATCCAGTAAGACAGGCATAACTTTGACGACCATCGTGCGTTGCAACGTCTGTCGTTGTTTCTTGGTATATGTTACTGAATTTATTTATTAGCACTGCCACATTGTACATATAATAACAATTCACATAGTTACACTAGTATTAAACAATTATAATAGTCATTCATATGTACAACAAGTACGGCGTACATAACATTCGCCACAGCACTCAGCATTTACCATAACGTTCAATATATTTACTCATACTAAGTTTTTTTTTTTTAATCTTTATATAAGGAGCTTGGTCGGTATTTCACGACTATGTCGCTCCGTACGTCCACATGTTTACCATAAGGTTCAATATACTTATTCATACTAGGTTCATATATATGGTTGATAATTTCATAACTACTGGACCATATCGAAATAAATTACCTATAATGAACCTGATGCGGCTATATTGCACGATTCAGATATTAATTCTAATAGAATGTCTAATCGATTAATTCACGGAACAAATCACGATACAATTGGAATTGTTACGTTTTGTGCAATGACGGTAGCGATTTGTTTCATATAATTGTTATAAAAGCAATTTGTGCTTTTGATTTGAGCAGAAATAATTGTCGCGAACTCAATATTGGGATAGATAATGCAATCACAATAGACAATACAAATATTAAGATAGCGTAAATAAAAAAAAACCAGCCAAGTGCGAGTCGGACTCGCGCACCGAGGGTTCCGTACAAACCTGGGCCCTTATTCTGTATGATAGTGTAAACGCGTAACGCGGCCATGTCATGTTATTTTCGAGAAATGTGCGTGGAATGGTATTCTGTAAGCCAAATTTCTATAGTCCTAAACATGATGCGTTGTGTTACGTGCTTGTTACGCACTGTTAAAATAACGTGCGGGATAGAGAATAAGGCCCCTGTAGGTATATAATTAATAACATTACAATATGGAAAGCTGGAGGAGCATAATTAAAGACAAAGATCTAAAAAATTTTGGACTTATGATAAGTCCTGGTACATGAGAATCTTAATTATTACGCTAATTAAGACGCTTATATAGCTACAGATATTTTATATTGGACACACAATAAATGAAAGACTACAAAATAAACAAAGAAGCCAGCTCGGGCTGGAAGAAAAGAAGATCCTTTTTGAAACCCAAATATAAATTGAATCTATATGAACTGATCTATATAAAACAGTTATAGACATATAACACTTATATTATATAGGTAAAGTTTGTAAATCAGGAATATTTATCTCTGGAACGGGCATTTACGAGCCGCGAGCAATATCGTAAAATGTTAAAATTGAATACTTACGCTAATTAGACTAATGACCAGTTTAGAGCCTGCAAGCATTAAAGCGCATACGGTGTGAATGTTAAAAAAAAAATCAAACAATCCATCATAATAGTGCCAGGCAATGACTGTTAGAAGCGGTTAATGACTGCCGTCCGTTTATTAATCTCCAGCAAACTTGTTCCGAGCCACGAGACTAAAGTTTTGTTGATAATGATCTTGTTTTTAATAATTACTCATTTATTCTTCCCACAATCTTGATTATCTGTATTTGTATGTAATTTTTTATGGGTGTCTTAGCTGTATTGCTTGGGTAAGTTCTTTTTATGTAAGAGTTTCATTTTGTAATGCTGGTTTATGTTTAGTTTTTTTTTTTGTGATAAAAGCAATTTGGACGTGATAATTAGTAATCGAAATTGCTAATCTTGTATTATTACATATTTTTAGGGTGAAATATTTTTGATAATTTGCAAAATCGAAAACGACAAAGCAGAGCCAATGAAATTTGAACGTCATAATAAATAATCAAAATTCACCATTCATTAAGGTCCTATGTGTGGTTTACAAGGTCAAAATCAAAATTGCTAATTTTGAATAATAATATTATATTTTTAAGGCGGTACTTTGTTAAAATGCACAACGACAAAGTTGAGTCAATGGCATTTAATGAAAACCTCTTTTCTAAAGAATGCCTTCTTATTTTAATATTTGGTTTATTTAATCTTCGGATTTATGTGTTTCATCCTGTTATCTGGCAAGTGTTTGCGGATTCTTGGGAGATAGTATTTAATCTATCACATTTAACTCGCACAAATTTTATAGCTTTATTTACGCGACTTGGTTGCCGTCCAAGAAATGTATATGCACTTTTATAATGCGAATTGTTTTTCATATTATTACTTTTTGAATAATATACGACTTGTGTATTAAATTTCCTATTTCTGTTATATTTTACTTTTATTTATGAGATTTTTGTTTTCTTGGTGGCATTGTGGGAGACAAGATTCGTTCTAAATGGATAAAAATATTATAGAAAATCTCTAGACCTTATTACTTTAATATTATTAGCGATGTTCGCAATTAATTCATTGAAAATATTAACTATGTATAAATTGAATATGCACATATTTAATTTTTTTATGATGGTAAGTGGTGTGGGGTCCAACAAAATGTCGACTGACAAGACATGATTACCCCTCGGTAGTCGTCACAATTATGCCGGCCTATTGGAACCGGGTATACACAGGTTGATCTCGGAAAGCGACACACTTACAAGCGCCACTATGGCAGGTTTTAGCATCTTGTGTACGGCTGTCGCTATCCGGGCGGATATAAAATATATCCTATCACCAGCAAATTAGTACAGATTTAAAAACAGGTGCAATGAACGCTTTTACAGACTAAAATCACTATGAACTCGCCCTTACATTGTAACAGCAAAATAAATTCTAATACAAACAACCAAGATTAACAAACAAAATTATGCCGACTTAATTAAGTAATTTCGAAGTTGATTCAATTCAAATTCATTGTTAGTTACATTTGTGTGTTGTAACATTATTATGAGTTAATATTAATAATTACTATACAAATTAATTCGTAATATTACCATGTTCACAAAGGCACGCACGTTGCATTCTAAATACAGAGTGCCATTCAGTAATTTGACTCAGTTACTAAGGGTTCTCGAAAATGATTTTTATTTCACTTCGAAATAGCTTTGTATCCATCATTGGTAAATTTAAAGTACGTGCTGTTTTAAAGCTTTTTTTATGTATAAGTATAAATTTGGAACTCGACTTATTGATATTCCTTTATAATTATATCAGCCCTGTATTATATATTGTGTCACCGCTGGGCATGTTCTAAAATCATGCGTGTATTCTTTGTGAATTTTAGCTTGCTTTAACGGGGAAGGAAAACATTGTGAAGAATCCTGCATATCATAGAAGATCTCTATAGGAGTTAAGAGGGTATGTGAAGTCAACGAATCCGCACTTTATAATATACTTTTATTATTTATACATATCGATATTACCTTCTACTTTTAAAACAAAAATACTACATTGTACAATACAGCACATTTGCCAAAAAATTATCAATCTAAATAAATTCATCTAATAACAGATTTTGGAACATTGATAATCAATCATATATTACAATAATTACTGAACAGTTTCGACATTTTAAATTTATAATAATCGAGATACAATCGAGAACTCTTAGTAGCTCTCTAATAAATATTAATCGCTCCCTAACTCATGTATAAATGTTTCCTGCTACTGTTAGAAAAATTACCGATGCCCAGGCGCATTTTCATAAAAACATGATTAACATATAACAAGGCATGTCGTGTGGGCTCACGTATCGTATCCAAGACTGGTCCGATAAAGCTATTTGTTAAGAATTTACAATATTATGTGAAACTTTCTAATTTTCTTCTGTTGTGTGGGGCCGGAGTGACGTCAGTGTGTTATTTTAGTTATATAAGTATAATGCTTTCTTATGTTTACGAATTTATGTTTATGCGAATGTTAGATATTGAAATAAAAGTAGTTTTCGGATTATTATTTTTTATATTGTGTTTTTCTCACGACGTTTCGAAGACTTTGCAGACTTCGTAGTCACGGGGGGAGTGAAGGCTGAGATAAAATCTGAAAAATAGTTTTATTATAAAATTGTATGTCTTAAGTCTCTATTCACTATTATAGAGAAAATATTTGAAAAATGTGTTATTAAATCATTATCGCCTTTATTGTCATAGCATGTTGAGGTCTCGGGTTCGAACTCCTGGCAGCCAAAGTATAGAAATTTTCTTTTCAATGACATTGCCCATTAGACACGACTTAACATAAATCGTGAAATATGTATGGGGCGCAAATCCGTCTATCCTAAAACGGAAAAAAGACATGATATAAGTAATATACATATTATATTTGCTACTCAATTTGACATGTTTATTTCAGCACTAGAAGTCCGCCCCTACAGCCCTATTATTGACCTGCACGTCCAATCAAACACAACCATACCATCTGCCGGCAATTCAAACACTAATTTATCAAGCCCACACCTAAACAATCCGCCATTTTGTTTCTGTTTACAAGCCGCGCGCCGCTGGCCCTAGTAATTACAACCTTGGCTTGTGTGCCAGATAGAAGCCGCAAGGTTGAAGCCGCGCGAATATCGGCTTTAATGCGCACACGCACGGCTTTTGTTTGAGTGATAGTATACATTTGTCGGCGTTTTTATATGGTTGTTTGATAATTACTATATATGTTACACCCGCAGGCGATAGACCCTCTTTCGTTAGGGTCCCGTAACAATGCGGTGTGGACAATAACAGTTGCATCGTTAATTGAATGTTATTTCCTTTGATAGATGATTGTGGTTTTATTTGTGATCGATTTTGAAAATGTCTTTTGGGAGTTTGTTTCATATTGTTGTACTAGAACACGTTAATATTTCCACGAATGCTGACATTTTTTCCATATTGTCTTTTGATTTTGAGATATGACTCACATCACATAAGATATCTTTGATAAATTTCCAAAACAAATTCCCAGAAATAAAGCCGTCACTTATTAGCTAAGTAGAAATAAATATCGTCTCCATTAGTAAATAAAAAGTACGTTAAAACATATAACTATACGGAACCAAAGCCGAATTTAATCATGATTTTTTTTATGAAGACATCTTAATCGAAAACCCGAGTCGCACGCGCCTGAGCATCCAAACATCGCTCATTTAATGGTTAATCGCCAGCCGAGATTCGATTATCGACGTTCGATAAACTTTAGTGATGCGCCTGATTTTACGGCCTTGTTGATGTGTGTTCAAAGTGCTGCCAATATGTAGATGCTTTTTATATCGATTCCAAAATACGAGCTTCAAGATTTTTATGCATGTTTTTATATCAAGTGTTTCATGTTTCCATCTTTCTTCTTTTTCTTTTATATTATGACTTAGCAGCGTTATTTTTATTGATGATTTTGTTAATATTGAGTAATAGCAGATAAAAAAAAGAGAATTAAAAATCAGGTAATCAAAAAACAACATTTTGAAAATTCTAACTATGACGTTTCAATCTTTAATCTGACGGAATTTTCTTGCATTGAATTTAATACTAAATAATTAATGTCATTATAAACTACGAAAACCTTCATTAAGGACATCATAAAAATAAAATTAAGAACTATTAATTTCAAAAGTAAAAAAGGAAAATATTACCAACAAAATTAACCAACAGCCACCAACTTCAAAAAATTAAAACAATTTTACAATTCTACAACAAAATGTTTACAAAGTCTAAACCTTTTGCTTTTCTTATTGTGGATGAGAACTGCCATCGTTAGGGGCACAATAAAACGAGCGGACCCTACAGGTCGCTAACGTCTCAATTGCATCTCGGAACGAGTTATCTCGTCTAAACGCAGGGTAATACTGCACTGGCGTTTCCGATACTTTGTATTGATTCTTATTGAGAGTTTGAAGTAAATCTATTTTTGATATTTTATCGCGGCTTTTTATAATGATTTCTTATGTTTACGCGAATGTTAGACATCAAGATTTAAACTATTATTTGGTTTTTATTGCGGTTTTAATATTTTAGTTTTCTTCCGACGCGACGTTTCGAAGACTTTGCAGCCTTCATGGTCACTGGGGGTCATTGAGGTTTTCTTCATCCGCAAAGTCAAACTTACAATATCTACCTACATTTTACAAATATACAACTTTTTAACTTTTAGCTGTTGGTGGTCCGATCTACGCAGAATGAACGGTTTTTTATATTATAACTTTCTTCCGACGTTTCGAAGACTGCAGCCATCGTGGTCACTGAGGTGTTGATCATCCGAAAATTCAAGGTTATAATATCTACCTACATTTTACAATTATTTTATTGAGAGTCTCTTGGCAAATGATTTAATACTATGCTATACAAATCATTCGGTTTTGGAAACTCTTACTATTGCTGGAACAATTTGAAAAAGTTAATAAGTGTTAAGACTTCGATGCTTTCATTCAGTATCTACTACATCTAATACAGATTTACTTTCCTTATATTCTGTATTTTGAGTCATCAACGTTTGTGCGTTTAAAACGTCCGTCATAAGCTATGAAAGTTACTTTCGACCTTAACTACCAAATATTATGTGTGTCATTTGCTTATCTCCGTCCATATCTATACATATATTATTATAAAATTTCACCACGCTTCTTTTGCATTTCTTTATTTGTAAGTATATTACAATAGAAGACTGCTTCGGTAGCGTAGTTGTATTACGGTATGACTGCAGTGCTGAGGGTTCAAATCTCGAGGCTGGCAAAGTGATATTGAGTTTTCCTCAGTACTCCCTTGGAGCCTGGAATTTGTGCCCAAATTGGCGATAGCTCCGCCACCTCACATAATGAGACGAAAAATACACATCAAAAAGGTGCATTAATTGGATTTCTGCCTTTCTTCGGGTATAAAAGCGTGAATACAGGATTACGATAACTTTGGTGGTAAAAAGTGTATCGATAAATTCTATTGTAACTATCTACTCTATAAACATCTCATCCAATAACATACATTAACAAATAGATCCATCAAAACGACAAAAATCAAACATAAAAGCAGCGTTAAAATTACAATGATGAGCAACATTTTAATGCCAAGTAAACGTGAGTAGTGAATTGCAAAAGTAAAAAGTACAGAACTACACTTAAGTGGTTTCTTGAGAAAGATACATTGTTCAGTTTACCGTTTTTAGAAAATTATTTGTTTTGTGCGAATTAGGTAAAACGGCTTCACTTTTGACGGGTTAGTTAAATTTTATCTTTCGTAAAATGTCATAGCTTTTTCAATGTTTAACGACATTAAACAGTATAGTTAGTTATAGTTCATCAGGACTGAATTCGTGCTCCAAAAGTTATTACGAATTGGTAATAAGTAGATGTTTTATTTGAAATTTGCGTATGAAAAGATGTCAGTGTCCTTAGATAATAATACAAAAATATGATATGTACAGAAAATATGCTAATATACGCATTAAATACGTGCAACTCACAGTATGGTAAAATAAGTTGTTTACATTAGTGTTTTGCTTATCCACAGTGCATTGAGCAACCATCGCATAAGCGCAAAATGTATGATAATCTTCCCAATATCCGCTCTATTTAATCTTAGAACTCTGAATATAATGCTTAATATATTTTGGTAGCATCCCTCCTTCAAGTACAAGTATTCCAAGGTAATTTTACAAATGAAAACATAATTGTCTAGAGATTTACTTCTTTTTAAATAATACCGATAAGACAAAAACAATTATGTAGATGAATAGCTTAAGTAGCTCTCAAGCAGTAGTTAGATCTATAGGAAACAAGACTTGAGATACAAATAGGTACAACAAGCATAAAAAAGATATACACACTGCACCCATAGCAAATGGAAGACTGAAATTAAGTCATCACGTCTGACTACGATGGGTCTCCATGCTCCTCAGCTCGTATATTTAAACAACACCCATCACACATTAAACCCAACTCTGTACTCCTCACGTAAAGTCCATTTTGCTCCATCAAACGGGAACGGTAAGTTTTAATGTCGGGAAAAATCGCATCGTCATAGCGACGGCAAAGCGTGACCAATCGCAATGTAGCCGTCAATTCCTTTACGTTCTTAACAAAACCAACAAGTTGGAAAAAATAGTAGAATACGGAACAAATGTAACAAAAAGCGACAATTGTAGTGTGTCGTGACGGCTACCGACGGATGTCGACCGCTGGCGCGAAGTGCTTTGAAAAACTACGATCCTTTTGGTTTGTCGAGTCGAATTTGTTTTTCTTCTTTATTGACATAAGTTATTTAAAGTGGCCAGTGTTTGTTAGTTTATTATTTGTATATTTGGCTACTGGAACTGATTTTTATCACCTTCGAAGGACCTTTTGAACTTAAGATTTGAATAGACTATCAAACGATTGTAAATTTCTAATATTATCAGATTTACAATAACATATTTCATAGATCAAAGTGAACACAACCATAAGTTAAATGGCAAAAAGTCATTGACATCAATTCAGAAATACAAAAAATCTCATTAGCTCTCTTTGTTCGGTCTAAATCGCCATAAAAATACTTAAATCTAAATATAACAAAAACTTCCATTCAACTAATTTCCGACGGTACTAGAAGCGCGAGCCATAAGCAAAACCAAAGGAACGTTACGCTTCATCGGATATTTAGGTTTTGTTTTGATATCGTGACTAAATATTATTGGCAGTAAAGATTTAAGAAAAAAACAATAAAAACTGAATAACTGACAATGGGTAGCGATCTAATTAGAACTTTTTGCGGATTATGAAAAATAACACTTAAACTGGATTGAGATTTCTCAAATCACTTTTAGTTCTGGTTGAATCACAATTGTTTTACATTAATAATATTTGCAATCTTAAATTTATTTAAAGACATTATTTATTTAAAAGAATGATTAAATATTCTTTGTAAAGTTTTGGATCCAAACAAAGTTATTAAAGTCGATAGATTACAGTTACTATTTTCTTTCATATTATGACTTTCAGCTTTGATATAAATTCCTTGATCTTATTAGTTCTGCCTCGACGATAATATTAAACCATTTTTCATAAATATCTTGTATTTTTAATTTAATTCTCGTTCAGATACATAACCGTCAGTATCGTCTTATTTTTGTTTCGCAAAATTAATAAAGTGGAAATATTGTTGATTTCTTAATAAAATTATTTTTCGGATTTTATCGCCTTATTTAATATGATTTTATTTCGTAGTTTTGAAGACTGCAGCCTTCCTAATCATGGAGCGGACTGTTGATATCTTACTAATATTATAAATGCGAAAGTTTGTGAGGATGGATGTATGTTTGTTGTTCCTTCACGAAAAAACTACTAAATGGATTGGGATGAAACTTTACAGTAATATTGGTTATATAATAATAATATCAGCCCTATATTATATACTTGCCCACTGCTGAGCACGGGCCTCCTCTACTACTGAGAGGGATTAGGCCTTAGTCCACCACGCTGGCCTAGTGCGGATTGGTAGACTTCACACACCTTCGAAATTCCTATAGAGAACTTCTCAGATGTGCAGGTTTCCTCACGATGTTTTCCTTCACCGTTAAAGCGAACAATAAATTCACAAAGAATACACACATGATTTTTTAGAAAAGACAGAGGTGTGTGTCCTTGTGATTTGAACTTGCGGACATTCGTCTTGGCAGTCCGTCCCACATCCAACTAGAATTTATAATGATTTTATGTCATTTGGTCATAATATCCCGGAAAACTCCTTCACGCGAGCGAAGCCGCGAGAAAAAGCTAGCTATATATAAAATTTACCTACGTTAGTGCTACAGTCATTCGTTTATAAATTTACATACAATTTTAATAACTCACATGGCAATAGTAAGATTTCATTGTTGTGTTTATCGCCATTTGCATTTGTATGAAACTGGTCAACCGGTATTTGTGGCGAGTTTAATTTATTGTCAGTACTTTCATTGGGATTTTTTAAATATATTTTATTCGGAAAATTTTGTTTCACCGTATTCTCTACGTTACAATATAGGCAGGTGACAATGTAGTTTTTTTACTTAAATATTAAAAATGTGTTACGCCGTAATTTCAGTTTTTAATAAACAGTAGAAACACCATCCTACACCTTGACTTACAAAGTATTGTTTGGTATTCCACTGCGCTCGCCATCCTGAGACATGAGATGTTAAGTCTTATTATGTGCAGTAGTGTCACTGGCTACAATGTCCTTCAAACCGGTACACGACAGTGTTAGTATTGTTTATTGATATGTAGAATCAGAAGTAAATAATAACTTTTCATAGTATATAATTTATAAAAATAAAGTACCAAGGAATCTGGAGAGCATATTTGAAGATCCTAGTCATATTCTAGCTTAAACATCTTTCAAAAGAGTCAAGATCTTTACCGCATACTTACAATAACATCTATCGACCCTTTATTGTTAATTTGTACATATTTACGAACACTCCGAAGGTACGGAATTTCATAACCAAGTATTAACGATACGATAACTATCAACCAGTAATAAACACCGTGTTGTTATTTCGTTCGATACTTTATGCTCCATAAACTTTATAGTGCCTAAACTGTTCTTAAATTTGTTATTCTTTATTATATAGGTGTAAATATTTTTACACAAATATTATTTTTATGTTTTATTAAGTTCTTGTTGGTGGTTTAAAATAGCGTAACAATCAGGGAATTAGAAGTATGGGTAATAAAGCATGGCAAGGCATGATAATAATCCCATGCCTGTGTTCCCGATAAGGAGTTTTTAAATAGCATACTCATTAAGTTATACTTTAAGTACCAAAGTCGTTTTATATGAGGTCGATTATGTTCAGATTTTGTTTTGAACGAATTCTTAGGCATTTCAAAATACGATTCTTTCTAATATATGTGAAGGTTTGCGAACGTTTTTTTTTAACTTTTAGAATGTGCTTCTTTTTTATATATTTGAAGGTTTATTAGACGTTTGATATAGAACAGAAACTGCCGAAGATTCGTATGAATTGTGGTACAGATAGACCATAACGTACATATTCCTATGCCTCTTTATTATCCCAGAAAAGTACATAGACTTTTTGGAAAGGATCTCCGAACAACTTCAGTTATCTATAAAATCTGTTACAACTTTAAATTTAAAAAAGTAAAACTGAGTAATTGTAAAATGTACGTACATATAATAACTTTTCGGACGACCAATAGCTTAGTCCACCCTGTGACCATGTCGGCTGCAAAGTTTCCAAAACCGGGAGAAAATTAAAGTACAAAAAACCATGATAATATCAGAAAACCGGTTTTATGTTCATAACAATAAATTTTAAGAAAACCCAACCCGCTACCTCCAGAATCTTAAGCCAAACATCCATAAATCATAAACGGCACACATTTCCGGTGCAAATGTGTCTACAATTACCATTTACAATTCCAGATATGCAAAGTGAATGAAATAACTTATCTGTAACGTTTGTATTTAGGTTCAAATTCGCTTTCCAAATAGTTCTCTTTAGCATATATATAATAATAACATCAGCCTTATTTTATATATTGTCCCACTGCTAGGTACAGGCCTTTTCTACTACTGAGAGGAATTAGGCCTAATTCAACCACGTTGGCCTAGTGCGGATTGGTAGACTTCATACACCTTCAAAATTCCTTGTGTATGCAGGTTACCTCACGATGCTTTCCTTCAGCGCTAAAGCAATTTCAATTACTGTCATATTATACTATTAAATCTAGTGAAGTCACTTGATCGTACCAAGAGAATCTTCATCGCAAACAAATAATTAAGGTATCCTACATATTAGGAAGTACAAAGTATACTAATTAACCAGATACCGGCCATTATTGCAAAAGGATTATTTTCTATAGTAATTAATATGGTCAGCCTCAATTTGTTCTACGCTTAGGATCGATAGTCGATAATTCGAAGTTAATTAAGTAATCAATAAATAAATTGGTTTGGATTTATGTGATAATTACTTTTAATAGTTTACAGATAATTATTTACGATTATTTCTTTATTAGGACTTGATTGAGAGAAGCTACGTTGGTTTAATGCGATTTGGTAGAATTCATAAATTTTTTATCGCACAAACGAGCAGGCAGGGTCATCCAAGTTTTGATTTCCACCCATAAAGCCACAATTCCAAAAAAACACAGAGACGTTGCTTTCCTTGAAAGAACATGCAGGGAATGTTCAATATTTAACATTTTCCAATTCCTAGGATCAGGAACCAACATATTATGTTTGTTAATTTAGAAAACAGTTTTCTGTACTTAAAATGCTATATCTTATACATTACATCATAAGACTGAAATATTTAAAGGAAGATGGAAGAAAATCAAGCAATATTATCTCTTATTTCAATTACCGATACGACTTTTCCACTTTGTACAGTATCGATTACATTACTCATCACGGTCGTTCATTATTCAGCCTGAACAGTGCGGAACCAATAAAGCATCAACTAATACAGCGGAGCAACGGAATTTGCATCTCAAACGATTTCCCGTAGGGCTACACTGGCCTAATGTGAGCGGGGAGGAGGCTCTCGACATATTAACCCGCGCCTCTAAGGAAGCTGGTGGAAGAGGGAGCCGGTAGCGTGTTTATATAATAATAATATCAGCCCTATATTATATACTGTCCCACTGGGCACGGAGCTCCTCTACTACTGAGAGGGATTAAGCCTTAGTCCACCACACTGGCCTAGTGCGTATTGGTAGACTTGACCCTCAAAATTCCTATAGAGAACTTCTCAGGTATGCAGGTTTCCTCACGATGTTTTCCTTCACCTATACCATTGATTGCTTTGTTTGCGAAGTGTATTGCGTACTCATCATGACCACCTTGCTAGAGTCTCGATCAGGAGTCAGAAATTGTGTTTAAAATTTAGGTATTTCATGTAGGTTTTATTCCAAAAAATTGTTTTATTTTAACAATTTTTTTATTATTATTATACGCATAAGTATGCGTCCATATAATTTATCTAAGACCATAGTAATCATAAATTTCTACAGTAAATTTGTCCAAACTCATTACGCCAATACAAGCTACCTCCATAAGTTAGTGTTAATTTACTGCTACTTTCTCTCAAAAACACAATCTCTCATCCATTGCGTCTCGTAGAAGTCAACTCTCCCAATAATACACGACATGATAAAGAACAGTGGTGTGAGTTGTCCTTTGGTTGTGGGTATTGTGTTACCGCGGTACCGCGTGTACTCTACTGTACATTTATTGCACACTAGCTTTTACCTGCGGTTCCGCTTGTGTCATAATTTTTTTCCGAGATAAAGAGTCTACCTATAGCACTAGTAATGTAGCGTGTTAGTAAAAAAAAATGTAAATTGATTTAGTAGTTCCCGAGATTAGCACGTTCAAACAAACAAACTCTTTAGTTTACTTATATATTAAGATATTTTTTTTACATTTGAAGTAATTTGTGTTATTAAGAGCGTGTGTGTCGAATTTAATATCTTTTCGATTCGTGATTGTTTTTTTCCTGTATATGTAAGTATTGGAAATTTTTAACATTTTAATGAGAAAACAGTATTTATGTAATCTCTACGGAAACGTGTCATTTGTTTCTGGTATTTTAAAAGCTTTGTAAAATCTACTGTAACAAAATGCTTGTAACTTATTTTAATGGAAAACATCGGTAAATTAGAGAATAAATGAATAGAAATATGTAAATTTAAACTCCGTACACAATGTAAATTAAAAATAATTCTTTGTACAATTATTACACTTCATTTATAACTCATTCAATTATAACTCACACACGAGTCACGACAAAAATTCAAATTTCGAACGCACCCCTCATACGTTCTATTCACAACTAAACAATTATTCGTTCATTAATTTGAAAGAACTTTTTTAAAATTACACCACGCCGGAAACTTGGCTAGCAAGGGCGATAATAATCTATGTTTTAATCACACCAATAGGCTCCGCCTAACGTAGTAATTTATATGGAAACGTCCAATCAAATTAAGTACCGTTGACGTGAAGCGTCATTCCGGCCAACCCGACTTTTATTAATCATTTTTAAAAAAATATATACAGCCAGTTAGTGTTAAAATTTTCGGACGAATAGAATTCGACTATTCAAATTTCGAATGCTCGAGTGAGAATTTGATTGATGGACAGTTCCTTTGCCTGAGATATATTTTTTTCTAACCTTACAAGTCATGTTAATACATTTTTATTTTTTAAATCCCTTTACTACTAAATACAAAACTGGAATGTTGTTTATTCATTTATCTATGCAATGATATTGCTCAGGTACAAAATGCTCACTGAGCGAGAAAACATACCGCAACGTTGTGGGCTTTGGCATAAAAGCCGCAAAGCTAAATTTGTGTTGTGGCACTTTGAAATTCTCTCACAGTTCATAACACAATTTACCGCGAAAATAAATGTTACTATCAAAATTTTCAAACACTGACCTATATTAAACTAGGTGGGAATAATACCGAACTAGTAATATTATAAAATCGATGGCTCAGTGAGGTAATTCAAAATGCGTGCACGAAAGGCCTGAATTCAATAAGAGAGATTATTATCTCTAGCTTGGTAAAATGTGTTTTTAGAAATATTGGCTTTATTTAAGTTTATAAGTGTAAGTTTCCTCTGGAACTATAAATGTTTCTAAGCTAGTCTATACTGTATACTAGTACTGATTCATCATAATAAAAGAACCCTATGCCCAAAGAAAATTCAATAAAGTATTGATAGCCTGTTATCAGATAGAATAGACTAATATTGTAAAGCTTAAGAGTTAGTTTGTTTGAATACACTAATCTCAGGAACTACAAAATCGATTTAAAAAAAATATTCGCTTACTGGATGCTACATTACTCCTGAGTTCTATAGGCTTATAAAAAAAATATTATAGAAAAAAAAATTATGCGGTCAAAGAAATACATAATTATATAAGACATGACGTCACACGAAAATAACGGTCCGCGCAAACAAAAAACAACCGTAACTCAAGCCTAACTAGTCTCAATAAAAAAATCTAACATTATATTTATACGGCGCGTATAATTTACAGCTGGTCGGATGCCTTCACACGAATTATTATACGAAATAACACATTATCGTCCAACGCCGCCATAATATGGGTACAGTCGAAATTAACTATAATTGCTTAATTTTGAACGAAGCCGTGTTTGTCCAGAAATGTGGGAAAGAGATAGTTATAGATTTCGAAGGTGTTAGACAAGGACGGATTAGAATCACCTTTCGAGTAATGGAAACGTGTGAAGAGGTAAGTCATTAAAGTGACTTATTTTAGATGATTTTTTCGATGGGACAAGTAACTAGAATTTTTAATGGTCTGACGGATTGTGCTATTTGTTGAGTACAACATTTTGTAAGCCCGGCTATTTTGAATTACATAGTCCAATATCCGATTGACATAAAATAAGTTGACGCCATTATTTTTTAAGAATTGAACAGAGAACGTTTATCTACGAGTGTACCCCACTTATTAAACTCATATCCGACCTATGGTGGTATATAGAGCTTAATAGAACTAAAAAATAGTTTTATATAATAATAATAAATTAATGTAAATTCTAGGATTGATTCTAAGTCTAAAGCCTTTTAATTTAAAAATAACAGAACTAAAACAAAAAGTATTACGCAGTACTAAAGTAGTAGTATCACGGTACGACTAGAGTGCTAAAGTTCGGGTTTAATGCCTGCATCGATCAGTGATATTGGGTTCTATTTAGTATTAGAAAGGAATCTGGAACTCATGCCCGATATAGCAATAGCTTCCCCTCTATAACATCATGGGGAATACACAGAGCGAGAATTGGGTGTACCAGTAACGCCTCCGCCTATCCTTGCCTAAAGCTGCATGTGTGATGTAAAAAATAGATAAAGACGTTCCTACCTAAATTAGTCAAATGTTCCTGAAAGCGTAAATCTGTTATGCTTGCTTCCCACTTAAGTATGTACAGAGCGTTGAGTCTGTGGTCGACCCAAGCTGTAAATAGAAATTTTCTGCTCAAAAATGTATGTTATTTTGATTTATGGTGGAATATACTGAATATTTTGCTATTATTGATAAATATTTACAGCATGCGTTGAAGGGTATTTTTTCTATTTGAATGTCAAGAGGACGCGCTATCTGGTGCCCAAAAATAATTACAATATAACTAGAATTCTAGATGATAAAACACTGGTTGGCGCTGTAACATCCTGAGTTTGATAAAGGTTGATATTGGCCAGAAATTGTAATCGATACTTTAGAAATTCTATCGAAGAACTCTAATGTATTGTGTAATTGTAATTTTTCTTCAATAATCTTTACTTATATTTTCAATAAAACCGATTGATGCTATTTATTTTAGCTAACAATGAAATATAATATTACCAAAATATTAAAGGTAACCTAAACATTGTTGAAACAGCCATTGTAAAAAGAATGTAACAAAAATCTAAAAAAGATTATTTTTATTTTTCAGATGCCATCCTGATTCGGACCCTCATTAAAAAGGTTCGTTAACTTGAATATTCAAATATCGAACAAACATTTCTCATTAATTTCTATTTTATCAAACTGTTTGTGTAAATTGAATTTATATTGTTCCGAATTCAAGTTGTTTATGGTTAGTTTAATCGTTAAGATCGGAATTTTTAGATAGTTTGTAACATGATTTCCGTTTCTGGTTTAGTGGATTTGTTAATGTTTAGTTATGGGAGTTTAATTTGTAAATAATTGCCGGTTTGTTTAATTAATATTTTTCCATTGGTATAGTGGGAGTGTACTTGGGTTGGAAACGGCGAGGTCGTGGGTTCGATTCGTAAAAAATAGTCTGAGGTCTATATTTACATAAACATTCGAAGTGCCCAAAATAGTATTTGTGTCCGATACAGTGATCCTTAAATTTTAAATTATAGCATTTTTGATTTTTTTTATACGTGAACGACATTTACCTCACGGCACCTGGTGGTAATTCGAGTGAGGTCCAATCGACTGTCAACTGACGAGAAATGATCAACCCTGGTCAGTCGAACAATCATGCCGGCCTGTTAGAACCGGGTATACACAGGCTAATCCCGGAACGCGACACACTTACGTGGGCCACTATGGCGAGTTTTAACAATAAGGTGTTCGCTATCCGGGCGGATATAAAATATATCCTACCACCAGAATGCAATCATTGTGACTGTGTCTTTACCTAGCCCTTAACGTAGGCGATATGCGCCGTTATTACAAATATAATAATAATAATAATATCAGCCCTGTATTATATACTTGCCCACTGCTGAGCACGGGCCTCCTCTACTACTGAGAGGGATTAGGCCTTAGTCTACCACGCTGGCCTAGTGCGGATTGGTAGACTTCACACACCTTCGAAATTCCTATAGAGAATTTCTCAGATGTGCAGGTTTCCTCACGATGTTTTCCTTCACCGTTAAAGCGAACGATAAATTCACAAAGAATACACACATGATTTTTTAGAAAAGTCAGAGGTGTGTGCCCTTGGGATTTGAACCTGCGGACAATGGTCTTGGTAGTCCGTTCCACACCCAACTAGGCTATCGCCGCTTTTGTTATTACAAATACATAGATAATATTATACAAACAAAATAAAACTCTACATAAAACGTAATAAGTTATAAATTATGTAAGCACGTAATCTGAGAAACCGGGGCCACCGCTAAATTAACCGTTGTGTATAGGCATATCGCTATTCCATTTTTCCCGCCTTTGCGTAATGCCATAAAATTTTCACATCTAATCCTCTTTAACGCTGGATTTGCGGTTTTGTACGAATGTAGCTTACGAATATTTACAGTTATTTCTTTTATAAAAGTACGAGCAAATTACCTGATGGTGAATGAGTGTCCTAGTTATGATTCCTAGGAGAGATAATAAGGGCGTTTATCAAAAGGGCGTTAAGCGATTTTTTTTACTTTGTATGACGAGACGAGCTTGCCGTTCGCCTTATGGTAAGCAAGAAGACCGCTTATAAACAGTACAAACACCAACACCTCGAATTACAAAGTATTGTTTGGTATTCTCGCCATCCTGAGACATGAGATGTTAAGTCTTATTATGTACAATAGCTACACTGGATAAAATTTCCTTTAAACCGGAATACAACAGTAACTATACTGCTTGGGAGTAGAAATAAACATTGCGGTGGGATCTATCCAGGCGGATTCTCACGTGTAAGAGACTTACCACAAGTTGCAAATATTAAAACTGTAACATAAGAATCAATCATTTACTTTTGGATAAAGTATTTGTTATTATGTTGCCTGAATAAAATATTTTTCATTCAAGAATACCCGTGATCTTACATTCGATTCCCTAGATGACCACAATCTTTACTTTTGGATTAAACACACGTGAATTTTTGTGATTGGAATGCCTGACATGGTGATAGGTTGGCCTCTGACGGATTTTGTGCGAAATTACATGTGCTAATTGATCTACTTATATAGGAAGTATGTAGATAAAGTACAAACAAATCTCTTTATCTAGAATCCTTGTAAATGATGGACAGTGCTTTGGATAAGTATAATAAACAAGCTGTTTCGGAAACCGTGGGCGGAAATTACGACCCGAACCACGTTCTAACTTGGCTTTCTTAAAGAAAAATTTTATAAACGGTTATATAATATTTAATCGTTCGTTTATCCTGTTTTTGATGACATTGATATTAAACGCTTTTTGGGTAGGAAATGGTTTTTTGTTAAGTAATAGATTGGTAGGTTTTGTGTTTTGGATACGTGGGTGTGTAAAATGTTAGTTGGTATTTTTGAACTTATATTTTAACTAACTGGCAGTTGAAAATAAATGAACGGACGTTAAAAATAATTTTAACTGTTCTTTCTTCTTTCTATTGTATTTAAAGATTCTTAATATGTTTATGGAATTTAGCTCAAAATGACCCGAATGTTTGTGTTCGAAAAATGAATATTTTTTATAAACAATCATAGACAATAAAAAAAACGAACCCCTAACAATTCCATGGAAATTAAATAAATAACATTCTAAATTTGAAAATGGAACGCGCTTATTAACTGCCAGTCGGACATTTTAAAACAGATGTTCCACCTTCGTTTGACGGATGGGTCAGGCGAGGTCGCCCGCCATCTTGAAAGATTCCCGCCAATCGCGTCCCGGGGCGGCTGTCGTGTACGAAATAATCACAAGGATCACAACTTTGTAAACATTCAGCTTTGTAACACGAGAAAGTTTTTGTTTAACAACACTATTACTTAAGAGTGGTTGTCTAAATGGCTATCGAGCGGGCTATTTTTGTAATGTATGAAGTTACTTTGTCTTATACAACGCGAGTCAAGACAGTGTATAAAGATAGACTTAGAATTCTTTTACCGTCGTCACAATACATACTAAGAAATTTATTTTTTATCGAAGATTATATAGAGCGGACATTGAGAAGATTGTCATACAAAAAATTTGCGTTCATGTGATGGTTACTTAATGTACCGTGAAATATCAAAACATTAATGTAAAATACTTCACATTATTCCATATCGCATTTTCGGTTAATATGTTTGTATATTAATATATTTGTACCTAAGGGCATCGTAACAATTTGTCACACGAACATTTAAAAAAAGACAACGACTTATTACCATTTGGTAACAACTTTTGAAGCACAAATTTTGCCTGATGTCCAGTCTATAACTGCCAGTACCTGACCAGTTAATATTTCAAAATATACAAGTTCCAAATTCAAACTACCCACCGTAATTTTATAATGACAAATGAATATTTCAAAATATACAAATTCTAAATTCAAATCAACTTACTACCAACCGTAATTTAATTACCATACCTTCCACAGATCTTCACAAAACCGCTACCACGCTCACACAACAGAATCCCAACCTCACCTGTCTTTAAACAGTTCCGCAGGTGCATCCCTGATCGATTCATTATGCCCATTGTTTTCTTATAATCATTTTTTATGCAAACTTATTTATGGTGCGATATAAATCGTGTCGGTAACAGATGTAAGTAATTAAGTTATAAAGTTTCGTACAACGTTTACAGCTATCAAGGGAATCGAACGTATTCAAACTTTATTGTCGATGTGGTTTTTGATTGTGTACGAATAATGGTGTTTTTATTGAGTTACATTTGTGTAAAGTTGGTTTTGATGAGTTTTTATGGTGTTTTAATGTACTAAATAAAAGCGAGTCGTTTGATGTGTAGAAGTTTGTTTTAATTTTAATTGGATACAAGTGAAGGATAGAATTTATGAATCCGGAGTCTGCTCTTTTTCATTTTTACGCACAATTATTCTTCTTCAATTTGGGTTCAACGCAGTTTACATCACGCAAGATATGAAAAAATTAAAACTAAAACTTGCCTAGCGTCAACCCTCTCAGGAAAAAAACATGTGCTCAAATGTTAGACCTTTGTGCATTAAGTTACTCGCAAAATAAATAAAAAAATACACGCTGGAAAAATGTTGCAGTCTAAATAGGTGACGACATGGCAATGGAAACGCTCATTAAAGTCAACTCTAAAGAACATCATTATTCCACGGTCCAATAAGCCGTACTAATTAAGACGCCAATTTGAAATCGGAATGCTCTTTATTAATCTTAACAAACTGGCAGTCGATACTTGTATGAAAATAAATGTACAGACAGTAAAAAAAACTTGCAGTCTTCTTTTTTTGAATCCGTACGCGGCATCAGAGCTCCGTCCCGCATTGACATGCCCAACGTCGTTTTGCGTTTCGAATTTCGAGTCGTTGACGTTTTCAGAGGCGTTCGGGATTATAAGGTCACCGTAACAACAAATAACACGATGTAATGTAGACTCAATTTCAAAAGAAATAGGTTTTAAATTCGATTGCAGTTCCAATCAGTGCCGTGACACGTCGGTAACGAAATGGAATAGAGATAAGACACGAGATTCGATTTGAAGTTCCATCGGTCGTTCCACAGAATTATCGGTTCTATCCACGATCGTTTAGAAGCTCATTTCGCTTGGATCGCTTTCTTCAATCGGCTCGAAATAAAAGTTATTGAATGATCTCTGATTAGATGATTATCGAATCGGACGCGATGGGTCTTGCTTAGTGTTGTAAGAACATTTTATATGGTAATTGAAATGTAATATAAGCATTCGATTTCTAGTTCGTTATCGTTATCGATCGAATCAGAAACACGAGTGACTGTTGTACACGATGTAAATTCTGGATATCGATTGCCCGATGTACATGGAGTTAATAACTATGAAACTTGGTCAACAAAAAAAAACTATTTTACAGCCAAAGATATTAAAAATTACAATAAGACACTTACTATAATCAATATAGCTAAGTATTACTCAATGCTTAAAAAAAAATATCTTTATATAACATACTCAACTGAGTTTCACTAAATTCTCGAGTAAATTGGATTTATCTTTTAAAATATTCTCTAAAATAAAATATAATAAGGGTTAGAAAAGTAAAACAAAATATTTTCTACCGTGAAAACTCCAAACGAGTGAACTAACTTCACATACGATACACGTGAACATTATACATTAAGTCGGTGTCGATTACATGTATGGTAATGAGAATGTGATATTTGAATGCCAGTAATTTAAGTTCAAATTGTTAGATAAGGGTTGTACTTCGGTAAAGTTTTATTTATTGTCGACTATAACATATAAAATATAGGGTTTAATTTTATTTGGACTTTCTAGAAATTCTTTTCATTACCTATTACAATGGTTAACTATGATATTTAAGATCCATTTCACATTATTAAGCAAATTATATACGTCACTTATCAGATAAGACAGTTAATGCTAAATGCACTATTTTCTTTACCATTTATATGACGGCTTGACTTGCCTGTTTGGTTGCTTTATATTATATTGGAGGATTAGCATACACTCAAACATCGTGAAATACGTGCCACGTAATAAGACTGTATTAATAGGTGCCACTTATTTTCGCTCTTAAGTGCGATATCTTAGGGTCGTCACTAATAAACAGATATCAACATCTCAAATTATATCTTAAGTCACAGCGTATGACGGATTTTGACAGCCGAGTATCGTGTATTAAAACGTCAACTCAACTCAGAACAATATCTTAAATAACAACTCAAGCTTTGTTTGATAAATAAGTCAATACATAATTATCAGTCCTACTTATAAAAATTTCGCAAAGCTATGCTTAGTTAAAACACAAATTTACTCGATCAGCTGTAAGTCAAAACCCGCCATCTCGCCTCTTAATAAGATTTAAATTAGGAAAACAGTGATGTTTGTGACAGCTAAGAAAACGTTATACTCATGCGACTTCTTTAGTTCCAATACCATCCATAGCATCCAAAGTATTGCATGCCGTTCCGCCAAACCGAAATATAAAGGTGCATAGCAAAAATAGAAAACCATAATTATTTAAACCGATCAGATACGAGAAATCTACACAACCTATAATTTTAATTCACCAATGAGAAACGAGTACAAAAAAGAGCTGACCACAAACAATTTGTTGCGTAAAATATAACCCAAAAAAACAACAAAAGAGCAGATGCGTCTGAAGATCGAACAATTAATTTTATACGTCTCTATTCGAAGGAAGCCATTTCGTAAGATTTGACGTGTTATAAATTTTTGTGTGAATAGTTTTTTGGGGTGCCCGGCCGCCATATGTCACTAATGTTTTATTCAAGTGACCAGTAGCTTTAGGCTCGAACGTGAAGAGATACAAATAGATCTACTGTTATAGACCGATACAAGGGCTGGTAAGAATATCAGTTTATTATATAGGTTGAATGAAAGGAGAATTGAGAGTTCATATTTTGAATGTGGATGTTTGTTAGCTAAACATATTAATAAATAATTAAATAGATTAAATTTTTTCTTGACATAAATATTAGCCACGTTGTAGCTAACACATGGGCTATATATTTTCTTTTATAGCTTTGAATGACAAGACGAGCTTGCCGTTCGCCTGATGGTAAGCGCTACGACCGACCATAAGTAGAAACACCATCCAACACCTTGAATTACAAAGTATTGTTTGGTATTTCACTGCGCTCGCCATCCTGAGACATGAGATGTTTAGTCTTATTATGTCCAGTAGTTACACTGGCTACAATGTAATAATAATTACAGTATTTTTTTTTAATAGGAATATAGGTACTGGGAGTGAAAGTCTTTTATATAGGAGAAGAGTCTCCACCAATTAGCATCTTATATTTGTTTAACTCCGAATAAAACTTATTAACACTTATAATGGTTGAATTAAGGTTTAAATTCACATCAAATTCCCGACATGAAAATGTCATTACACACGATAAACAAAAACGTAGCGACAGATGGTCAAACACCCCGCATCCATATTTTTATTGTGTGAAAAGATTTTTTTCAAACTATTCATGTTTTGAGAACCTTATTTCAAAGATATAAGGGTAGTTTTTCTGCATCACTGTTATTATTTTAGTACTCCAATTTACAAAAGGCGCCGAACGAAGTATAATAGAACGATTTGTGCATACTCCCTTTTGGGGCTTTGCGAAGAAAATGTTGATAATAGAAAGCATTTGTGTGAGGGTAGTTTTGTTTAATTGAATTACCACGCCAAATAAATTATTATTTATAAAATATTCTTTAATAGAATTTATATTTTACCAGAATTTACTGTATTAGGGACGGTAATGATGCGAATCGAAAGAGGAATGAATAAATAGCAATTTAATTGTAAAAAATATATTATGCCTTTGTAAAATTCAAGTATTATTACACAATATTATTTTCACGCGGCCTTGCCCGCTTAATCTCCATACCCAACACATATAAATAATTAATTTTAGGATAAAACAGAGTCTGTGAGACATGGATCGTGAATTTTCATATTAGTAAAAGAATTTTCGGATAGAATCAAAGCTTTAGAGTTGAAAGAGGTATATTCAACCAAACCCAACTAAAAACTTCAACTAAACAGTCAGAGGAAATCAAAATTCGCAATTCCGTTTACATGGACGACATCATTATTCCAGTTATTTTAGTTTAAAAACCAAAGTACTGAACCAATTTTGAACAAAAATATCAATAGAACCAATCGAGAAGTATGTAAAACCTTTCAGATTAAATAAATCTAAATAAGTTAGTAATTGAAAATATTGTTATTGATTTATATGGTTTTATTAATTTTATGTTATTACCAATGTTTGTCTTTAAAATAAGTGAATTCTGAGTGAACAAACATAAAGAAATACACATCGAATTGATAACCTCCTCCTTTTTAGAAGTTAGATAATAACCAAAAACGCTATTATTTTCATAAGGCATCGTCTTGGATCCCTTAAACTTGGATAACATCACAATATCATCCTTCCTCCAATATATGCCAAGACTTTTGAAAACAAACATTGCGAATGTATTGTATAAATAATCTAACGTCCACATGTCGGCTCTAGGTCCCATGGCGCCAAACATATGGTGCTAAACGGTTTAAAGATTTTATGGTAGAGGAAGATGGGGGCGGATGGATACAATATGAGTTTTAAGTTTTCTATATCTTTATCAGGTAGATAAGGCTAATAGTCAATGATAGATAATTATACTCGCTTCTTTATTTGCGATAAAAATTCTCATACCTAACTAGGAACTTTTCGCGTATTCATAACATAATTTTCATTATTTTAGATATTTTAGGTACGTAAAGTTCTTTTTCGTCTTATTATAATTTATAACTAGACTTATACCTAATAAATAATATTTATGTTCGTTTACCGATTTTGCTTGCGAATCTAAACTAGTAACCAAATCAAAATAAAGTATCATATTGCAATAATCTTTACGAATGAATTCATTTGCAAACTTTACGGCATATAAATATTAATTCGCGTTACTTTCAAACCCTATACCATATATCCCCTATCCACTCACCGAAAAAACCCAGCCTACCCTCATAAACTGCCACTTGTTGGGATGACTGAACAAAACTGTTTGCTACTGAATGTTTCTTTATTGTTCGTTTGATGAGCTCGTCGGGGGTGAGATGGGATTTTGTTGCTTTTTTTCTATTCATTAACATGTGTATTATGGCCCTTAATTACATCGGTGTTGGATATATTTTTGTACGGAAACTTTAAACTACGATTTGTTGGTGTTCATTAAAAATATTATAATTGATGAATATTTCACACACACACACACACAACATCACGCATTTATCCCCGAAAGGGTATGCAGAGGCGCAACTAGGGCACCCACTTTTCGCCAAGTGTGTTCCGTCCCATGATGTGATAGGCGGCGAACCTATCGCCATACCGGGCACAAATTCTAGACCCCGGACTGATACTGAGCAGAAAAATCCAAATATTACTTTGCCTGACTCGGGAATGAATATTTCAACGATAATTATATCAAAGTTTAACTTAAATTAAAATTCTCCATGTTTATTAGCATAGTCATTTACAATTATGCTGCAAATTATAGTCATTATAAACTCAATATTGATATTAATTAATTCAATAAATCCATATTTGATGAAATAAATACAGCGTAGCCTTGAATTGATAAATTGCCTAGATCGAAATGCCTCACTGCCAACAAATAACAAAAATCGCCATTATAATCAGAACGGAAAGGCTATAGCCAAGGAAGTCTATAAATTATAATATTCTATTGTCTGTTAAACCGAGTTGGTAGTCACAGTTCAGCACTTACGGTCTCAGTGATAAAATAAATGGTTGAAATACAATGAGTGCTTAATATTAAAATGACCTCGGATACCCAGCCGCTAATAAAAATGTCGTAAATACTATTTCTTATAAATAGTTGGTTGTCTTTGTCGGTTCATTATTTTGTCGTTTCGTTCAAACAGGTTTTTAAAATAGCTTTTGTGAGGGATGAGTAATGCAAAATTGCAACACAAAGTTTACTGGAGAATGACTTTTTTTTATAAAAGTGAGTAACAATATAATTAAGTGTTAAAATTTTAAAATGTCTCCCAGGTTGGTATTGAAATTTTCGGGTGACATGGCTGTTTAACATATGTTCGTACGTTTATATAATTAGTTTCATGTTATCTATTACCAAAAAGCGGCGATAGCCTAATTGGGAATGAAACGGACTGCCGAGACGAAAATCCGCAGATTCTAAACCCAAGGGCATGCATCTCTGACTTTTCTAAATTTATATGTGCTCCTGTGTGAATTATCCCTAGATTTAACGGTGAAGGAAAACATCGTGACGAAACCTGCATACCTGAGAAATTTGAGATTATGTGAAGTCAGCAAATCCGCACTAGCGTGGTTGACTAAGGCCTACGCCCTCTCAGCAGTAGAGGAAGGCCGTGTCCAGCAGTAGGACACTATATAACATAGGGCTGATATTATATATTTTACCACAGTACTCACCTAAGCTAAGTACTTAATTATCTTTATCAACATACGTAAAACCAACAAGTACAAACCGTAACTTCAAAAGAAGTAATCAACTCATATAGCAAAGATTAATGATTAACTTGATACACATCGAAATAATCCGTCATAGCCAGGTGAAGATATCACTCTTTAATTACACAACGCATCACTTTAAATAGATGATCAACACCTAGCCAAGGGTTTTTGTTATGAACAAATCAACGCATGCGCTCATAATTCGAATTCTCATTAATCATGGGCTATAAGAAATGCAATTTACAAGAGGCAGGGGATACTACCTGAGATCGAAAAAAGTGACAATAACAACCACAATGTGATGTCTCTATTTAAGGGTACAAGTCGGTGGATAAAGGAATAATGAAGCGATTTGTTCTTGGAAGTCGAGGGTTTTGCTACAAATTTTCAAGTATGTTGTGGGTAGTGATATTTCGTGTAAATTTTTTTTGCGGTCTATATTTTTACACATAAATAACACTGTGTAAAGGTTTTTGAGCTTCTCATTTTGTTCAAACTTGTTTATGTTTTTAAATAAACCAATAATTGACAAATTAATTATTACTAAAAGACTTCAGAGTACACATTCTAATATTGGTATTTTATCGTTAAACAACTGGAATAGGCGCTGAATTTTTCTTTCTTAACAGCATGCCGAGATGACCATCTACAATTTTATCCACTTCAAGCCCTTCACAAACAAAGATTACTGATAACATTATTTCTTTTATTTTTTCACCTGCAGCCAGTTACTTTAAAGTGACCTTTTTACTGATTATATCAGTCACAGTTCATTGGCAACACTCACATAAAAGTATCCCCTTACATTCCTGCATTCGGAATTGACACATAATTCACAGTATCTGCCATCTAGACAGGCATATGAGGCTTTGACAACTCATTCTTTAGCCGATGTTCATAAAGTGTGAACAGTTACGAATAAATTATGCTGAGGACAGATATTTCAACGACCATATCCCTTAGATTCTAAGAAATTATAGATCTCTATCGACATTTTCGCTTTGCCACGGACCGCTAACGATGGTACCTGTTTATTTTTTTACCGGGCTTTATATTTGTGCACATTATTAGAAAGAGATGGAGCGTTATTGATGGTCACTTATTGTCGTCAATTTATTTGTGTTGTCATCAAGATGGTTGACGTTCGCTTTTATGTGTCAAATTGGATTGACGTTTGGGAGTGGCCGAAATTTGTGTTAGTAAGCTCAAGAAAATAAATAGTATGCAATATTGCGTACATAGTAATGATCCCACGCTATCGTACCGTGTGACAAGTATAGTGAGATTTTATTGTGGTTTTTGATATAATAATTTTCTCCCGACGTTTCGAAGACTTTGCAGCCTTGATGGTCACGATAAAAGTAAAAGTTACAATATCTACCTACATTTAACAATTATACAAAATTTTAAATTGTTTACGCTATAAACCACGATTATACCCGCAAAATAGTTTTATTTCAATATCTTATATTCGCATAAACATAAGAAATATAAGGATAGTGGGAGTTAAAAATCATTGTTGTGCATATACTGAACTTCTATATTTACAATTGCAAATATTATTCCAACAAATGATAAATCCATGGTGTATAAAAACACTTTATCTATTTTTGTTCGCTTCTATACATAAAAATAAATTATATTTTTGATAAAGGTCATTATCCGAAACCATATTTTAAATTACTTTATTTTCTAAACTTTTTTAACGGCATTTCACCTCGCACATGTTAGGGCTGTTTTGTTCACCGTATCAAAATTAAGATAATTTTAATATGCGATGGAATTCTTTCACAGCTGTTGGCTTTTGATTATTAGCGGAGGGTTCTCTAGTTGAGTGAGTTCGAATCCCGTTTGGGGACTGGTTCTTGTATCTATAAAGGCCAAACGAGGTGAAACTGGTGGTAAGTGATCATTATTATGAACACACGATATTATGCAAGAGGAATTATCTGGGGATTGTTAGGTAGGTAATGACGTGACGAATTTTGGTCTTAGGTAAATTAAATACAAAATGATAGCAACCATAATTTTTCAGTACAACCATTCTAATCATGGTCAGGTTAAATTACCCTACATTTCAAAATGTTGGTATGCTATTCAGTTCAAAATTTTATGCTTGATCGAATAATGATTTCTTATGTTTACGCGAATGTTAGACGGTGAAATAAAATTATTTTAAGGATTGCATCACGGTTTTTTATATTATAACTTTCTCCCGTTTCGAAGACTTTGCAGCCTTCATGGTCACGAGGGGAACTGAAGGTAAATAAAAGATGAAGGTAAACAATCCGTATAATAGTTTTATTACAATCTTTGATAGAATACTTCTTAAATCTAAATCTTCCAATGTGACCTGAGTAGCCAATCTTTACTTGAATTCCAGAGTAACGTAACTTAATCTAAACTAGGAAACTAACAGACGAGCTAACCTTACTAATATAATAAAGACGTAAACTTAAGGTTTGCTGGATGTAGGTAATCTTGAAAGTAAATTATGTTTCTCTGTACCCGCACTCAAAGGAAATACTATTTCACAGAGGATAAAATGATTTCTTGGACTAGTTTCGATTTAGTCAGATCAGTATAACCGTGTATAATTTGGTGAGCTGGTGGGGAAAATAGAACAACAATTTTTGGAGTGGTAATCAGAACTTTTTTAAGTTTTTCCAACAATCGCATCTGATATACTTGGGATAAGACTTATTATTCAATACAACAATAGGCTCGATATCTATCAAATAATGTAATGGAAATACGGTTGAAATTCCTGTGTCAGTGGTACGGTCAGATATTATGTTCTTCAAAACGCTGTGGAAACTATCAATAACACGCGACACCAAACTACAATGAGGTCTAAATTGAATCACTTTAGTAACATAGTTACGGCAGCACTCTGAGGTCCTAGGTTCGAATTCCAGGTCGGGCAAAGCGACATTTGGATTTTTCTACCCAGCATCTAGAATTTGTGCCTGATATGGCCATAGGCTCGATCCCTATCACATCATGAGACGGAACACACTTGGCGAAAAGTTGTTGCCCTAGTTGCGCCTCGGCTCACCCCTTCGGGGATAAATGCGTATATGTGTTTAATAACATAGTCAAGCAAGTTTTCGAATTCGACAAAAAAAAAACGTTCTAACACATGTTGCCGGTTACACTTATTTTGTCCGTATCAAAATTAAGATAGCCGGCGGTTTATTATTTCACAGCTGTCGGTTTTTTGTGGGCGCTGCCCGCTCCCATAGAGGTAATCAGTAATAATTGTTAATGTCTATATTAAGTTTCGATGCCGGTGTAATTTTGTATCATATCCTTTGTTTTATGATTCGTAACGATATTGTGTTCATTATTTGTGGAATTGTTTGATGTTTTCTTGATTGAGACGGTAGCTTTAGTTTCCAGACCATAATGGGCCATCAAATTGGTAATACCGATCTAGTTTTAAAAGACATTCATGAAGCAAGAGTCTATACAAATAGTATTAGTAAATATAAACATGACGCGACTAATAAAACGCCGCTCTATATTGTGATTGACATTAACTGGCTTTAAGACAAAATCATTACCAATTTCCTCGGACGCCTTAATTTGAATCCTACACCATTTTGCGCAACACAGCTGTCAAATGTCACTTTATTTGTTTCCATTATTTCTATTCCCCTCCGTTGTGTCGAATTTAATTTGTTTAATTGTGCAACCAAGTATTTGGCCCAGTCGCAGTTGTGTCGTTAGTGCTGTTTTTGTACTTTCAATACATTGACTAATAAAGGACAACATGGTTTTGTCACGGAGAGCAGCGCGTTCGACTTTGATTCTTGTGCTTGTACACTTACGAGCTAAATTGGGGTCGTGAATGACTTAAATAAAATTAATGCTACAAAATTCGACTGCGAATGGAAGGTAATGAATAGTAGTGATGAGAAAATTGTGTACGCATTAAATGCGGAAATCTTTTGATGGCTCAGTGTTTTGGCATTTGTGTGATATTCTCGTAACAGTCTCGATGTATCAAAGGAGTTGATATTCAAATAATATTTTAAAAGCAGAACTGAAGTTGAGTACGCATTGGCCCATCAGTAAATTTAATATTTAGTACAAGTTCATATAGAATCTTGACCATTAATATACTTTGCATTTTGCCAGATTAGCCCAAGCTTCATCGATCCTTGAATTCTTAGATCGATTAATATATGAATTATTTGCCCAACTTTCAATAAGCAATCTCAATCGCTTTTTAAGATCTATCTCAAAAATTTACCAAACAGAACGAAAACAATGATATACTTACAATCATTTGTAAAAGAACTCATGTTCTTTTGGATTGGTTTAATCTATCGGATTGAAGATTGAGATTGGCATTACGTATTGAAAGCGGCTGTAAATGAAACCATCTTGTGCGTAATTCCAATATCCGCATCACTGTAATTATCCTGCGTGGTACATCCCTAACCAATACATCGAAAGTTCAATAGCGTTGCTAATTTGCCACCGTCACGCAATCTATTATACTGCTAATTACTATGTGTACAACACTAATTGTCTGCTTCTATTGGATCTAAATAGTCACAAAGGGCCAATTCGTTACAGCTTCGAAGTCTAAAACTTTGTTTATAGTTATGTAATTTGTTAGGTTAAACTAAATGTGTTTTGCATTAGTTTATTTATTTGGAAATTGGGTATTTATTTAAAGTGGATTTAGTATTTAAGGGACAAAGCGTTTGGGTGATAATGGAACTTAAATTAAAAATAACAACTGATTTTAGATATTTTAAACATTTATTTGTTAAGACTCAACTACTTAGGGGGATACCTCTTTATAGGAATAGGTATGATATATTGAAATAAAATGTTGCGGATTCTATCGCCCTTTTTTATATTATTATAATTTTCTCCCGACGTTTCGGAGACCTTCACGGGGTGGATTAAGGTGTTGGTCATCCGAAAAGTCAAAGTTACAATATCTACCTACATTTTACATTGATACAATATTATTGTTTTTTAAATTAAGTTGTTGACGGTCCGATCTACGCAAAATGAGCCCAGTGTCTTGAAGTCTGATATTTTGTAGTTAATAGCGATCACTGTAATAATAAAAGTCTCGTTCAACTTTTATTCAATCTTCTTAATATATCAGCCAGAGTGTATCTAATAAATTAGGTTATCATAAATAACTTTCTTATATTCTTGACCGACCGACCGACCGAAATATTTTGAACGTATTGTACCTACTTGCTATTGGCAGTAGTCATTGAGTCACGATGAAAAAATATTCATAATTAATTAATCATCATGAACCTCTGACCTATAAAACATACTAGATTTTGCCTGCGGCTCCACCCGCGTAAAAAAGTTTTTCGAGATAAATATTTTTCGCATAAAAAGTAGCCTTTAGTACTTAGGAATAATTTAGATTTGTATTAGTGAAAAAAAAATCAAAATTGGTGGAGTAGTTCCTAAGGCGTTAAAACAAAGCAGCAGCTGCAGCTTTATATTATTACAGATTTATAAGAAATCAATATACTAATAATATAAGAGATGAGAACTATCGCGTTCATGCCCCAGCTACGTTTATTAAACCTTTTAATGAACAAAGTTGTATACAGTGGCTTCCGTTGATTTATTTGAAGCAAATTGATGTTTGCTTTTAAATTGTAATCGCTTTTGATGTTACACGAGTTGTAAAAAATGTTATTGTTCTCTCCGCGTGGTGGGGTTAATACCCGATTTTATGTGATTCGAGTTCGGTACAACCATTATGTAACCCAGAACCACAAAGTATCGAATGCTCGCTCTAAGCAGATTTAGCCTATTGGTACTGAATGGTGTGGGATTCATCCATTATCCAACAGCTTTTATTCAGTTCAGTGACCGTATGTTCTATGTTCTAAGCTTTAAAGATTAGTTTAGTGTTTACAACTAACTTGACGTCAATTTTCTATCTATATAATTTTGAAACCTTCAAATTACTGAGAATTTACATCACTATAATTGGCATAGATTAGCTTCATTAATACGAAGACACCCAGAAACCCTATTAATTAATTAATAATTAATGTTGACTTGTACTAGTATTTGTACTTGCCACATATTCCCTTGATATTAGGAGTGTATGCTTTGTATTGGATATAATATTAGATATCAGAACCTAACGCAAATATTAATTTAGAAGCTAGAATTCAAATATTTGCTTATTCTTGGCAAAGCGTTACCATGTTGATATGAAATGTAACTATTTTTATTGCTTTAAATGCCGAGACGAGCTTGCCGTTCGCCTGATGGTAAGCGAGACGACCTCCTATAAACAGTAGAAACACCATCCAACACCTTGAATTACAAAGTATTGTTTGTCATTCCATTGCGCTCGTCATCTTGAGACATGAGATGTTAAGTCTTATTATGTCTTAGTTACACTGGCTAACTTCTTCAAACCGGAAGACAACGGTGACTACACACTGCTGTATGGCAGCAGAAATATACATTGCATTGGTACCTACCCAGGCGGACTCTCACATAAGAGAACTACCACTAATAACATATCTTATATGAAACGTAACCTCTAGAATTTCTAAGTTATTTAAAGCGTCAACCAACGATGGTCAGATTATGCTGAAGCATTAATCTCTTGCTTCCCGCTTCCCAACTCAGACCATGAAGTCTCGACAATAAGTAGCACAGATTAGTTATAAACGTCTCTCGTTTTATTTTATTATTATTGCTCGGCGTGTTGGCTCTTTAGTGTATATTTACATCGAATTAAATGCTTCCCAACGTTCGTGACTTCCGAGATCAAAACAGTTTTATGGTCGTATGTATTCGACTTTGTTAAGTTTTATGTTCATAATTATCTGAAGCGTAAGGTCCTTGATTGGGTCAATAGTACTAACAGAAGTATAACCGATTATAGCGAAGATTATAAACGAGATTGATTTTACCACGATATCATTTTCAAAACACATTTATATCGAATAGTCATCAATAATCTCTGAATTGGGTGACGAAAAGATTTTGAAGATGATGAAGATTTCTAAAATCGATAAAGGCATGTTGTTATTAGAATTTCATTTTCAATTGCCAAAGTTTTAAGCGACGTAGACGTCAGTTGGCCCTGAATATCAAGAATGAAATTGAAAGATAACTGCCTGAGGTATTATGTTTATTTCTACATAATAAAATACTTCTACAAGCAAGAATCTGGTTAAAAATCAAAATGCATCAATAGCAAAGATGACCAGTAAGAAGTAACATCTGAAGATCTATCATCTGATGTACTCTACAACAGAAATAGTCCGAAAGTTGAACGTCTAACTTACCTTAGACTAAATGGGGGTCTAACTTGAGCGAACATCCGTATATTAAGCAGCTACTAAATAATTCTCAGAAGTAGCTCTTGCATGTCTAATTAATCCGTATCTGAGGTTTATAAATAATTTTGCGTTGACTGTGACGTACGTGGACGTCCCAAACTGAAATGTTTATATAATTTATACTAATAATTCACCTTGAGTTATTAACGTGGGTAGGAAGAGCGTGTTGCCTTATATTTATCGCGGCAAGTCGTCCATTTAGAGACGATTTATTGTTGCAGTGTGAGCGATTGTAGTTTTTTGGAAATTTAGTTATAGTACCAGAGTTGGTAGTCTCGTCGACTCATAATTTTTGGAGATTTAAATATAGAATATCAAGTTTCGACCGTAAGCAATAATGAACCTTAATGAATTATTTATAATTCCATTCACATTGATTAAAGATTAATTTTAAATCGAAACGCGTTTAATTTTAATCTTACTTACGTTATAATTATAGATCAGGATTTTTAATTTCCAATTTGTTGTATGTAATAAACTCAACCGTATTATTTTTGATTAGAGCCCTAATTGCGACGATACTAATATTCTATGTATACTATTCTCAGATATTTTAATCTCACAGTGAAATTCGCTGCTATAAATATAATACTATTTATCGATTAGTCCGTAAAGATTCCATACAGGCAGATCATTACAAATTTAACAACGGCAATAAATACAACAGATACGAAAGCTATAAGTTTTGCAATAATTTCATAGCAAACTTGCCCTTAGCTCCATTATTACGGCTCTATAACACTTAATGGTCCGAGTGGGTGTCAAACATTTTTCCTTTCTCCTAAGCCTCGTGTACATGTATGCGATAAAAAACAAGATTTTACGATAGTGGAATCACTAAAACATTGTTCCTCATGGGTGGCCTGTAACTGGCTTAACGTGATTCCTTGGTCTAATAGACCTTCGCATGCCAAGTCACTCCATGTTTGTTTTATAACAATGAAAACACTTTTATGTCGTTTTGAAGATTTCTAAAAAGCTCTTTAAACTGCTCGTGCTAGTCACTGATTTAAATTGTTTATGTTTTATTTGCTTGTGTTTTGATATTTATTGTTCGTCAATTGTGTTCGTGGTAGTAAAATCGTGGATGGATGGCTTCTGGTAGTTTTCACTTCAATATAAAGCGTGGTCGTAAATATGAAATTGTTTTTTTGTTAACATTCGTATAAGTGAATCCAAATCGAAACCTTTTGTAAATTTGATTACTGGAGAAAATAAATAACCAGCTTTGTTATTATGTTTTAAACCTGGTTATACCGTATAAAAAACCTTAAGTTATTTGAATATAATTACATTTCCATATACCTAATCGTATTATTAATCATAATTCAAACCAGACAATATTTCATCACCCCATCAAATTATTCCTCTGGTCTACAGAAACAGTCCACACGATGTTCAGAGGTCATCCACCATAAGACCTCGTAATACAACACTGACATTATTAACAGCGATGCAAGTCCCGCTCAGCTGTCGCCCGGCGTCGTGTCGACAAGATATTTCATCTCTCAGACATCTGTCAACTGGTACAAGATCGACTTTGTCGCCAACATCAGTATTAATTTCCTTTTGCTCCGTTTATTGCCACTGATTGGATTGTTTCCGTTGAGATTTTTTACTTCTACTTTCGTCTCAAAATAAAATACCTTTAGTATTTTAATCTTGTTGACTTTTTTAACAGTCTTGCACGGGATATGATTTTGTATTTCTCTTCTTTTTAATATTACTTATTTTTTATGTGATGAAAACAGTCATACAAAATAAATTAATTATCAACCCAATAACGAGATAACATCACTGGCTACAGATGCTGTGATCTGCGAAAACGCAATTAGCAACATGCCATGTTCCTGACACATGACATAACTGAAGTCGCCAATTTTCACAATTCATCACATCTGGCAAATTAGATGTTACTATTTCATACCAACATTAAAGAGCTAATATGATTCATTGGAACGTATTTACTCTCGGGAAAATCTTTGAATATAAGACTATCAATACAGGTTTTGATGTATTCATACAAGATAAAGTAGGGACGTCTGTAATTTGTTCCTTCGACGTATGTTTGTACTAGCATTAATCATTTGTCACCAACGGACATACGTTGATAAACTACCACTTGGGCACCCATTGGGTATTGCCCAACCATTCACATCTCTCGAAGATATAAATAAAACTATTGGACATTTTTTTGTTCGACGGAAATCTAATAAAGCTAGTATATTTTCTTTCACAGTAACGTAACATCACGGATCAATGAATATGACGAAGCATAAACGCGTAAAGAATATTACGTTTCTCATATTTTATGTGACTAATATCATATGAATAATGTCAGAGATTTATTTCCAGAACTGTTAAGTGTTTTAAATGAAGTCCAAAAAACGTCAATTAACACTTTCGCACCTACCGCATATTTTTTCCTCTTACCGCTTCACTTCAAATACAAACTAAAACATCACACTTAACGTGTGAAGTTGTGTTTATTAAGGAAAGAATTTCTTCATCTTAATGTGAATTTCTGCATTTTATAAAATAAAAGCATCGACATTAAAGATAAATAAATGTAACTTAAACAAAACACTATTACAACAAAACATGAGGTGTTGTATTCACTCCACTGATCTGACATCTCGCAATAATCTGATTCAACCCACAGCACCTTATCTAGTTCAGTGGCGTTGGAGGCTGTTGGAACTTTAACCTTTACATTGTATTACACAATACCTTTACCATCTATTTCCTTATAGATCGAGTTCGAACCACAACAGAATAAACAATAACCACAGTAATACAAAAGCGTCAAACACTCAACAGAGATAGACGGACAAAATCATAAAACAAAAGAAGGCGAAAACTTCGCTATCAACTTGTGGCAGTATAAAGATAAAGAAAACAATTAACTCCCTGAAGAGAGCGCTCCCAAGAGAATTCAACAACTTAATACGATTAAAGTCTTAGGCGCTGCGAAGTTTGCGCGACAAAAAGTTCGCAACGAGTGTCATACATTTTGATGTCACCGTTTTTGCGTTCGGTTTGGTTGTAACAAAAACTGTTGTCGTGTCTACCGTTTTTGCCGGCTTGACAAGTTGCCTTCTTGTTCGTGCCATGTGAATAATTACATAATTGCTTTGTCTTGACATTATTGTATCGTACCGATGTTCTGGTTTAATCTCTTTTATTATGATCTCACGTTTCGTCTGTCATTTTTGTTTCACTAACAGTAATTGTGCTTGTTATATTTTTTTTTTGTTTTAATTATGGTAGTTTCATTTATTATTCAATCAAAGTTACCTGATTAGATCGAATTAAAACTCGTTATTCATTCAATCAAATTTACATAAGCACAAAGTTTTATTATAACAACTTATGGTTATAATTGCATGCCTAGAAATTGTAAGAATTTAAACTAAGACTATGTTTTTCTTAAAACAGATGATAAGTATTGTACGCCTAAAACTTTGTAGACTTAATAATTACCTACAATTGTATGTTAGCTCTATAAATTATAGTATATATAGTAGTCTACACGTCTATAAATTATAGTCTTGTTAGCGACAAAAACTTACACAAAGCAAAAATTTTGACAATATTGCGAATTAGAAAAAAGTCCCAACTTTGCCATCCTTAAATGGAGGACAAAGTTTTGTCACAACAAATTACAGACATAAATCTAAAGTCGGTACTACGCTGCTCAAAAACAGAGTTCCAGTAATTGGCTCTCATCCAAATGAGACGTAAGCTGGCAATAATAAGTTTTCATAATCTTAAAGGAATATGTCCATGGGGCAACGAAATGAACTGTCAACCGAGACGTCCAAATCCAATTATTGTTCAGCGTTGTTTGCAGGGTTGGCTGTATTTTAGATATTTTTATATCTTTGGGTTAATTAAAGTTATGAAGGTATGATAACGAGATTTGCCTTTGACATTTTGTCTTCATTTGTTCAGTAATTTATAGAATCATTCCTGTATTTTGTTTTGTTTTGGATGGAATTGTCTTTCAATGATTTCGCTCCTTTATTTATATCAAAATTAGTGAAGGTTGAATTGATTTATTGGAATCTAGGCTTGGTCTATTGTTCTAATTTGGAACTATTCTAATACGTTTTTGAAATAATTATGGTAAAATTCAATACCTTTGTTATACTTTATTACTATCTTTTGCTCGCGGCTTCGCTCGTGTTACAGAGTTTTCCGGGATAAAAGTTCCGCTATATTTTTCCCGGGATATAAAGTTGCCTATCTCCTACCCAGAGTCACATACTATTTTCATACCGAATTTTATAAATCCGGGTTTTAAGTTTATTGTGTTCAGACAGACACACGGTGGAAAGTTTGGTTTATAATAATACGTAAAGATGTATTAATCTGTAGGATGTATTTTTTTTCCATCTGAACTTTATAACTATGACGTCGAAACTATATATATGTATGTATAGATAAAAGTTTGAGCAAAACAAATTGTTACCAAATCATGTTACAACTAAACCAAACAGTTCAGAATATCTAACTAGCATATTACCAGCCTTTTCTGGAACGTTCTATTTAGAGTAGTGACTTGACTGACATCTTACTCCAATATGCACAGACGAGTATATAGTTCACCTAGAAACCGGAACAGTTTATTTCTGGGCCTGCACTCTTAAATAATAAATGGATACCTTAGTTTTTGAAATAGACCGTTGGTGAAATGGACAGCCCTGCAAAGAAGTGGGATTGAAATTAACCGTTGTCTTTCTTTTTGCAAGTTATGATAGGATTTAGAAGCTTAAGAAGTTTGTTCTATCATATCAGCGATGAGGGTTCTTGGAGTAGGGTTAAATTCGTGTTTTACAGAGGTAGTAAAGAAAGAGAACAAGTAAATAACAGACTAGATAACTTTTATTGAAGATAATATATTTGGAGAAAAATTTTCTAGGTCTCTGGGTAAATCTATTTCACCATAGCCGAATAACTAAATCAAATAAATAGACCTCTCTTGCGATCCTGTTACAAACTACTGATAATGAAAACCCAAGAAAAAGCTTTCAATTCTCCGTATAACAATGACATTGTGGTCTCGCCTTTACAAACAGTACTCTTGCCAAAGACAACGATTGGTTGCACGAGCTCGAAGATAACAAACAAACTTCACACATTTATATTATTAGTGGAGATTAACACTCAAACATGAGTACTCAAGTAAAGAGTACTAGTACCAAGTACTTATCTCACCAACGGAACTTTGCTTTCAATTAACGAAACTTGCGCAATTGTTTCGCGCTTATTACTTGGAAGTTTTCGGGAAAAACTGTTTACTGGTATAATTTACGACGCGAGAAAGTTTATGTGTTTATGTTTAAGGTGTTAAGACAAGTGATTGTTCTTACTAATAATGATGGTACTTGTTTGTAATTTGAGAAAGGTTTTTGCGATGTAACTATGTTTGAATTTATAAAAAGCGTGTGCGAGTTTTAAAATACAATTAATTTTTATTGTGTGTTTTACTTCCTTTTTTTCTGGCAATTGTTTTTATTAAATTTCAGTATTATTTTCTAATAAGATAATAGCTTATTATTTATTAGAGAAAGGGTTTCATTCATTAATTTGAATAGCGGTTTTACGTTTCTTTCAAATTATCTGCGAAACACAAAATTTAAACACAATGTATCACACAAGCCTCCTCAAGTCTAATAAAAACAAATACCCCAATGTAAGCGCTCGTAGATTATTAAAATAGTGGTCCAGTTGGTACGACAGACCCTGCCATCTACATTCAGCGGACTCCACCAATAAAACTTTAGTGCCAATTTACCTACTGGAAAAATGCCAGCGCTTAAATTGTGCAAGCGTTTTGAGTTAGCCGAAGACAACGGCGCTCCATTCATAGAGAGTCACGCTTGTTTACACCATTTAACACGGGAATTCTGGAGTGTTGCGGCTGGTGCCGCGGTTTGCTGAAGTCTGGTATTGGTTTAGTGATCTGTAAAACACCTAATGATAGGTCTATAGCAGTGTTTCTCAACCTTTTTAGACCATGCCCCGACCTTAACATTTCTAAAATTTTTATGCACCCCACACATAATTATTAACCTTTAAAAATTGTTTTGTTCCCATAAGAAATATAAATGATAAGTTTCAGAAAGAAATCACTATGAAATTGTTATCAAAACATCGTAAGTAAAATTTCTAAATATATAATGAAAAACTGAAAATTCTGTTTGAATTGGCCTCCTTAACTATTAAATTGCCCCCTATGAGGCGTGAGCCCCACGTTGGAAAACACTGCTCTATAGGGTATAGGGTAAATATAAGGTATCTACGGCTTTTTTGGCATAGTAAACCATCTAAATACATGACGCCAACAATATTTGAAAATGTTCCTGATATATCTAACTTTCAATGTAAACTAAAAATAAGACTAATAAAGCCAGATTCATATAAACACGCAAAGAATTTTCTACAAATCTCATGGCTGGATCTGATTACGCTAATTACCCGATTCTTCAGGCCATTTCTTCAACACGTTAAGTAAATCCTCGAAGATAGTACGCATGAGTAAAGGCTAATCAATCAATCGTAAGCCTCCACTAAAGAAATCAAACTGGGATGAGAAAACGCAGTGACAAATTACGTTGTAATTGCCCTAAATGCTCGCGACAAGGCCTTTCTGGTAGACAAAAGTCTTTTAGATAATTGTCGAACGGTTGATGAATGTGAAAAAAAGATAATCTGTGAGCGGAAATTGGGTTTGTAAACAATATTGATAGGTTTAGAAGATTTTTAAAGATTTTGAATAATTGACTTTATACACGAGGAAGTATTAAGTAAATATAAATATACCAGCCCTGTATTATATACTGGCCACTGCTGACCACGGGCGTCGCCTGCTATTGAGAGGGTTTAGGCTTTAGTCAACGCTGGCGTAGTGCGGGTTGGCAAACTTCACATACCCTCGAAATTCTTATGGAGAATTCTCAGATATGTATCTTTCCTAACGATGTATTCCTTCGCCGTTAAATCAATCAATACCACTTTAACTTTAACTTCAAAAAGTCAGAGGTGTGTGATTTGGATTTGAAAGGATTCACCGGTTTTCTCCCATAATAGTAGAAAATAATTACTTGCTGAAATAGAAATCCAGAACGGTTGGATTTATAGTAAGTTGTGATGTACAGTTACACATCATAACTTCTTACAATTCGACCTAAACTGTCCATTTAATAACCAAAGACATAATAAACAATGTCATTACTTCCTTTTGCCGCTCCAAGGAAACCTGGTACAGATGAGACCAAAAATGTCCCGTCATTAATATAAGTCAACGTCGCGCCTGCAAGGTGAAAGCCCGCTCCTGCGTCTGCCACTAAGAAAAACGCAGATTTACGTCGATACTTATACTGGAAAAGTTTAATACTTAACTGAATTTGCGTGGTGTGGCTTGAATATGTGAATTATTTTACAGCTAAGGGACAGGATTTAAAATGTTTCTAAGGAAGTTTAAAAAGAATAAGAAGAAAGGAACGCTATTGCGCACTAATACAAATCTAATGTGAACTGTTAATTTTTTCACTTCATAACAGATAATCAAATGGCAATTATCCCAAACAACTAGCATATGACCATTCATTCATTGCTACATAGTAAGACCAACTCGCATACACCTGTAACTAACTAGAATATTCACATAATTTAAATATACTATCCATTGTTCCATAAAAAGAAGGCAACGTAGTAAACCAGCACCCCAATAATGTACTAAAATCCATTCCCTAATAAATATTTCTTATAAAATTGCTCTACTTTTCCGAAGCCATGGACGGCGATGGGTTTTATCCCGAATATAACATCAAATTTTTATATCCGCAACATCTCATAAAACCACATGGCCGGCTCATCTCCATTCAAGGAGCTCAGTAATAAAGAAAAATCCATAACCAGTGTTAGTACTGTTATCCAGTACAGCAACTACGCTATGCGATATGTTTAGATTAGCTTTAAATATTCTTTTATCATGTCTTCATTTTATTCAAATTGAAATTTTAGTAGTCCTACAATCAGCCTTTTAAGTCATATAATTCCGCCGCTTACCAGTATTCAAATCACGCCTTAATCA